>NW_026251692.1:972500-1572500 GCF_025201355.1 Halteromyces radiatus | reverse complement strand
TCTTGCGTAGGAGTCAGGGCTTCGTCGATTTCTTCATTACTATCGTCCAGATTTTGTCGATTTCTTTTCTTTTTCGGAGGCTTCATTTGGTCGATCTTTTCCGTTATTGCTGAGATGTCTGTTTTGGCCGTCGATAATTGTTTTTGAAGCCGCTTGATCGTATAATTTTCCTTGTTGATATCCTTGTTGATTTCCGCCATCATATTTCCGAAATCGTCCTTTTCCACTCCACCTTTGCGTTTTTCTCTTGTTGTCGTCGATGCTGGGTTCTTACTACTGCTATCATCATTATTACTGTTGTCGTCGTCTTTGTGCTTGACGATGGACTTGCACTGGATTCTTGCCACACCGAAACTTGTTATCGCCACTCTGTAGTCGAATTCCATCGAACGAGACTTCGCCAATTCTTGCATATGAGATAGATCCAGAAAGCCTGCAAAAACTTGATCTTTGTATAAACGTGCCTTGGTTACGCTGGAGATGGTGTCACCGTTAACGAATATATCGAATCCAAAATCATGGAAAGGTGGAGCCTTGTCGTTCTTGGTGCCGCCTTGTCTACCTTTTAAACAACAAAATAGATAGTACATAGAATCTGAATTCAGGAACACCGCGTAGTTTTTTGAAGGATTGACCTTTGGAACCAGCTTTCTACAGAATTTGGCGTAATTGGTGACGTACAGAATAATATTTAATAGCAGAGCCAGCGGATAGTTGAGAAGTGGGTGATTATCAACAATTTCGTTATTCGTTTTTCGTAAAACATAGGGTGATATAAACTTGTATAATTGCATGAGCACCGTAGCTTCATTATCATTGAAGTCCAAGTTGTCGTATTTCATCTTCAATTGGTGAGGTGTACTATCAAATGGTATTCCTTTCTTCCAAAGCAGAGATTTCAAAACGGATCGTAATTTCTTCAGTCGATTCATTGACGGTTCTGTTACTGATGCTGACACTACTAATTTTGGTATTGGCGTTGTTGGCGTTGTTGGGGTCATAGTAGTTGTGTTGGTAGTCGCAATTGTAGTCGAAGTCGAAGGAGACGACACTGACGCACGCAGTCTTTTTCTTGGGATTGAAGTGTCTTCATCGATAAGATTGTCCATAACAAAGTCCGCATCATCTTCCATATCGCTATCCACATCGTCCGCCGCGTCGTCCTCGTCATTTTCCATGTCATCTGTGGTGTCATGTTTGCTGTCCATATTCTTCTTCTTCTTCTTGTGAGCAATTAGTTGCTTAATTCGATCGATAGCTTGACTTTCTTTGGTGATGCTGTAGTGTTTATCAACGTCGTTACGTTTTTCCAAATTTGCCAGTCGTCTGATGTGCTTGCGAAGTCGGTGTTTCAGAATAATCATTGTTGGAAGAATTTTGTCAGTGCATTGCTGTCGATTGCTGAGGGTTGAGTCAGGTTCTTCTCTAAAATACATATTTAGTGTAAGTGGACAATGAATGACAACTTTACAATTCAGATTGGCATCTAATCGATGGACTTACCTCTTTGCCTTCCGTTCTTGATAACGCTGTTCCCGTACTGGAGAGAGGTGGCACCGCAGAAGAGTCAATAAAGCCTTGTCCAATAAATATGGTATCATATTACCACGGTATATATTCAACATGTTTGTAGAAAAAGTGGTAAGATGCGGTTCCAGAAGACTATCCATCCCAGGAGGAAACTTAGTAATCGTCAGACCATTTGTACAAGATGCATCCAAATTCCAGTCATCCATACTTTGCGCTGATACTGCTGATGTGGAGTCTACTGCCGTTGATGAAGGTGCTATTGCTGAAGAAGAAGTGGCTTGAGAAGTTTGCATAGAGGTGATGAGATAAGTAAGGTGATTTGCTGAATATAGATCCACCATTCTGCGATCCGAACTTGAAGTGAGCATTGATTCTGCTAGGATACGCTTTTGATCATCTAATTTAGGAGGAGCCAAGCACAGCGGTTCATCTAATTCCTTGGTAAATTTTGATTGCGGTATGATATCAAAGATATTCACTTCAGATCCACTACATATGAACAGTAAAAAAAAAAAAAAAAAAAAAAAAAGAGAAGTTAAACTATTTCTATCTTCCTTTTTTTTTTTTTTTTTTTGAATAAGTTACTTACAGGCTTCTTGTCTGTAAATCCATTGTAACAATACTAGCCACGTCCATCATTGCGCTTGTGGTTATGCTTGCACATGATATCGTTTCGTTAATGATTTGTTGATCAATGACGTCCAAGTCCGACCGCAAGATACTTTTCCATGGACATGACACTGTATGATACTTGTATTTAATTGATCTTGACGACGACGTTGCTGCTACTGATGCTGATGGTAATGATCGTTGTTGTTGCTGTTGTTGTTTTTCGTACATGACACCTACTCGGTTATCCAAACTTTCGTCAATAAAAGATTGCCACTGGTGAATATAATCAATAGCTAAAGTGTCAAAGGAAGCAGATACTTGTACACGGTTTATCTTGGTATCATTGACTAGAATAAATAAGTATAATATAGTTCAGTACTGTAATATTCGTATCTTTTGCTGTTTATTAAGAAAAAATTACCTTCGTTGTATGCTTCTACTACATCATCATAAAGACCGATTATCTTTTTTCTTCCCTTTTGCTTTCTGAGATACGTTTCCTTGATATGATTTGATACGTCTTCGAATGTCGCTTTACTGTTCTTCGTCAAATACTTCACCAAAATGGGGGACACTTCTTTTCTTAGTCGTGCCTCAAATGCTTGTGAGAGATACTGTATACAATCAGCTTTCGTGAGTTGTTGTATTGGTATTGCGCATCTTTTCTGGTTAGGTTGGTGAATTAATGCTTTGGGATACATTGGGTATAATAAGGTGTGGAAGAGGTATCGTTTATCATTAGGTATAGTTAAAGAAAGAAAAAAGGATTGACTAGTACACAAAAAAAAAGGGCGACCTGCTTGAACGTGGCTCGTAGCGGGATTTCAAAGATCCACACTAAGCCTCCGGATATATCTGGTTGACATGCGGTTCCCTTTTTTTTTTTTTTTTTTTTTCGTCCCTCTTACTTCTTTCTTTAAGATCGATCATGTTGCGTACTGTGTAAGTACCAAGAATACAATCCAATTCTTTTATTAACATTTTATATTCTATTCTAGTAAACCCAAAACTGCTCGTACCAAGCGATTCTTCAAAAACAGAGAATCTAAAGTTCATGAAAATCCCAAAACTGCCTTGATCGTACATGGATCTACTACCAGTCAAGTAGTGACTGATGCATTGAAGGATTTGGTAAAGTTTTTCATTTATTTGGAAATAATAAAAAATGCTGTATATATCTAACGTCATTCTTATTCTGTTCTATAGTATGCTATGAAACGACCTAACGCTATCCATTTCACCAAAAAGAATGAAATCAAACCTTTTGAAGATGAAGAAAAACTGGAATTCTTCTCCAACAAAAACGATGCCTCTCTGATGGTAGTAGGTACTCATTTGAAGAAACGACCTCACAACTTGACTTTTATTCGTATGTTCAATCATCAAGTCTTGGACATGTTTGAACTCGGCGTCGAAAAATCAACATCAATGAGCCAAATCAAGGTAAAATAAAATAAAATAACAAATAGTATGTTAGTATATTTATTTCCATATATTTGTGACTAATGTAGGGTACCAAATGTTCTGTGGGTATGAAACCTTTGTTGGTATTCAATGGTGAAGCATTTGATAGCAATCCAACCTGTCAATCGATCAAGAACTACTTTTTAGATTTCTTCAATGGGGATGCTAGTGACGCGGTGAATTTGAATGGGTTGGAATACGTGGTTAGTTTCACTGCCTTGTCAGAAACCAAGATTGTCATGCGAACATATACTGTACAAATGAAGAAGAGTGGTGTCAAGACTCCTCGTGTTGAATTAGAAGAAATGGGACCTCACTATGACTTTGTTGTACGACGTGCTAATGCTGCCAAGGCTGATCTCTGGAAGGCTGCTACAAAGGTGCCAACTGAATTAAAGGTATCGATCATCAAAAAAAAAAAAATGGAAAACACTATAACTCATTTTTTTTTTTTTTAAAAAAAAAAAAAATAGAAACCCAAGGTCAAGAATGTCAATGTGGATGAAATGGGTGATAAGCTTGGTCGTATCCATGTGGGACAACAAGAATTACACAAGATTCAAACTAGAAAGATGAAGGGTTTGAAGAAACGTGCGGCAGATGACAGTGATGAAGAAGAAAGTACCAACAAGAAGCAAAAATCTGACGATTAGAATATCTCATCTTCCATCTCTTCCTTGTTTTTTTTTTATTTTTTTTATTTTTTTTACTTTTATTTTTTCATTTATTCATCTACTTTTTTTTTATTATTATTATTTTTCTTTAGCATGCGTACCAACCTATTCTTTTTTATCTTTCTCTTTTCTTTCCGTCCATTCACAAACACCATTTATATTCCTATTTATATATTACTATTCACTACATGATTTTCTTTTTATTTCATTAGTATTATTCATTTTGTATCATTTGTTGTTTATAAATAATAAACGCTCTGGCCATCTGCTAGATCCTTCGAAATCAAAGGATTTATATCAATCTTTACTTTTATTCCCATTGGTTTTGTTGATCAGCATCAAAGACAATTTGGTTCATTTCTGCGGAATATAAGGCTGACGATGGATATTATTTGTAAAGAATAAAGTCAAATTGAGGCAACAATCATTAAGGGGCAATCATCATGATATAGGGATTAATATCTAACAACCACCCATCATAGCATGATTTCTATTTAAAGGTATTTGTATAGATTTTATTCATGATATATTGTATAAAATAAAAAAAAAAATAAGAATAATAAAAAGGAATGAAATGAATGATATAAAAAAAAAAGTTATGCTTGTATTGTACAAACATACCAAAAAGAATAATAATAATAATAATATATAAAACAACATGATCAATTTTGGGCAAGTAATCTAGATCTAGGAACAAAAGGGGATGATGTATCATCTGTTTGAATACTTTTGAGTAAATCTTCTGCTTGAAGAGCCAATACCGATTCGCTTCGTTGCATACGTGCTTGTTGTCTTGCTGCTGAACGTTCTCCACGTCTCTTTGTACTTGTATCCAATTCACCAGCACGTAATTTGTCCAGCAAGTTGTCCATGATGTTCTTGTCCTCATCATTGCTTGTACTTCCCACTAGAAAAAAATAGAAAATAGAAAATGAGGATGATATAATAATTTATACGATCAACTTACCGTCGCTAGTGTCCACACCTCGAAGTTTTTGTGCCTTGATTCTTTCCTTCCTTTCTTCGTCCAAACGACGTACACGTTCCATATTTTCAAGTTTCAATCTTGCTGATTTGTTGTCACTCATAGCACGCTAATATAATAGTTAAAAAAAAAAAAAGAAGAGTTAAACTTGTTAAGTAAAACATGACTGTATTCAATTATTTCTATTATTATTTAAATCATTACCTCCCAACTAGAAGTAAATGTCTTGAAGATACCAAAGAATTCATCAGGCTTCATCTGATCAGGATTTTCACCGTAGAAGGTAACCACATCTTTGTAAGCCACATCCATAGAGGTATACCGGACTTCGAGCTGTTCAAATTTGTCAATGGCTTCATTTCTGAATGCATACATGGTCTTCGCAAAATGATCTCCTTCAGGTGCTTCATAATCATCGCCATAGTGATTGTCTAACTCTTGTAAAAGCTTTTGTAATCCACTTCGAATTTCATTGTAATCTTTTACCATGTCTTGTAAGGTCACCCGACATGCATGACCTGTTTCTTGAAGATCATCCAAAAACCCATGAAGCCGTGGCATCTTACTTTCCACTGTATCCACCAAAAAGTGAAGCAATGTTGTATCCCCTTCTGTTCCCTTTGTGTCGACAAGCTAAGACATATATACAAAAGATGAGTTATATCATTAGGACTTTCTCCTATTTTCTTCATCCCCTATCAAAATGATGTATATATATATTTGTTTTACCTTGTTGATACTGCTGATCTTAACACCAAAAGCACCACCTTGGAAGGTGGTTCCATTCATAAAGTTTCCAAGCACAAGAATGAGCTAGTAATAAAGTAATGACGAAATAAGTATCTACAACGATGTATAAATATTCCATTTCACTTACTCGTAATAATTCCTTAAATGAAGACGAATCCTTCAAAGCAATGGATGCCTCTAACACAGAGCTCATATTCTATACAATAACAAAAAAAAAAAAAAAAATTAGATGACGACATTTGTTTCATGTACTTTTATTTTTACCTTTGCGAGTTGCTGATATTTTTCATTGAAGGTACATCTGAATAGCATATTGTCGATTCTTTCCTTATAACGATCGATTTTCATCATCTACGCACAGAAAAAAAAAAACATCAATAAGCTGTAGTATATTCTACCTTTTTTTTTCTCTTACCTCGACACAGAAAGTATCTGGTTTTGATAGTTGTTCCAATTCTTCCTCTGAGGCAGATTTGACAAATACAGATAACTTGCCCATTTCTTCTGCTGTAGGTACATTCAATTGTAAGTTGGACAAGAGATTTTCGGTACAAAACTTGTCATCGATAGAGAGAATACGAGTAGCAACATCTGCAAAAGTAATATGTTTGAACTTGGCCAATAAAGCAATGTCTAAAAGAAAAGAAAAAAAATGAATCAATCTACCAGGTGCCATATATTACCTTTTTTTTTTTTTCCTCACTTACTGATATTGTATGCTTTCTTAGAATCCAAAATACAGATTTCTTGTTTTCGTTCTTGTTTTTGTCGCTTCTTTCTTTCAATCACCTTTTGAGCGAATAGTTCTTGGATAGAATCAAATACACCAATTGTTTCCAATTCATCTTCCAATGCCATTTCATCAATATCATTACTTGCCCATACTGTCTTGTTAATAAAGTTAGCTTGCATTTTTGTCCATTGAAGAGCTCGTGTCTTGACATCCGGTTGGTAGCGCATTGTCTTTCGTAATGGAGCCATTAAAGGTGCAGGAGGTGCATTTGGTAATCCAGATGGAGGTGGTGGTGGAGGAGGAGCAGGTACTGGGATTCCAGAAGCGTCATTTTCTGTTTTGGAAGGTTCAGATGACGAAGAGAAAGAGGAAGGAGGAGGTGGTGGTGGAGGAGGTATGGCACTTGATGATATCCCAGTTGGTGGTGGAGGCGGAGGAGGAGGAGGTATGGAGTTTGTTGATACCCCAGCTGGAGGAGGAGGAGGTGGAATTGGTATCGAGCCTGCTGATATTCCAGATGGAGGAGGAGGAGGAGGTGGTGGTGGTGGTGGAATTCCAGTGGTGGTCATACCAGGTATGGGTGGTGGCGGTGGTGGAGGAGGAATTTCACCAGTACCTTGTTCTGATGTTGAAGATATAGTTGATGTGACACCAGTAGATGATGATGATCGAGAAGGTTGATCAACAGACATTTTTTTGTTGTTCTCTGTGTTTTCCTGTTGCTTGAATGTCGTTGAAGATGTTGTTCTTTGAGGCAGAGGCTTTCCATCTTTTGTTTTTCGTAGTTGTTGTTCTAATTCTGCAGCAAGAGCACTGATAGGCTTATCAGTATGTTCCATCGATTCTACTGTTGCACTATTAACATTTTGTAATAATTCATCCATTTGTTCTTTGACTTCATATTGCATTTTGATACCATTCCCATGCTGTTGTTGTTGTTGTTGTTGTTGTTGTCGTTGTTGCTGTTCCTTATTGCCGCTTTCATATTCAGGCGTTTCCTCATTACGTAAAGATTGCTGCATGCCACGTCTTGTTGATCCAATCAAAGGCAAAGTTCCAGGAATAACAAAACCATTCGGTACATTAGATGATCCTAGTTGTTGCGTCAGCGTTGATTTGAAAGTATCAGAAAGACCTTCAGCCTTGGGTATTTCCTAATAACATGTATAAAATAAGGAATTAGCCTTCATTTATGTACACTAATTTCTATTAATTTACTTCAGATTCTTCCCCAGGTTTTCCTTCCAAGATCGCTTGAGCTCGTAATCTATCATAAGCACGCGAAACATCATTTCTTCCAACAACAAAATGAGTAGGTTGGCCTGCTTGATCACCACCATATTGTGCCTTGATATCAGCATTCGTTTCCACAGCCAGTTGATGCATTTCCTTCAATTGCTTATCCATTGCTGCGATATTCATTTGATATTCCTGTTGTACATCTTTCAGCTTTCGTTGTAGCGTTGTGATTGTATGTCGAGACATTCGTAGCAAATCTTCCAATGAATTTGTTTTGTCTTTAAGTTGTCCAACCAATCCATCTAGGTTATAAATTCAGTGAGTGACATTTTCACATTAAACAAACCAAAAAAAAAAAAAAAAAAAAAAAAAAAAAAAAAAAACATTTATTTTTCATTTAAAATAATTTACCTCCTTGTAAACCGATTTCCATCTCCAATTCTTGCTTTTCCTTGATAGCCTTTTCATACATTTTCTTCGATTCTCTTGCTTCATTGATTGCCGTTTGTAACTGATCTTGTTCTGCAAATTTTTCCACGAGAGATGCTACAGACCAACCAACGCCACCAGAAAAATCATCAGATGAGAGTCCTTTTCTATCCAGTACTATCTGAGTTACCAGATTATCGAGTAATTGATAGTATCGTACTCTAATAATAAATAATAAAATAAGTTTTATCATTTTGTTGATGATTTAATAAAAGTATAAAGAAGCTAACTTACTGAACAGGGCCTTGATCTTGAATGAGTAATAAATGTTGTAGAGCACTGAGTAAAAAATCGTATCCTCTTGTACCTTCCACCCGATGTAAAATAGATTCAAAAACATCACGAGGATCATCCATATTGCTGAGAATTTTGTCATTATAAGTTTCAAGCATATCTTCATAATCATTGTTGCCCATTTGTTTATAGATGGTAATATGTCGTCGTAGGTGTTCATTGTTATATTCCATCATCTTATCCATGATACGTTGAAGACCACAAGCATTCAGTTGATTACGGAGATGGACTCTAATTTCAGAATCTTCAATGACAGTAATAATCGAATTGACAAGCATCATATTTGAAAGCTATAATATGAAGTAAAAATCATTGATTAGAAGTAGATAATATATATATATATCAAGAACTTACGGCATAATCACTCAATTGATTATCAGGAGCACCACCAAGTCGTTTGATATCTTCACTAGCGCCAACTAGACTACCCATACGACCACGACCATCCAAAGTAGCTTCCAATATCTTGAGCCAAGCATCAAATCGTCCATATTCATGTCGATATTCCTTTAATTTTTCCATTCCCTGTAACACAATTTCTTGACCTTTTGGTAAATCCACATGGCAAACAAAAGCAAGTACTTCACAAACCAGTTTTCTTGTTGTTACAGGAGGTGATACCAATGAAAGTACGATATGATAGATACATTGAGGATTGGCAATCACTTCACGGGCACCCCACTAAATAATAACCATAAATGTCACTAAGTTTCCTTGTTTTTTTTTTTTTTTTTTTTTTTTTTTTAGATTCCTTTATATCTTACCCTATTATTAATTAATGACTTGAAACATTTGAGAATTTCTGCTTCCATTTGTAAATCAGCTTCGGTCCTGAAGAAGAATCATAATAGAAAAAAAAATGAATTTCTTTAAATCATCTTCTTGATGTTCAATTAGTTACTTTTGTTCCCGTTTGTTCAACATGCCAATGACATTTGTAATCACTTGTAAACCCCGAGATTCAATAAACTGACGTACCCAACTATGATATATGTATTAAAAAAAAAAGATAAGATCAATTCATCGTATATATATGTATATATATATATATATATATATTATATTGTATTGGTTTACCTTAATGGCATTGTACGGAGACTAACGGCTAGATGAGCAACCAATCTAGGGGTAACACCAGACATATCAGGTTCCAAAAATTGTTTGATGTAGAATTCAGGTGTACTTTTGTCGGGTTCCTTATATTCGTGATGATGATGATTTTTTTTACTAGAGGAAGAAGTCGTTGCCATAGGAGCGGGTAAGGTTGTTTCTGCTTGTTTATCTTGAGATACCATTAACCATTTCTTTTCAGTAGGAAATGATAGCATAACAGAGCGAGCATTTCCATCATGAATACCACGGCGAGTCTATACCAAAAAATAATATTATTATATATATATAATATATATGGATATAATTTCAACTTACAAGCATTTTTTCAAAAAGAGCTTCTACTTCTTTTTCAGTTAAACCATTATATGCATTTGGAGAAGGATCTATTATAACAGGAGATTGAGGGCTTGTTGGAGAGAGATCACCTATAGAAGAAAAAAAAAAGTTTTTTTTTTTATATATAAAATATAATATATATATATATATATATATATTACCTCCACCATAATAATCATCCAATGTATAAGAAGGAGCAGAAGTTGTATAAGAGTGTTCAGAAGTATGTGATGACCAAGTTCGCGCAGGTGGAAGTATATTGTCTGTATTTGTTGAAAAAGGAACAGTAGTATCTGGAGTTAGTCTAGACCGTTGTTTTGACTTATTTTTGGTCATGCCAAAAATCTCCATTGTGATGGTAGTATCAATAGACTAAAAAGGAGGTATATACAACGCGTATTTTTACAAAAAAAAAATAAGTAAATGAAAGAATAGAGTAACAGTAATGTGATATAAAAGATTGAAAAAGAAAAAGAAGGGAGATAAAAGAAATAGGAGAAAAATATAAAGATGGGAAAGAAAGAAAACGAACAAAAAAAAAAAAAAAAAAAAAAAAAAAAAAAAGTTCATCTAATTTTGAGGATGCAAAAGTAATTGATTCACAC
This sequence comes from Halteromyces radiatus, assembly GCF_025201355.1. Classification (NCBI taxonomy): domain Eukaryota; kingdom Fungi; phylum Mucoromycota; class Mucoromycetes; order Mucorales; family Cunninghamellaceae; genus Halteromyces; species Halteromyces radiatus. The sequence goes on along the minus strand of NW_026251692.1, from coordinate 1,561,676 downwards.
TCAGCACATACTTCCCCTTTTTTTTTTTTTTTTTTTCTAAAATCATCTCCTGTACCAAAATAACTATCATCATCATCATTTATCATTATTTATTTACTTATTCATTTACTAATTTATTTATTGAACTTGTCTTTTTGATTACTTTCATTTGGTAACTTAATCATGATCATGATCCAATCCGGAGATTAAAATTACCCTTTTCATCAAGAGTTCCACAAAAAAAAAATCATTTTTTTTTTCTCTTTTACTCTTTTTTTTTTTTTTTTTTTGAAGTCAATGACACCGAAAATAGATATTAACAATAGTTCATCGGATAACACCAAAAATGACAATAATTTATTATCTTCAACTGCTAAAGGTGCCTCCTATCTTATCCTTTTACAATTAATATCTCGAATGCTTACCTTTTTTCTTCATCAAATCATATTACGTTATACAACTGCTGAAACTTTTGGTATTGCTTCAGTCAAACTTGAACTATTACTTTCTACCATCTTATTTATATCACGCGAAGGATATAGATGTGCTTTAGTACGTGGTGATTCAAACAATAACAACAACAACAAGAATAACAAAACAAATATTGGACCAGTACCTGAAAATACCCTTGAAGGTCTTGAACAAAAAGTGACCAATGCTTCATATATTCCTACAGCTTTTGGACTAATAACAACATGTTTGGCTTGTAGTTATTATCTTTATACAATTGATGATACAGTGGCAACTTTATATCCGTATTATCGTATATCTGTTATCTTATTTGGTGCTGCAGCTTTGATTGAACTTTGTGTGGAACCTCTATTTATTATGTCATTGAATCGTATGTATTTTCAATTACGTGTGACTATAGAAGGTGTGGCAGTTATACTTAGATGTTTGATTACATTTGGATTAACACTATGGGGTGCAACTGGATCAGATATCGATGAAAATACTTTTGGTGTTTTAGCCTTTGCTGTTGCTCAATTCGTATTTGGTTTGACTATATGTTTGGGTTATTCTGGTTACTTTTTATTTAAAGTGAAAAAAGGAGAAATGACATTATCAAGTTTATTACCAAGAAAATTGATTTCTTCCAATGGCAGGTAAATAAAAAAAAAAAAATAGTATAAACTTGGTGTTTTTATTATTATTATGATGATGATGATGATGATGATGATGATGATGATTTTCATACGTTTTATTTTTTTTTTTTAAAAAAAAAAAAGGACATTTTGGTTTGATTCAACACTGACTACACTAGGATCTACATTGACAAAACAATCTTTATTGAAACATATACTTACTGAAGGTGACAAAATGTTAGTATCTGTTTTAAGTTCAGATGCTGATCAAGGTGTTTATGCATTTGTGGTTAACTATGGTAATTTTAATTTAATTTTTTTTTTAAAAAAAAAAAAGAATGATGATAAATAAAAATTGAAATTTATTTTTATTTTTTATATAGGATCTTTGATTGTACGTATTTTATTTCAGCCATTAGAAGAGACAGGACGTACATTATTTTCTAAATTATTGAACAAGAATGGAAAACAAGAATCAAAAAAGATGGCAAAAGATGTATTAATTTTAATATTACGATTTCATGTGATACTTGGATTAATATTTATAAGTTTTGGTACAAATTATACATCAACATTGATTGATCTTTTGGTTGGAAAGAAATGGTCTCAAGGTGATGCTCCTTTGGTATTATCATTTTATTGTATATATGTACCTGTGATGGGAATCAATGGTATTACTGAAGGATTTGTTCAAGCTGTAGCATCAAAATCTGATTTGGCAAGATTAAGTTATTATATGATAGGATTCTCTTTTTGTTTTATGACAGCTGGTATATTTTTTATGTATATACTTCAATTAGGTGCTATTGGATTAGTATTAGCAAATATGGTGAATCTTTGTATTCGAATTACTTATAGTTGGTATTATATAAGATGGTTCTTTCAAGAAGAAGAATTTGGATCTTGGTTACCAAGTGGAACAACATTAACCTGTTTTGGAATTAGTTGGATATTGACATTTTTATCTCAAGAAAAGATTGGTTGGCAATCCTTTCAACAAAAGTTATTACATATTGGAATTGGTTGTATATGTTTTTGTTTAGTTTGTCTTGTATTGTAAGTTAAATATTATTATTATTATTATTATGATTTATTTATTTTATTTATTTTTATTTTATTGTAAATAGATTTTGGAAAGAAAAAGATTTAATCCGGGATATTCAAAAATTAACGAAAAAGAAGAAATCATGATGATTATTTTAGTTTATATGGGGGGATTGAAAGGAACTTTGGGAACTTTACGTTGTGTAACTTTGTCAGTAATTCCTGATTTTTTTTTTTACATAAAAATTCAAAATCCTTCCTTTTTTTTTTTTTCTTTCTTCTTTCTTTACTTTTTTTTACATTATACTTTTTTTTTAATATTCATTAAACCCATTCCTTTCTTTTATTCCCTTCTTCCTCTTTCCTCCTCCTTCCCTTCTTTTATCAATATAATAAACAAAACAAAAAAAAAAGATATGCTTTCTTCTATTCTCTTCTTTGTCTCTTCTTTCTTCTTTTACGTATCTGCCTTACCACTTCAAAAAGACGAACAAACTATTCTATCATCACCACAAGTTGACTTGAAGCCCTATGTTATTCCTTCAACTCCTATCAACTCTTATATGCTTTCAAATAGTTTGACCGATTACTATGAAAGTATTGTAGATCAAGTTATGGAAACTACCATTGACGATATTATCAGTTCTGCTCCTCATTCTTATACCTTACTCTATCCTGACCATGGTAAGAAAAAAAAAAAAAGAACTCCCTTTTTTTTTTTTTTTTTTGATAACCTGTCACTACGTTTTGTTTATGATTATCTCCCTTTCACGAAACTCCTTTCTTAAACTTACTCATATTCTTCCCCCCCTCCCCCTTTTTTTTATATATATAGTGAATGATTGTCAAGCTTCGTTATGCCCCTTTATCCATGCGCTTCGTGATCATCTCAATTTTATGAGAGCCAACTTGATTGCTTCTGTACGCCCACTTGTGGATTCCAATTTACCAGCTTTACCTTTGAAAATGACATCATCTACCAACAACAACAAATATAAAACAAAAAATGATGATCATCTTGCCAGTACAGCACATGCCATCGCAAGTCAATTGACAGAAACATTGACTGTATTGAATCAACGAATGTCTATTCAATTGGGATTAATTGTTAACGCCAAGGAAGCTGCTGATATTATTATTCGTCAATCAGTACCATTCACCAATTCAGAAAAACAACAACCTCGTCATCGTCGTCGTCGTATTCGTCTTACTATATCATCATCATCATCGTTTACTACATCATGGAATTCCGATGAATCTGATTATTATAACGAAAGACAACAATCCGATGCAACCAAGGCTATGACTGAATGGTTACATCTATGGCTGTCCGAAATCGAAAGTATTTTATATGCTCAATTTGACGACCGTATTCAAGATGTTAGCCAATCCATCATGGAGGACTTTTTGATAGAAGATTGATTTATCCCAACTCATTGATTCCTTATATATATTCTTTTACATCTGCATCTTCCATCTCTTCTCACCATTTTACTTTGATTAGTTAGTTCCTATCTACATAGTTTAGTAAATTACTTTGATATCATACCCATCCATCTCTCTCTCTCTCTCTCTCTCCCCCCTCCTATTTATTTACTTTTTTTTTTTTTGTTAGTTTGAGTTCCGTTCTTTTATATCGTTATTTTGATCGATACCTTGTTTTTTTTTTTTTTTACCTTTTTGTTTGTGTACATATCTTTTTTTTTTTTCTCAAATAAAAGTCAAACTTTAAAAAATACCTGGTATATGATTATTTGCATTGGTTCATCATTTTATTAGAACTTTTATGCTGTTACACAAGTAGAATATGAAGAAGTTCACGACGTGCATCCAATATAAAAAAACGAATCACCGCTAATTTGTAAAATTACAATTGGAGTTTTTATTACATAAAATAGGATAATCATAATTATTATATTACTACGCTTCATTTCTTTGATGCAGCAATTTGTACTTGAGGTACCTTGGGATTGAATACAACATAGTTATTTTTCAAGAAAGTATCACCAATAATGGCAAAATTCAAATCAGTGGCAGATCCAAAACCAGCAGTACATTTAGATCCATTCTTTTGGTATACCAAGGAATCAGGACTCACTTCAAAATCTTTACCACCCATTGTCAATTGTAATGGTTTGAGCTTAGACACATTGCAGTCAATAGTAAATGTACCATCACCATTGTCCTTGGCCTTATATGCCTTTGCCACTTCCTGGGCGATCGCATCAGGGAAAATAAGAAGTGTGGTACCAGTGTCTAGAATACCATGGAAGGAACCATGAATCTTCTTGTTGCCTGATTTCAGTTGGCTTACATTGACACCCCAGAAGCCTATTTTAACAGCAATCAGCATCATCATCAACAGCATGAGATATGAGGAAAAAAAAAAATTAGAAAAAGATATCCCCTTTGTCATCATCTATCGTTGCCATCATCCATCATCCATTCAATCAATCACCATCCATTCAATCATCCATCATCCATTCAATCATCCATCATCCATTCAATCATCCATCATCCATTCAATCATCCATCATCCATTCGATCACCCATCATCCCTTCAATCAATCATCATATATGTGTTCTTTACCTTGAGATTTATCGACTTTAACGGTAGTCAAAGGACCATTGATATGCTTCTTGTTGTATCCACCAAAAGTATATTCTGTTTTTAAAAAAATGGATAAAAGGGGAAAGAGGTCGTGTTAGACACCAAAATTGTTCCTGATGTACAAATAAGGGAGTGCTTTTTTAACTTTCTTTTTTTTTTTTTTTTTTTTACCACCACCACCACCTTGATTATCTTTTCCAAGCCAAACACCAAAAACGGGAGATGTCAAAGTTTTTGAGTTGATCAAGTTCGTGATAGGTGTATTGATTTTGACAGATGAGATGGAAGGAAAAGCCAAACCCAAAATACCATCCATGGGATCGTTATTAAAAGAGGATGATTCTTGTTTAGCCAATTGGATACCTTGTTTCTTGATAGTCAGGCTACCTAAACGAACAGTATCATACCCAACAATACCTGATGCAGATGATCCATCACCATAACCAATGTTCCATTGACGACCATCCTTTTGATAGGTACTTGATTTCTTGGGATCAAACAAATTTTTTTTATGTCCCTTGCAAGAAGAACAAAGAGTAGCTAAATGGATATTTGAATTCAACGAATAAGTAAAAAAAAAAAAAAAAAAAAAAAAAATGGTGATGATTACTTACAAGCTACCCATAAATCAGATGATCCAGTATCAAAATTGATGTTGAACTTTTGAGGAGGAGTACCGATGGTTACAACACCATAATAAGCAAGGTCATGATGATAGTTTTTGACAGGCACATTCCCTACAGCAAGTGATTTAACAGCAGTACTGAATCGAGCATACTTGGATACAGAATGGTACACTTCATTGGTGGCGTTACGTTGGTAATGAGGATTAGATTGTAAAGTGAAAACATTGCCTTGGTCTAAATGATGAGGAGCCGCATCTACAGCCAAAGCTGCCAAAAGAGCAGTAATACAAAAGGTGATTTTCATTACTGACAAGATAGGAAGGAAGGGAAAGGGTAAGGAATGGGGGATTATATAAAATACAAAAAAAAAAAAAAAAGTGATGAAGAAGAAAGTGAAAAAAGAGAAAATTACTTTTATATAGTGAATAAAGTGTATAATTTGAGGACCGAATATTAATAGTGAGTGGTACGACGTTAGAACATGATGATTACCTGTTTGTAGCAAAAGTCCACTTTTTAGCGGCAACTTTAACATTTGGATGTCTGTTTATATTAAAAAAGAAAAGATCATTTTTTAGGAAATCATGATTATCAAGTTTAACCAATAAAAATGTAGATTTAAAGTGGTCTGTCATTCAAAAACGGCATTAGTGAGGATATGCTTGTCCTACATGTTATTTGGATCAATTCAAGTGAGGTCTATACTCATAGTTATTTTATTATATGAAAATAATAATAAAAATAATAATAATAATAAAAAAGCTTTAGATTTGACTTGACTATAACGGAGAATCAAAAAAGAGATTATTCAGGTACACACATACAACGTTTGTATCAGGAAAAGGGTTTCTTTGGTGATAAAATTGATTGGATCAATTGATTATCAACGTAATGATTGGTTAAATTATATAAAATTCAAATGTATGGATGAGTTTTTTCTAATTTATTCCAATGAAATCAAGTCAGCAACTTGACACATAAACTTAACACATAATAATACAAACGTGATCCAAATATGGAACTGAACGAATTAAACTCCAGCTTAAAAATTTTTTTTCTCTCTTATTTACACCTGACAAGACCAAAAAAAGTTTTCTTTCTTTTCTTTCCTTTTTGTTTTCACCAACACACTCATTTCCACCACCACCCTTTTTTTTTATTATTGATTTTTCATTATAACTTTGACTTTGTCACTTGTTTTTTGTAAAATCATATTCACTTGAAAAAAAAAGAAAAAAAACTATATAAAATCTATTTTTACTTTTTAAAAAAAAAATTGAAAAACTATATAAAAATGTCTTCTCCTATCATGAATGCTGCTGAAGCTCCTGTTGTTCCTCCTCAACAACAACAACCTGAAGAAGTTACTGGTGCTGTCCCTTCCACTACTGCTTCTCTTTATGTAGGTGAACTCGATGTCTCTGTTACCGAAGCTATGCTCTTTGAAATGTTCAACATGATCGGTCCTGTTGCTTCTATTCGTGTATGTCGTGATGCCGTTACCAGACGTAGTTTGGGTTATGCTTATGTTAACTTCCACAATGTTGTTGATGGTAAAATAAAATAAAAATAAGATGGCAGTATTTAATTAGTTATTAATGAATTTTTTTTCTCTTAGGTGAACGTGCTTTGGAAACTCTCAACTACACCTTGGTGAAGGGCAAACCTTGTCGTATCATGTGGTCTCAACGTGATCCCTCTCTCCGTAAGACTGGTTCTGGTAATGTTTTCATCAAGAACTTGGACGTCTCTATTGATAACAAGGCTTTACATGACACCTTCTCTGCCTTTGGTAACATTTTGTCCTGTAAGATTGCTTTGGATGAAAGTGGAAACTCCAAGGGTTACGGTTTTGTCCATTATGAAACTGAAGAAGCTGCTGAAAATGCCATCAAACATGTCAATGGCATGTTATTGAACGACAAGAAAGTGTAAGTATTTTTTATACATTGAAAAGAGGAATGTAGTGGCTCATAAAATATATATGATCATAGGTTCGTCGGTCACCATGTCCCTCGTAAGGAACGTCAAGCCAAGATCGAAGAATTACGTGCCAAGTTCACCAATGTGTACGTCAAGAACCTCGATACTGAAGTCACTGATGATGAATTCACTGCCATGTTCACCAAATTTGGTCCTGTCACCTCTGCATTGATTTCCAAGGATGAAGAAGGTAACTCCAAGGGCTTTGGTTTTGTCAACTTTGAAAACTTTGAAGATGCTCACAAGGCTGTTGACAGTCTCAATGAAACTGAACACAAGGGTAAGACTTTGTATGTTGGCCGTGCTCAAAAGAAAGCTGAACGTGAAGAAGAACTCCGTCGTCAATACGAACAAGCCAAGATGGAAAAACTTGCCAAGTACCAAGGTGTCAATCTCTATGTCAAGAACTTGGATGATGATATTGATGATGAAAAGCTTCGTCAAGAATTCTCTGTTTATGGTGTCATCACTAGCGCCAAGATCATGCGTGATGAAAAGGAAAACTCCAAGGGCTTTGGTTTCGTCTGTTTCTCCTCTCCTGATGAAGCTACCAAGGCTGTCACTGAAATGAATGGTCGTATGATTGGTTCCAAGCCTATCTATGTTGCTTTGGCTCAACGTAAGGAAATTCGTCGTTCTCAATTAGAAGCTCAAATGGCCCAACGTAACCAAATGCGTATGCAACAAGTAAGTACAAATAGAATAATAATAATAATAAAGAAAAAAGAAAATAATAGAGTTTTAATTTTTTTTTATTTTTTTGTAATAGGCTGTTCCTATGCCCGGTGCTCCTGGTTACATGCCTGGTGCTCCCATGTTTTATGGTCCTCCTGGTGGTTTCATGGGTCAAGGTCAACGTCCTGTGTTCCCTCCTAATGGTATGATGCCTCGTCCTCGTTGGGCTCCTCAACCTCAACAAGGTCAACCCATGGGTTACCCTCAAGGTTTCAATCCTAACATGCAAGGTCGTCCTCCTCGTGGTCCTCGTCCTGCTCGTGGTGCTGCTCATGCTCAAGGTAACCGTCAAGCTGCTGGTCAACGTAAGCAACAACAAGGCCGTACTGCCACCAATGGTCAAGAACAACAACAAGATAATGGTGCTTTGACTGCTGCTGCTTTGGCCTCTGCTCCTCCTGAAATGCAAAAGCAAATGCTTGGTGAACGTTTATATCCTTTGATCCATGCTCAACAACCCGAGTACTCTGGCAAGATCACTGGTATGCTTTTGGAAATGGACAACAGTGAATTATTGAATTTGTTGGAAGAACAAGCTGCTTTGGATAGCAAGATTGCTGAAGCCATGGATGTGTTGAAGGCCCATATCTCTTCCTCCGAAGCTCCTGCTGCCGATGCTTCTGCTGAAGAAACCAAGGCTTAGATTAGACATCAAAAAGGAAACGACGAAAAAAAAAAAGAAAAAAGGATCTAGTGGAATGGACATGAAATGATGATTACATATAGTGGTGTATGTATTGTCATGTGTGTTAACTCTTTTTTTTTTTTTTTTAATCATCATTTTATATTAAATAAAAAGATTGTCTCAAAAGACTTTTTTTTTGTCTTTTGAACTTTTTTGTTACCAAATATCTCTTTTTTTTTTTTTTTTTGTCTCCAGCTGCGATTTAATACCTATGGGATTTTATTATTTCTGTCATTCTTTATTTTGTTTCTTTTTTTTTCTATTCTTTCTTCTTAATTTTACTGATATGATATTATGGACATTTTCCAAAAAGTTAACTTTGTCTCAATGGACCCGATGGTATTCGACAGTATCCAAGCCATTTACATACAATGAAGCCGAACAATGGATCGCTCGATTCAGCAAGGATAGCATTCCAAAAGACCAAGTGACAGTAGCTTATAGTCGTAGTAGGTAATAGATAAAAAAAGGTATCATTCCCTTTTTTGTTTCATTAAATGATGTTATGACTTATTCCTTTTTTTTTTTGTTTTTGTTTTCATAGTGGTCCTGGTGGACAGAACGTCAACAAAGGCAAGTCTCTTTTTCCTGTACTTTTTAATTGATTCTTGTCAATGGTGCAACGTTCTTATTTATTTATTTATTTATTTTTCTTATCATATTCCTTTTTCTTTTTTTGTTTTCCTTGTAGTTAGCACCAAAGTGGATTTGCGGCTCCAATTAGACAATGCACACTGGATCCCAGCTTATGCAAGAGAGAAACTCAAGGTAAGATAGATGTATATTATATTAAAACAAAAGAATAGCTCTAATGAATTATTGTATTTATGAACAGACTTCACATAGGTTGAATAAAGTAGGTGAACTGGTAATTACTTCGGATAGAACACGATCACAAGGCAAAAACGTACAAGACTGTTACGAGAAATTGACTGGGATGATCAAGCAGGCAGTGATGGTCCAACGTGAAGCTGATCCAGAGTCACTAGCACGACTGGAAAAGAGGTAAGTGGCGATAGAATCATCCATGCAAACTGGATATGTGAATATTAACTCTTTTTCTTTTCTATACTAGACGACAATATGAAGATGGTAAACGGAAAGAACTGAAACAGCGACATTCAAACAAAAAATCAGCGCGTCGTAGCAAGGGCAATGATTATTGATGGATACAATAGAATAGTAGAAGAGATACCCTCCCTCAATGTATAACTATAGAAAAAGACAGTGAAATAAAAGCCAATAGAATGTTGAACTCCTATATATGCAATGCATAATGATGGTGATGATGATTTTCTATAAATATATATAAAAAAAAAAGATAAATATCAAGGACAATCGAAGTCATTCGACTAAAAGAGGACAATTGTTCAAAAGTATCCTGTTGTTGGGTTTTTCTTTCTCTGACTTCAATCATGATGGTGTTTTTTTTTCTTTATTGTTGTTGTTAGTTAGTATCATACTTAATTTCATTCATAGATATTAAAGACGACTATATAGTATAAGAGTATGAAGATTATAAAAACCATATAGGTATTCACAACGTACATAATCATGAAGGATTATTTGACTTTATTCATATATAAACAAACGAATTAGAAATAAAGATAACTAGCTACATGTGATTAAAAAAAAAAAAGATATCACAAAAGAAGACATGCCCACCCAGCCATCATACTTAATCCACCAAGAGGAGTGACAGGGCCCAAGGCACGGAATTGATCTCTCTTAAGAGTTAAAAGATAAATTGATCCACTAAAAGCCAAAGCACCACCTAGTATACAAGGCATAGCAGCAGGATGGATTCGTCGGACAGAAGGAGGGATGGAAGATAATACAAGTAAGGTTACTGCATTCATAAATTGTAGTTCAGCAGCCAATTTCCAATTCTATTATTCACCAATAAATACACAAATTAACTAGTGTTCCTTTTTTTTTTGAAAAAAAAATAAATATTCAATTATTTATTCAATTGATATGAGCTTACTCCAATCTTTGTAGTATCATTGTTGACATATTTTGCAAGACCATGTGTCCCAAAAGCTGCCAAACCAACAGACGATAACCCTAGAAAGAATAAACATGTTCCAATACAGGTAGTATGAGTAAATGCATGTTTTGATATGTTCCTATTTCTTTTTTTTTTTTTTTGACCTAAAAGACTTCCTGCTTTCCAGTAAAAGTTGGACATTATGTGATAGTCAAAAAGTTTTGAATACCAGGGAGAAAGAAAGAAGAAGTCCCCAGCCAATAAAAAAAAAAAAAAAGAAAAAGAAAAAGACTTTTTCAAGCACAGCTCCAAGAAAAAGAAAATGCACAATTAAAAAATTTCGGTTCCTCTTTTATTTTTCCTTTTCTTTCTGTCTCTCCACAATTACCATAATGATATGGATATATGTTCTTATCTTTGTATGGATATTTTCAGTTCTTTATCTGATCTATATTCTTCGTCGTGATAATGCCTTCAATAGACATGAAGATTCTCCTCTTGGTATTCATCCTCGTGCTACAATGACCTTACAACAATGCAATCTACTTCTTCATCAACTTGCTCTTCCGCCTTTAATATGTGTTTACTTGCTGGGTATTGTAGAAACAATCTCAACATTGATATGGAAACGTGGATTACTAGGTGCTCCATCCCATTTGACAACCGAATATGCCATTGATCAACTTGTCAAGGATGCTCAAGGAATTTCTTCCAGTACCAAACGTACTACTATTATCACAGGTAATCAGAACATTTTCAGAGGAAAAAAAAAATTAGATATGAAAAAAATATCATGGACTTACTTCATCATCATGATAGGTGGCGATTCTGGTATAGGATTTGAAATAGCTCGTGGACTTTTGATGGCTGGCTTTCGTGTGATTATTGGTAATAATGAATTTTATGCATAGTTATATCTATCTCATTTATTACTCACCTTTTTTTTTTTTTTGGGTTGTATTCAAAGCATCAAGAACGTCCAGTCTAGGAAAACAAGCCCAGCATAGATTAAAGGAATTGACAGGGTCAGACGATGTGATGTTTTATACTTTGGATCTTTGTTCATTCGATGATGTGCATACCTTTGTTATACAGATGAAATCATTCCTCAGGGAAGAGAAAATCGATGTTCTTATTAGTAAGTATATTTATCATGATTAGAATTATATTTAAAGATAATTTTGGTGTCCTTTGTCTATATTAACCTCACTTTTCTTATATATATATATATATATATATAGATAATGCTGGTGTTATGAATATTCCATATACTGTCACCAAGGATGGACTAGAGGCACAATGTCAAACAGTAAGTATATATATATATATATATAAGAATTAATCTTCATATTAACCTATGATTAACATTACTTAATCTCTGATTTTAATTTTTTTTTTCTTCGTATCGATATTGATAGAATTATCTCTCTCCTCTGCTCCTTACAGTATCTCTCTTACCTCTCATGAACAAAGATCACGGTCATATTCTCTTTGCATCTAGTTCTACACTATACGCTGTCAATAAATTGGATCCTTTGATGGCAAAAACCTGTTACACTCTGGATGGATTGCATCATTATGCACATAGCAAAATGTGTGTGACTCTATTGGCCAAAAAGCTTGGGGAAAGGTTAACTGAACATTCAAGTTGTATCAAAGTCAATTGTAAAGTATTCGAACATTAGGAAGAAAGAAAAAGGCAAGGTAGTATTATTTATTAAACCTCTTTTTATTATTATTATAATTAGCTTACCATCCTGGAACGGTTCGAACGAATTTGTTTGCTCATACGTCAGTTTTCAATTTGGGTGGTATAGTACGACGATTTTTTGACTTTATCATGTTAACACCAAAAGAAGGAAGTGGAACAGCATTATATCTCGTTACAACATTTATGAACAACAGCAACAATCTGCTATTAAGGGAAAATGGGTATTATTGGGCCGATGGTCTACCACAGCGTATACCAAAAAATATTAGCATACAATCGTCGACGATAGAAGGTAGCTCACTTTCGACTATCGATAAATTATGGACGGCATCATTGGCTCAAATCAATATCTCCCCCTTGGATGTGGAGAATTGGATCAAGTCTACGGTCAAATAGAATATAAAACCTTAATTTAGAAATATATACCAATTCTTTTTGAATAAACTTTATCTTCTGCATTATTACCTCTCTTTTTTTTTATTATTATTATTAGCATTACTGGAAATAATAAAACTCGTTATACTATGTATATTGTTTATAGTGTTCTTGTTATTTGTTGACAGGCATTTCAATCGTTATAGATATTTGATATAGTCATGATCTGACAGTTGATGATGATAATGATGTCTACGATGTCATATTAATGAACTAAATAGGGCTTCATATCTAAGCTATGCATGTACACTTGAGTTCGATGGTTACATTTGCAGTATAGGATGATTATCAGAAGATATGTCAATTTGAAAAAAGAAAAGTGACTTGATCTATCTTTTAGATGTTGTGTTTATTTTTTTTTATTATTATTGTTGATCAATTGGCCACAAAGGATAAAGATTACAAGTTTTTCTTTGTCCAACTTGATCTTGATATAATACTATTTTTTTTTTCACACACGGATCTCTCGGATCAAGTAAGATTCGATGAAGTTCCTTTTGTCATTGGAATACACCTTTTTTTTTCTTTTCTTTTTTTGGGAAGTGGCAAGTGTGATAATTCATTTACATGCTCCATTCACTTGTCTTATTGTTACTCATTTATTTATTTTTCTAAAGTGGACATGAGAATTCATTTTCAAGGAGATTTAAATTAATCTTGAAAAGATACAAAGGGAAAAGCATCGTCACAGATTAAAACAATCAAAGAGAGTATGATACAGTGTATGATATTCATTTTTTATTTTTTTTTTCAAAGTATTTGAAGTTCCCGTCAAGATTCAAACTTATCATCATGATTATTTATTGCGTAATAACAGATGATGATGATTTCCATGGTGACATGACAATAAATATGTTTTGGGTTGAAACGTTCTGATCAAAGTTTAATAAAAGGATTAGTTTCCAGATATGTTAATCATCATCTCTATCGCACTTGGGGAAAAAAAAGAAAGTGTGGGGAAATTTGGAATGAATGAATCATTCTTTTTGATTGGCTAAGGACAATTTTGAAGTTACGGTGTTTTTAAATCATATACAAAAATGGAAAGTATAAAATCTAATCTGACCTTCATTCTATTTTACTTTTCTTCCTCTTTTCTTCCATTTTACTTTTCTTCCTATTTTCTTTCTCTTCTCTTTCACCTTTTTTTTTTTTTGTCATGATTGGTACAATATTCAAAGTATATTGGGAACAATGGAAAAAGAACTTTTTTTATAAAGAATCAAAAAAGGATGGATATGATACTCCAAAGGTGGGATTATTAAAAGCAATTAAAAGCATGAATCAAACACAATGGATTGCTTTTATAGCAGGTAAGCAAATAATAATAATAATAAAAAGTCTTTGATGTCTACTAGAATAAAATACTTTCTGTTTATTTATTTATTTATTTTTTTAAACTTTATTTAGCTTATGCTGGTATGATCCTGGAAGCTCTCGATTTTTTCACCACAACTTTATCTGTTACTCAAATAGGTAACACTAGATAACAAAAGGGTAACAGTGTTAGTTCTTACTTTTTTTTTTTTTTAGCTACTGAATTCAAGGTTGAACCTTCTGCTGTTACAAGTAAGTAGAGTAGTCACTTATTTTGAAAGTATAAAGTGTATATATATATATATATAAACTTACCTTTCTTTTTTTTTTATCCCATATTTTCAAGGTGCTATAACGACAACAATGGTAAGTCATACGAAATTGGATTGATAATGATAATGATTTACCTTTATTATTATTATTATTATTATTATTATTATTATTATTATTATTATTATTAGATGTTACGTCCAGTAGGTGCTCTTTTGTTTGGTGCTGTGGGTGATAGACTAGGACGAAGATGGCCATTAGTTGCTGGTGTCCTTTTATTTTCGGTGGTCAATCTTGGAAGTGGATTTGCTCCTGATTTACAAACTTTTATCGCTCTTCGTGCATTATTTGGTATCATCATGGTAAAATATAAAATAAACAAATAAAACAAAAATACCTTGATTATTCATTTTAGTATGTTTTATTTTATTTACAAATCTAGGGAGCAGAATGGGGTTTGGGGACAAGTATTGCTTTTGAATCTCTTCCTATTGAGGTGAGAGGGTTATTTTCTGGTATTTATCAAGAAGGTAAGATCAATTCATCATCATTTTTTTTTTTCGATTTATTATGAATCTAATTTGTCGATTATCTACATATGTAGGTTGGGCGGTTGGATGTTTATTAGCGACTTTTATCAGTTTTGTTCTCACTGAATACAACAAATCATGGCGGGCCCTCTTTTGGGTCGGATCAGCATTATCCATTCCTACTATCATCCTACGATGTTTTTTGAAAGAAACAGAAGCATTTGTCAAATCAAAAGAAGCACGTCGTGTCATTGGTCGATCTTTTTTACAAGAAACATGGCTTTCCATCAAACATAACTGGTATCGATTGATTTATATGTTTCTAGTCATGGGTTTTCTCAACTTTATGGGACATGCAACTCAAGATTTGTATCCAACCTATCTAACCACTCAATTAGGATATTCTAACTCTGATCGTACCATTACTATCGTCATCTACAATATTGGTGCCATTGTTGGAGGTGCATTTTGGGGAAGTATGTCCAATCGGTGGGGTCGTCGTTTATGTATCGCGATATGTTGTGCATGTGCTGGTGCTGTGATTCCTCTTTGGACTTATTCTGGCAATAAATCTGCTCTTCAGTTTGGTTCGTTCCTTATGCAATTCTTTGTCCAAGGTGGATTAGGTAATATTATTATTATTATAATCTACTTTTATTTACCTATCTTATAAATCATATGTTTTTTTTTTTATTATTTGTTTATTTTTTTTTTATTAGGATGTGGACCTGCTCATTTAGGGGAACTATCACCACCTTCTTTAAGAACAACAGCTCCAGGGATGGCTTACCAACTTGGGAACCTTGTAAGCTTAGAAGTCGGAAATGATTTACCTTATTTTATTGTCATGACTCACTTTTTTTAATTTTTTTCAACTGATACTAGCTTAGTTCCGCCAGTAGTCAAATTGAAGCGGTTCTAGGTGAAAAATATCCTCTTCGAAGATCAGATGGATCTATTGTACTTGATACCAAAGGTTCTCCTGTCGCTGATTATGGATACACTCAATCTATACTCTCTGGAATTGTCTGTGGCATTGCCTTTTTCGTTGCTGGTAAGAAAACTATCGAAGTAGTATTTTATTCTACATCATCACTCATATTTTTATTGTAACTTAGTATTTATGGGTGTTAGTGAAGAACGCAACAAGGATTATTTAGACAAAGTGATTGAAGATTCCCGATCAGAAAGATCTGCTGCTGTCAGCCCTTGTGATATTGAACGTGGTGCAGATTCTGATGAGCAAATGAATGAAGGAAAGATACAAAGTGACATGAATGACAAGAACATATGGATTCAACATAACGAACATCCTATCACCCAAATCACTGATAATACCCAAATGGATCTCAAATCTATCCATTCCAAGTAGTGAATTATTTGTAGAATAAATAGTTTTTTTTTATAGTAGTATGATCTTTTTTTTTTTTTTGATTATAGTTACTCTTTTAATCAAATAAAAATGAATGTTTTGCCTTTTTTTTTTATTTTATCAATACCATCTTGATTTTTCCCGCATCAATATTTCCCAATCCTAGAACCTTCTAACCCCACTTTTTTTTTTTTAATATAGACTCGTACAACGCCAAAACAAAAATATTAAAGAGAATGAGCATCATAAAAATTATGAGAAGGAAAAGGGAATCACTCACTACTAGAGATGATGGATGATTCATCTTTGGTTTTATATCATAGTATTATTTTTATATTTTCGAAGAATGAAATAACGGAAACAAAAAGGACTAAACTCGAATCTTATTTCTTTTTTTTTTTTTTTTTGAGATCAAAAGTTTCTTTTTTTCCCCCGCTCGTAGAAAAATAATAATTCAAATTTGGTAACTTGTCCCAAATCTCTAGCTTCCTTTTCTTCCTATCTTCCTTTCCTTCCTTTTTTAGTTTATTTATTTGTATTAGTATGAGTCCTATCATCACCAGTAAAGAAGAAAATAATATCGCCTGTGTCATCTATGGTGCAAATAATATGCATATGGTAAAAAAGAAAGATATATATGTATATGTCTACCCCTCTCGGTGGTTGCCGAATAACTCACCTATTGATGATTATTATTATATTACAACCCCGCGCTCATAATATGTTAATTCTCCTTTTTTTTTTCTTTTTCTTTTCCTTTTCTTTTTTTTTTTTTTTTTTGACAAACAGGAATCAAGACCTATCCTTCAACCTCAAACTGATGAATTACAAATAAACATTCGAGCAACTGGTATTTGTGGAAGTGATCTTCATTATCATTACGATGGACGATTAGGTGCTCGTGTATTAGACCCTTCTCTTCCAATGGTGCTTGGACACGAGTCGGCAGGTATTGTTACTCAAGTTGGTCCTACTAGTGGTGAACAAAGTATGTTTCAAGTGGGTGATAGAGTAGTATTGGAACCATCAAAGTCATGTGGACAATGTCATTGCTGTCAATCCCAAAGATACAACATTTGTCCTCGTATGAAGTATTCCTCTACTGTGCAACAAGGTCCTAATGATGGTACTTTACGACGATCCATTTGTTATCCATCTCATTTATTACACAAGTAAGTGTCAAATAAGCTAGGAACAACAACAATAATAACAACAAAAATATTGATATATATTTTTTTTTAAAAAAAAAAAAAGGATGCCAGATACTATGACTTTTGAAGAAGGAGCGTTGATTGAACCATTGGCAGTGGCTATGCATGCAACAGCACGATCTCCTGTAACACAAGGCAGTTCAGTATTGATCTATGGTGCAGGCACCATCGGCTTATTGGTGGCGGCCAGTTGCTATGCTCAAGGTGCAACCCAAGTAGCAATTGCGGATATCAATACCTCCAGATTACAATTTGCTACGACCTATTTACCTGGCATCTCTACGATCACTTTGGAAAAGAGTAGAAGCGATGATGATCTCTTTGTGTGGGCGCAATCTCAAGCAGCAGGAAAGGATGGTGATTATGATGTAGTATTTGAGTGTACGGGTGTGGAATCTTGTGTTGTGCTCTCGTTCTTTATGGTCAACTCTGGTGGTTCGGTTGTCTTGGTAGGTCTTGGCCAAACAAAGATCGCTCTGCCTGTCGATGTCATTGCAACTAAGGAAGTCAACGTTATTGGTAGTTATCGGTATGCAAACATTCATCGAAAGGCAATCGATGCCGTTGCCAATGGTAAAATCCGTCTTCTCCCCCTCGTCTCTCACCGATTCAAGTTGGAAGATACTCCTTTGGCTTTTGAAACTCTACGTAAAGGTGGCGATGGTGTGCTCAAGGTCCAAATTGGTGATTTTTAGTCTAGATTAGCCTTTTTCCTTTTAATGTTAGTAATCAATTTGTTGATAAATAAACTCTATACTATTATATTATATATATATTTTTGAAATCAAAGATTTGTATGAGATTTATGGTTTGACTGTTTACCTTTTTTTATTTTATTTTATTTTATTTTTATTTGAAAGAATGGGCAAATCATACCATCATCATTCACCATATATCATCCAACATCCATATCTATTTATTATTCAGTATCTATCTCACATTCAGTTTCCCCATCCATTCATTCACCCAACACATTTTCCAGCAAATCATCACAAGTTTCCAACTCAACACAGAAAAAAATCTATCTATTTTTTCTATTGACAGATAAATGATAAAAAAAAATGTATTGAAGTAAAAAAAAGAAATGGTATATACAAGAATAAAATGATAAAACAGTATGAATGTATCTATCTAATCTGATTCATAATCTTCGTCGGCTAATATTTCTACATGTATTTCTTCATCATCGTCTTCATCACTAATATTCGTCGTACGATTGGCTTGAATATGCAGAGATGTCTTTCTGGCTGTTGTTGTATCAAGTTTATCATTGGTATCATCGTCATCATCAGTCAAAAATTGATTTAGATCTTCAGAATTGTCATTGTCAAGATTCAAATTTTCAAGTGTAGTTGTCATGATTTTGTCGCGTGTTGTATTGCTCTCTATTCAAAATATCAATCCAAATATCAATCTTTTAGTCACTATTTGTCTTTTTATTTTTTTTTGACTTACTGTTATAGAGTGACGAGACTTCTGTTTCCCGTCGGCGTCGATAATCTTCTAATTCAGATTGAAAATTGATATCATAAAGCTCCAATCTTTTCTTGGCTTGTTGTTCATTGTGTTCTTCATAGAGCTGGTTCAATTCTGCTTCCCTTGATTTTAATCGTTGTCTGTTATAAATACAAGTGATGAGTCCTATATCAATCATCACACATATACTATTACCTTTTCATCTCTAATTCCGTTTGTAAACAAGCTTCTTGTTCTTGTTTCCATTTTTCAAAATTATGTTGTTCAAATTCAAGACAAGCGTGATCAATACGATGTTCCAATGCCAACAACTTGGTTTTCAGTTCCACTAATAATATAATCGATAGTCGTATAAATATCCTTCATTCCTTTTCATTACATCTTTTTTTTTTCAAAAAAGAAAAGACTTACTTGCAGCGCTAGTTACCGATTTCATTTCCTGACGTGTCGTCTCCAATTTTTCCGGAAGTTCTGACATACCAGTACAGATAGTATTGTGTAATTCACATCTTGATAATAAGACTTGTAACAGTTGATCAGCTTTCTGAAAGAAAGACAAGAAAGACAATCAGACAAAATTGATCTATGGATTTCATTTATTCTTTTATGTTTCTTTACCTTTGATTTGTTGATATTATCTATATTGTTGTAGTGAATAGTTTCCCGGCCTTGTTGTATTCTATTGTAAAAGGATTCAGTTTAAAAAAAAAAAGGGCTATTTATCCACATATCTCCACTTTCTTTCGTTGTACGTTACCTTGCTATAACTTTTGCTGTTTCCTCCAAAGTGATATTGTTTGATGTGATTGTTTTTCCAGATATATCTTCACTACTATTACTAGTTAAAAGTTAAAACAACAGCTGTTAAAACACATTTATTTTTTTATTTGATTCTTTTTATTAAATAATTTACCTATCTGATTTGTTGATTAAGAGAGCATTAAAGTTTTGAAGTTCTGAGCGAATGGACTCTAGTCTTGATTCCACCCCGAAAAAAAAAGTTATATAGTTAGTCAGATCAATAGTTATTTTATATATTATTTTCTAAAGAGAGTTACCTTTCCATTCCACGAGTACGCCATTCTTCTTCATTCAACCTATAGTGAAAAAGAAAGAAAGAAAGAAAGAAAGAAAAAAAAAAGGTCAAAACTAGAATGGAAGAGGTGGTAAAAAGGTACTTTATGATTGAATCTTACCCCACAGAGTCTGCTAACGATCGTATATTGAGAGATGCTGATCCTGGAAATATATTCTTGAACTGTTGAAACATTAGAATATAGTTCGAGTCAAATTGAAAAGTAAGAAGGAAGAAAGAAAAAGAACAAAAAAAAAAAAAAAAAAAAAAAAAAAAAAAAAAAAGGATTGCTTATTGACACGAAAAGATTTCGAACACCGTTTGTGTTTACTTCGAAAGTGGATCATAGAAATGTCATAACGAGTGCATGAAATGGATCAATAAAAAAAATTATTTTTTTTTAAAAAAAAAAAAATACTATTCTTTAAAGTTGTATTTTTTATGTCTAAGTAGGCTTTTATAAAGAATAATAGATTATATGGAGATGATCTATCAAAAATGATATAATATAAGAGAAATTATAATTAATGAAATATCTGTATTGACAAAAGAAACAAGAGAAAAGACACTTTCTATTGTAAATAAAAAGATAATAAATAGATATATATATTTCTTGTTTTCATGTTAAAAGGTTTTATTATACAAAAAATATTGGAAACAACACTTACACCTTTTCTTTAAATCGTTTCTCATTTGTGCTGATTTTCAAAATGGGAAAATCGATAAAAAAAAAACCCCCGCTTAGAAAAAGTCATCATGCCGCGTTTTTTTTTTTTTTTCTCCCACTCTTTTCTAGTTTTGTTTCTTTCCATTCACTCTTTTTTTTTTTTTCTTATCTTGTTTATACAGATATATCCACACGACTTATATTGATGTCACAACAAATATATAAAGCTACTTATTCTGGTGTCCCTGTTTATGAACTCTCTTGCAATGGTGTGGCAGTTATGCGCAGAAAAAACGACTCCTATATGAATGCTACTCAAATCCTTAAAGTAGCTGATTTTGATAAACCTCAACGAACGCGTATTCTCGAAAGAGAAGTCCAAGTAGGAGACCATGAAAAAATACAAGGTGGTTATGGAAAATATCAAGGTAATGTTAAATACAAAAAAAAAAAAAGGAAAGAAAATGTTAAATAAATACAAATGATAAGACTTATTATTATTCTTTTTTTTTTCTCATCTCTCACCATTTTTATTTTATTATTCATTATAGGCACTTGGGTACCATTGGAAAGGGCAGCTCATTTGGCGAAACATTATAATGTCGATAACTTGATACAACCATTATTAGAATTTGTGAAAGGCGAAGAATCACCACCATTGGCACCAAAACATGTTACAGCTGCATCTGCTAAACCAAAGAAACAACGTGAACAACGAGTACGAAAGAAAAGAAGACATGTTGATGACGATATCTCGGATATAATTGACGACTCTGGACTTACTGTTGAAGACGAAGTTTCAAGTTATGCACGTACTCCTTCACCACGACGACCTACCCGGCGTGCTGCTGCGACTATTGCCTCTAGTGCTTTGGAATCTGATTTTGATGCTTCTTCTGAAAATGATAATGATCTTCCTTCCAAAACAACACGACATTCTCGACATAAACGAACCAAGATGGATGACCAACAGGATTATATGGATGTGGATATTGAAAATAATTCAACAAACAATAAAATGACAGAAAAGGCAGCTCCCTCTACAAAATCAAAACAACCATCTAGTAAAAGTTCTCGTACACAATCAGCAAAAGTAGTTTCCAATTCTGCATCATCATCTCCCACCTTATCATCATCTGCATCCTCACCACCTTCCATTGATCGTACACCATTGACGAAACACAAGACAAAAAAGGAGGTAGAACATGAACGGACTTATGCACACAAGTTACTTTTACATTTCCTCTCTGAAAATGAAGAAATCCCGTCATTATTACAAAGACCACCACGCGATCTTGATATCAATGTGATTATTGATGAGGAAGGCCACACTTGTCTCCATTGGGCTGCCGTTATGGGTAGGATTTCAACAGTACAACGATTGATCAAACTTGGTGCGGATGTTTATCGGGTCAATTACAAGGGACAAACAGCACTGATGCGCAGCGTATTATACACCAACAACTATGAACAAAAGACATTTGATCAACTATTGGACTTACTCTCAAGTACGACCTTCAACATTGACAAAAGTGATCAAACTGTATTTCATCATGTGGCAACAACAGCAAATGGCAAAGGGAAAATACACGCTTCTCAATACTATATGGAAAACCTCATCAGCAAGTTAGTTCATAGTCGATCAGAACTTATCTCAATATTGAATGTACAAGATGTGTGTGGTGATACAGCACTGACTATTGCTTCTCGTATTGGCAACAAGAAATTGGTCCGACTATTGATTGATGCAGGAGCCAGTACAGAAATTGCAAACGAAGAAGGCATGACAGCACAAGATTATCTAGCAGCTTTGGATCAGCACTTGATGGAAAAGGGTGGTAGTAGTAACAGTCTTGAAGGAAATTTATCAGCTTCACCAACGTTATCACTTTATCAAAGCGAAGAAATGACTCGGGAACAATTACGACAAAAAGTGGATAGTATGTACAAGACGATGTTATCAGGTACAGTGACATCACCTTCCATATCACATTGGGTCGATGATCTTGCTGCAAGCTATGAAAGGGATTTGTTACAAAAGGAACACGCCATTAGGGAAAAACAAAAGGAAATACAAATGATTACTAAACGACTAGAAGATACGGATAAAGCAATGAAGTTACTAGGTGATGATGATCGACAAGAAGAAATACAAATGGTTTTGGAACGTGGTGAAAAACTTATTTTGGAATTACGACGGCTATTATTATACACCCAACAAGTTAGACTGGGACAATGGATCAAGGAAAATGAAAATACAGGCATGATTGAAAAGATAGATCAAGATATCACTATGGAAACACCATCATCATCATCATTGTCATCATCACAACATACTGAAGTCGACATATCAGCAGGAGAAACAACGACAGAAGATACAACAGTATATGGACCCATTAACAAACCACCAACTCCACCTATCATTGTTACTGGAAACAAATCAGATACACGAAAGCAAGATTTATCAAGTAGAGAGAAGATACAGGAAGATCAAGATATTTTGGCCAAGAAACTCACTCAACTACAACAATCGCGACAACAACTGATGGACGATATTATCAGTCAACGTACAAGTATTCCAGAAAAACGTATCCAAAATTACAAACGACTGATATCTATGTGCTGCAATATTGCTTATGAAAATGTTGACTCAATGTTGGCTCCCATTCTAGCATCCTTTGATGAAGCAGGTACTTTGAAGAAAAAATCATCACCCACTACTTCCTAGTTTGTAGCTTTTTTTTTTATTATTACCTTTGTATATCGTTTTCCATTTTATATCCCGTTAGTATTAGTATTATTCTTTCTTTTATTTTTGAAATTGTTTTATATTTTTATTAGGTCAATAAAAAAAAATATCTAAAATGCAGTGGAGAAAACTAAGATATTCTGCCATAAAAGAAGCGGAATCACATATAAAAAAAAAATAATTAGCCAATTATATATCCTTCAATTTTTGAGGGTATCATTTTTTTTTTTTTTGATACTTACAGTCCCAACGCTATAAAAGTGTTATTCACATCTTCAAACCTCCGGGATAAGAAGTGGATTTTTCAAATTGTTTCAAAGTCTGGTGGAATACAAGTCGTTCGTAACCTATCATGACAATATTCATAGCAGCATTCTGGTCTTCTACCTCTTGAACCTTGTCCATTTTTGCGAATAGTGCGATTGAGGTTGATACATACGATAGTGCCCTAAATTGGTAACCATTTTCGACTTGTCTTTCTTTTTCTTTTTGGATGAATCACTGGCATTCGACAGTAGCAACACAATTTTTGTGTCAATCGGTATTCGTCGGTTGAAATAACTGTAGTTTTTTTTTTTTTCCGAGAGCTTCTTGGTAAGACTATTTATGACTACCACTAGTGTAGTCAGCGATGCTTGTACCATATTCTCGTCCTGAATCACCATCATAAAACCAAATAGACTTCTGACCTCCTATCAAACTTAAAAGCTGATTTTGCGTATGCTGTTTCAGATAAGCGTTGTCTTGTTCTTTGTTGATTTTTCAGGTAATTACTCTTGTGGTAAAAAGTGAGCAATGGTTGTCGGCTGGACAATCATTGACCTAATTTAATTGAAGATGCAAAAAAAAAAAAAAAAAAAAAAAAAAAAAAAAATCAGTCCAGCTTCTTTTTTCGATGTTAGTATAAAAGACCTACTTGATGAAGCTCTATTTCGTTTTCGGCATTGTTATTGTGTAAGGTTTTGGTCATGGAATGAAAGATGTCATCTTCAGTGTCTTGTACGGATTTCTTTCCCTGGTGCTGACAATATTACATTATAGGAAATTAGGTACTGTTGTTGTATTTTCTTCTGATGTGATTTTTTTTATTCTTTTACTTACATTTCGTTGACAAATTTCTTTTTCTATGCTTCAGAGTTTCCAGGAATAATAATAAACTAGAATGGGTATATAATTGATCAGACTTGATATTTGTTACTTTTGTCTTGAACAGGGCGGTAACATCATCAATTTCCATTATATTGCTGGGGTCTACTCTCGTGTACGATCGAGTAAATGATACTTGTTCCTGAGTCAGTGTGACACATTGAGCCATTGTAACTAATCCCGGAGCAAGATATTTTTCCACAGGCACGACACTGTAAGGTATTTGTATTTAATTGATGATGATGATCGTTGCTATTGTTATTGTCGTTGTGGTGGTTGTTACAAGACTCTTATTCGGTTATCCAAACTTTCGTCAATAAAAGCCTTCCACTGGCGAATACAATCAATGGACAAAGAGTCAAACGAAGCATTCATTTCATTTGTACACGGTTTATCTTGATACTGTTGACTAGAGTAAATAAGAATATAATTCAGCACTGTAATATTCCTTTCTTTTGTTGGCTATTAAGAAGAAGTTACCTTCCTTGCATGCAGTTGCTACATCATTGTAAAGACTGACCATCACTTTTCTTTCCCTGTTGTTTTCTGAGATACGTTTCCTTTACTTGACTTGATATGTCTTCGAATGTTGTTTCACTGTTCTTCGTCAAATACTTCACCAAAATGTGGGACACTTCTTTTCTTAGTCGTGCTTCAAATGCTTGTGTGAGATACTTTATACAACCAACCTTTGTTGTATTAGCTTGGTACTTCTTTTCTGGTCAGGTTTGTGAATTAAAGCTTTGGAATACATTATGTATAATATGTGGACGAGATATCGTTTATCATTGGGTATATATAAGTATACACGAGTCGAAATAAGAAAAGAGGATTGATGAATACAAAAAAAGTAAAAAAAAAAAAAAAAGAAAAAATGGATGATCACGTTTTTTTGTGATGAGGCAAAATAGACAAATTTACCGGGATTTGAATTGATGAGGGGTAGGAAGGAGGATGGGAGTGAGAGATATTGTCTTTACAGACTTGGCTGGGAAAAAAATCCTTCTCTTTTCACTCTTGAAATTCATCGACATGGCCCCCAAGAGCAACGGTAATAGGAATTAGATATTTTATTATGATAAATAAAGGATAGACGATATACGTAAAGTCAAACAGACGGATGCGTTTGGATGGATGGATGGATGGATGGATGATACAGACAGCGACTTGCCTATACGAAAACCACATTATCATTCAACATGTTTAGCATCTTATTTTTTTTTCTTTTTGTGAAAATCGATACTCTCGACACACACACATATACATACACATAAAGATACTCGCATACGTAAACATATATTTATTACATTGATGAACAAGATTCAACAAACGATGCTCACATTATCTCCATGTCTACATGCGATCGTCTATCCTTTATTGTTTTGAATTTGATATGATGAACATCCAAGGCAAATTCAACTCAATTTTTTTTTTTTTTTTGTAGTTAACAAGGCCCAAGCTGCCAAGAAGGCTGCCCTTAAGGGTGTCCACGGTAAGACTGTGCGCAAGATCCGTACCTCTACTCGCTTCAACATTCCCAAGACTTTGAAGTTGGCTCGTACTCCCAAGTACACTCGTAAGTCTGTGCCTCATTTACCTCGCATGGATCAATATCGTGTCATTCGCCAACCCTTGAACACCGAAACCTCCATGAAGAAGATTGAAGACCACAACACTTTGACCTTCATTGTCGATGTCAAGGCCAACAAGAACCAAATCAAGCTCGCTGTTAAGAAGCTCTATGATGTTGACGCTCAAAAGATCAACACCTTGATTCGGTAAGTGATGACACAAGGAAGATCTCGTTTGGATATCAAAATATTGGCGCTAATAGGATGATGATTACTTTTTTTTTTTTTAGACCTGACGGTACCAAGAAGGCTTATGTTCGTTTGACCGCTGATGTTGATGCTCTCGATATTGCTAACCGTATTGGTTTCATTTGAACTAGTTATTACGTCTTTTCTTTTTATATATTTTGACAATAAAAATTAACTGATATACACAAATATATGTTACCATGCACCTGCTGTTGTATGAGGGATATCTATTTTTTTTTGTAGAGGAAGAATGATATGTGATAATTTATTGATGAGTGGAAGATAGTAACAATGATGACAATAATGATGGTGATGATGGAAAATATTCTAAGAATTGTTTAAAATACGATACATGATGATTTGATTGAATAGAAACGATGATACAAACAACATCTAGGAGCAATAAACACATATAAAAATCGCATACAACGAAGATATCAAGGAATAAAGAATGGTACAAGATGAAATGTCTTTTATTTTGTATATGAGATCTGGTAAGGGAAAAAGGAAAATCTGTATGTATAAATAAGGATCCACTTATTGAGTCTTGAAGTCTAACAAAAAGAAAAACATGATAAGTATATTATTATATAACACAAAGACATCACACTTTATCCACAACACATTATGATTGATCAAAAAAGAAAAGAAATAAAAAAAAAGCACTTACAGTCCAACAAAATATTCATGGCTTCAGATTCTTCTCCAAAGTCAGTGACAGCAACACAAGAGCAACCAACGACCTTACGGGCATTACCTTCACGGTCAATCTTGCAGAGACCAGCCCATTCACCAAGCTTCTTAGCATCAGAGACCTTGATCAAACTGATGTTGTGTTCAGCACACAAAGCTTCAACCAACTTGAGGTATTCACCTTCAGTGCAAGATTCAACGAGAACAGCCAAATGAGCTTGACGTCTATAAAAGGAAACAGTAAGAAAACGAGAATAAAACATGAATATGTGTCTATGTATATCGATTCCATGTAAAAGAGATGAGTTCTTTTTTTTTGTACCTGTCCAAAGCCTTGACAGCTTGCTTCAAACCACGAGCAAGACCATCGTGAACCAAAGCACGACGCAAAACTTCTTGAAGAGCTTCTTCAACAGACATTTGTCCCTTGGGGGCTTCAGCAGCAACTTCAACTTCTTGAGTTTCCATGATGACTTCTTCTTCGGCAGACATGCTAAATAATAAAAAAAAAAACATGTGTTTAATAGACAGAGTCAAGAATAGGGATCGTTCGTGTTCTAATTATTGATGCTTGCTTCCATGTCGTCAAATTGCTCCCCCCCCCGTCACACTACTCGCCTTTACCCATCCATCCATCCATCCATCCATTCATCCATCCATTCACCCATTTTTCCATTGCATCCATTCATCTTCCACGGTACTTCTATTGCATCGTTTACTTTACATTGCGTTGGATTTTTTTAACTAAAAGGAAAGAAAAAAAAACAAGACTGAGGATGTATGAAAAATCCCATATCCTTTAGAGGACCCAAAAAGCAGCTGCCGTGAGCGCGGTGTTTTAATCACTGGATGAAAAGACAAAGCAGAAATTCAACCTTTTTTGCGTTTTTCTTCCTTCCTTTTTTTTTTTTTTTTTTTTTGTTTTGAACGCATAGCAGACATTCATCAATTATGGCAGAATCACAATTCATGATACATCAGGCGACACACATGTTTATGACAGAACCTATCTACTTTCAAATAATTCAAATGCAAGGAGCATGGTTAGTCTGGGTGGGCAAACAAGCTGGGAAAATGGGCGATCTTGCTGTCTCCGTGCCTGCTTTTGGATCACAGGTAAAGAATGTTGAAAGAATATTAATGCTTTAGCTTTCTAATTGTATTCTTCTTCGTTTGATCATAGGCTATTCCTTCTGCCACAACTGTGATTGGGAACGATGTCAAAGAATTCAGTCGAAACTTGGCTCGCCGTTTAGGTAACAAAAAAAAAAAAAGGAAAAAGAATTTTTTGTTGTTTATAATGAATCCACCCATTCATCAACATCTTATCTTTGGACTTTAGCTCTCAAATATGGTGAACAATTTTATGTTAGTCTGGATGTATCAAGTCAAGACGATATGTTGAATGCTTTTGTGGAGAAGAAATTAAACGATTTGGTCAAGACAACTGTGGCATGAAAATATCAAACTCATCCCCTTTTACATCACTTTGGAGCAGCTCTGCATAGACTGGTTCGAATATACTATAGTTGTTAGAAGAGTTGATCCCTTAGTGTAGACTGATTAGCCCTTTCAAACCTTATATATACATTATGATACTTTGTTGTATAATACATTGAAAAAATAAATGACTCTTTATTCCCTTAATTATGAATATCTTTCCTTTTTTTTTTTGCCTGCTCTTTATTCATCCATTCATCCGATCATCAAGTCATCAAATGATAAAGCTATTAATAATAATAATAATAATAAAGATCAAGTTAAATAAAATAAACGAAGCGAAGAGAAGGGGAAGTTGTTGAAACGATAATATATTAACCGCTTTCCTCCCTCTCTCTCTCTTGGGTTTTATTAAATTTTTGATTGTTGTTGAAACAATATTTTTTTTTGTTTGTTCTAATATAATCTATGATCTACACACTACGAATGATGTTGAATAAGGGGAGAGAGTAACAATAATGATACATAATAATAATATAAGAATGCTAACTAATAATATATAAATGAATGATGAATAAATAGGGAATAGAATAGAAAGAAAATGATAAAAAAAAACTACGCTATAATAGATAAGACTTTGTTGCCTACACGTTTCCATAAAGGTAGATCCTTTTCGTCGTCGATCAATTCACCATCACCATTCACATCGAAGACTTGTTCGATCTTGAGAGTACCGGTTTCAAAATCCATTTCATCTACCTTGACAAAGGGCTTGCGAACAAATATCTTGTGACCAACATAAAGGATAATAGCGAGGATCAAGCCAATATAAGAACCAATAACATCACCAGCAGAGATGGGGGCATAAAATGAAGAGTAACCTTGACCAAAGATCACGATCAGACCAATCACAATCACAAAGATATCACACAAGGGAAACAAGGGTGCCACATAAGGCAAAGAAGCGAGAGAACGGCCTTGAGCAATGTAACCCATTCGGAAGCGAATATGAGTGATGGAAATGATCACCCAGGTAATCAAACCAGCTAATGAAGTCAATCGAGTTAACCAATTGAAAACAACGCCAGAGCCGAATAAAGATGTCAAGAAAGCCAGACAACCAATCAAACAAGAAGTAAGGACAGCATAAATAGGTACACCCCATCGATTGACACGAGTGAAAAACTTGGGAGCATAGCCATCTTCAGCAAGACCCATCAAAGTACGACTAGAAGAGTAAACGCCAGAGTTACCAGCTGAAATCATCGTGATCAAGATAATGGCATTCATGATATCTGCAGCATATTGAGCACCTGCTTTTTGGAAAACCAAAGTAAAAGGACTAACAGACACATTGCTGGCACCATCCAAAAGATTGGGATCTGTATAAGGAATAATAAGACCGATGATCAACATGGAGAATACATAGAATAGGACAATACGCCAGAACACTTGTTTGACAGCAGAGGGTACAGTCTTGTGAGGATTTTCAGATTCACCAGCAGTGATACCAACAATTTCGACACCATTGAAAGAGAAAGCAGCAGTGATGAAAACATTGAACACACCAAGAAATCCTTTAGGGAAAGCACCACCTTCTAAATGGAAGTTTCGTACACCAATGTTATCGCCACCCAAGGCACCAGTATCAACGCAAAGACCGATGATGATGAAAACTAGAATAGTAAGAATCTTGATAAAACTGATCCAATATCTAATATAAAAATAAAAAAATAAAAAAAAAGAGAGAGAGATGAATAAAACGTTAATTAACTACAAAAAAAAAGTATATTTTTTATGTTCCTTTTTTTTTTTTTTTTTTGTTACTTACTCAACTTCACCATAACCTTTGACAGCAAAGACATTGATAGCAACCAAGATAACAAGACAAATAACACTCCAAATGACACTGTTAACACTTTGTACCCAAAATTCCATGATAAGAGCCACGCCAGTCAATTCAACAGCTACACCAACGGACCAATTTAACCAGTAAATAACAGATACACAAAAACCAAGAGAAGGATCCACAAATCGATTAGCAAAATGACCGAAACTACCACTGACAGGAATGTAAGCAGCCATTTCACCAAGACTCATCATGACACAAAATACCAAGACACCGACGATAGCATAGCCAACAAGTGCACCACCTGGACCACCAGCAGCAATAGCTTTACCAGAGGCCATGAATAAACCAGTACCTAATAGTAGTGAAAGATAATTGATTGATTGATTGATGACGGTTGATCGATGATGACGGTTGATTCATTGATGATGATGGTTAGATAATAGCAAAAAAAAAAAAAAAAAAAAAAAAAAAAAAAAGGTAAGGAAAACAAAAGATATGATAATAGATAATGATATAATAATTCTTACCAATAGTTCCACCCAAAGCAATCATTTGAATATGACGAGCCTTGAGACCACGAGTCAAATGAGCCTTATGCTTGGATTGGTCGGTAGTGTTTGAGGAAATGGATTCCATCGTTTCAATAGACGTTGTCGTAAATTCTTCCTTCAAAGTTTTTTCGTTCGACATATTCGTAAGTAGTGATAGAAGATAGATATAGTAGAACAAATAAGAGAGAAGAGAGGGAGAAGAAGAAGTGTAATAAAAAAGAGAAAGGGGAAGAAAGAAAAGAAATGCTTAAAATCAGTTGTTTTGTGGCCAGGCGCCCGGATAGGTCAAATAAATATTTTGAGGGGGGGAAGTTAAACAATAAAAAGAAGAATGAGGTGCTTTTTCAAAAAGTTACTTTAGTAGTACAAAAAAAGTAAAGTTGGAAAAAATCAGTAAAACTGGGAAAAAAGTGATTGTAAAGAGAAAGAGAAACAAAAGAAATAAAAAAAGAAAAATTGGATTTTTTTGCAACTTCTTAGAGGTAGGATTTTTCAATATCCGCAGATCTCTTTTTTTTTTTCTATATTACTTTATTGTTTGGATTTTCATTAAATACAACATGATTATCATAGTAGAATGAATACTATTCAGTTTAATTCTTTTAACGATAACAATGTGGGAATAACTCTATATAGTTTTCCCACTCTATATATCAAATATGATCGATTAGGTTCATATACCAATCTTGGTAACAAATCATCTAAAGAAAAAAGAAGAGAAAAAAAAAAGAGATCAGAAAGACCATCGATGGTGTCAACCATAACACTTTTGATTGGATAATGGCTATGAATCTAAAGTCCATCACACCATTACTTGATCAATTTCAAGGTCCTACTTATCATGGCCAATGAGACCATCTATCATCCAGATGATAACATCACCCTTTTTTTTTTTTTATATTATTATTATTCCAATACTACGGACCTTCCGATTTCTTTTCCCGCCTTTTTTTTTTTTTTTTTTATTGTAAAGGGTGTTTCATAAAAGGAAAAAAAAAATCAATACAATAAGAATATCCCCATTATCAAAGGACACATTTGATTGGTTTATGAAAACATTTCAAATCTTGGTAAAAGAGATCTAGAAGAAATCTGATTACATGTACCCCTTATTCAATTGTTGATGATCATTTTACTGTGATCTTTGACAGATGATATCTCGTGATTACCATTTTTTTTTCTTTATAAGGTAATCCCTAGCGCATTTTCCCTTCTCATCTTACTTCTGTATTCCACTCAATTTATTAAAAGACGTTTAAATTCAATGTTTAATTTATAATACTGTGTCAAGGCCCAAAGAACGATGATAATAATAAAAAAAAAAAGGTATCATATTTCGTTTTTATCAATCTACAGCGCTGTCTTTATCATCATCATCATCATCATCATCATCGTCATCATAGAATAACTCATTGATATGATAAGCAAATAAACATGATTTACTATACTGTACTGTATTTTTAAGGACACTCCGTCTAAACCCGTAGAAAATCAAATAGAAAATCATCTGGAATTCCATTGATGATGATGATGATGATGGATGATGATGGATAATGGCATGAAGGAGTATGATGTTTTTTTTTTTTTGTTAAATTTGAGTTATTTTCTAACCTTCAGACAGATGTAAATTCGTTATTGACGTTGATCATTCAAATGTCATCATCATCATCAGCGCCATTGTTACTATTATACTATTATTAATAGATCATCCTCATGCTTATTCTTTTCTTGCGAACCAGTATTAGGCGGAAATTGAAATCAGTGGCTGTGACGACGACTACTGGATAGAAAGGGAGAGAAAAAAAAAATAAGAGGTACACTTTTTGTTTTTTTATTTTTCTTTTCTCTTTTTTGCATAGTCAGGATATATCATGTTAACTTTAGTACGCCAAAATTTACGTCGATCGGTTCGAATTCAACAATCAGCATACCTTCATTCCACAACCATTGCTAATAGTCAAACAACAACATCAACGACTGCTGAAGGTAAGTAGTTTATTAAAAAAAAAATAAGTTTATGGACAAGTGAAAATTGATCTTATTTTTCTCTGTGTTTTGTTTTCTTACCGTAGATGCATCAACTGTACAGCCTCCAAGAAAACCATCGTCTGTACCAGCAGGTGTTACTCTGAAAGGCATTAACTTTTTGAAGGATGGAAAAGATCCTGTGGCATTAGAAGACAATGAATATCCTATGTGGCTTTGGGACCTTCTTGACGAAAAGAAACAGAAACAGAAAACCACCAAACCTTCCAATCGTCAATTCCATCGCAAGAACAATCGGGACGCTATTAAATCTGCCAACTTTATGAAGGACAAGAAGACATAAATTAGAGTATCTTTGTAAATAGACTTTTTTTTTTCGAAATTTGAAATATTCCATTTGATAGTCCCCACAGACATAGACATACACGCTCACACACACACACACCTATACTCATATACATACTCATATTATATATATGCTCATCCTTACTGAATAGTCTTTTCTTTTTCCTTGACTTTGTCTTACCCATTTTACATCCAATATAATAAAAAAAAAATTCAAATATGTACTATATCTTTCTATCAGTTGTCTCTGATCGTCTTTGCCTTTTTTGTAGTTTGATCATTTTAAAGTTAATGATTCCTATCAACGTTAACTCCTTTAGTTAGCGCGGACGTTTATTTTGTAGAAGATAGGTTTTAATTTATTTAGGAATATTCTAACGACAATGGCGATAGTGGCAACCAACAAAAAAAAATAAAAAATAAAAAAATGAATACGATTTATTTAAGAAGAATATAAATATTTTTATTAAATATTAACTATAAACTCGAATAAAAGAATCATCATGATGTAAGCCTTTTGTAAATTAGAAACCAACCAAACCAGAAGAAGGTTATCAACATACTTTTTTTGCACCATAGATTTGTATTAATGATCCTATTGCAAACCCACTTGGTTGATCAAATCTTGTGTCAAAATTGATCCTGTTGTATATCTATTTAGTTGATCCCGTCATATGATGACTTGGTTATATTATATTCTCATAAAAAAAAAAAAAAAGAAAACAATCATCAATACAGATTAATCATAAAGATATTTATTGAATAAACAAAAAAAAAAAAAAACAAACAAAAAAAAAAACTAATAGAAACAAGCTAACAGGGTAATAATCATAAAGAAAAAAAAAAGAGTATACTAATGATCTACCATGCACCACCATATTGTCCTGTTTGATAACCTTGTTGCTGAGGGAATGCTGATTGACCATCTATTCAAAAAGAAATAAATAAAAAAGAATTAGAATCATCCGATATTTCCCATGGATTTGATAATCATCCCATTACACATTTTTTTTTTCTCTCTTCTTTTTATGACTTACGTTGCATGGATCCAGCAGGAGTAAATACATCAGCATTTGGCGTACGGAAAGCAGCATACTTATCACGAGCACCAGATAATTCTGTTTGTTGAATACCTGTCATCTGTGGTTGAAGTTGTTGCAAGTAGGCTGGAGTGGAAGATGGTTGTCGTACTGGACTTTGAGTGAAGCTATTGGGATTGGGCGTCGAGAACTGAATTCCACCGGTCAAATGAGAGTTGACACCAGCAGAAGACATACTGGGAGATCCAAATGGATTCTCAGGTGTTGATGCATTCCAATGTCGTCCAGTAGTTTGAGGTGGCAGAGTTTGAGACCTTTGAGATTGTTGATGATACATTGGCTGTCCCGCAGCGGAAGTAGGAGTTATTGGTGGAGGCAATACAGATGAAACTGGAACTGATACAGCTGTGTTTGTCATCATGCCAGGTTGTTGTGGAATAAATCCCGTAGCTTGATATTGCTGTATTTGAGGTTGAGAGACAAATCCAGTCACTTGGGGTTGTTGTTGTTGTTGAGGAGTTGTCATGTCATTGTTGTAAAGAACAAGACTACCTGCATTGTTGGATTGGTAGCCAGTTGCAAAAGGCACTTGTGCTTGAAGCTGACTTTGTTGTTGTTGTTGTAGTTGTAATTGTTGTTGATGAATCTGTTGTTGTTGAATTTGTTGCTGTTGCTGCATGATAATCTGTTGCTGTTGTTCCAAAAGTGCTTGTTGACGTTGTTGTTGTTGGTATTTTCGAAGTTGCTCTTGTTGTGACAATTCATTCAATGATACCTTTGGTGTATTGTTGATCTGTGATGATCCATTACCATTAGAAGATGTGGTATTTTGCCATTGAAGTAACGTGGGATCAATTGTTTTTGATGAATATTGTTTTTGCTGTTGCTGTGGTTGTTGTGTAGGGTTAGATTGGACAATAGGTTGAGATCCGACAGCCACTGTCGCAGGAGGAGCAGGAGGAGCAGGAGGAGCAGGAGTAACCTGTTGAGACGACATATTAACTGGTGATGATACAACTTGTTGATCAACTTTACTAACCAAAGATGCTTGTTGTGGTTGCAATGGTGGTTGAATTTGTGATTGTGTAGATTCCTTTATCGGTCGAGGAGCCCATGCATCATCACTAAATCCAATAAGATCGTTGTTTTCAGTTGTTGTTGTTGTTGTTGTTGTTGTTGTCGCTTTGGAAGGTTCGGTATTGCTTGAAGAAGAAGATGCAAAATCAGAGGATCCAAGGAATTCCAGCAAATCAGGATGAATTTCTTTGGGAGCAGATACCGAAGGCTTTGGTCTTGAAGATGACGAAGCTAAAATGACAAATGTGGAATCAGTTCTTGTTCTTTCACATCATGCACTTTCTTTCCTTTTTTTTTTTTTTTTTTTTTTTTTTTTTGCTACCTTTTTTACTTCGTGGTTCATCTAGTGAATTTTGGAGTTTTCGTGCCAGTGCCGCATCATCTTCAATCTGTTTTTGTCTCATACGTTCTATATCATCTTGTTCTGTAGTATTATCTTCGCCGTCCGATGGAGGTTCCACATTCCCAGTATCAATATATCGTTCCATACGTTGAACATGTTTTTCCTTCATACCCAGGGTTTTCATCTGTTTGTGAGTCAGTCTATTGAGGTCGCTATCATCTAAATTGTCCGCTTTGAAAGCAGATGAGTACACTAAGGCTTCTTGCATAGGGATTCCGATCATCATAAACCAATCAAACCAATCCCAGTTTGAATTTATTGTCTTTTTGCTGTTGGTAGGTACATTGTTGTCATTGTTGTTGTTGTTGTTGCTGTTGCTGCTACTGCTAGGTCCATCAGAAGTTGTTGGGTTTGGTCGAGGTGGCATTTCAGGTGTTTTTTCGCCTTGATTCACTGAAGATTTCTTTCCAATACTTCCTACAGGTTGGTTGGTTCGACGTTCTACCCACCGTATATCTTCGCTTGACATTTTTTCCAAAGGGACATCAATTTTTACACCATTCGCTTTATGTAGTCGTAGTTTTCCATCAGTATAGCCCAAGAATTGAGCTTCCACCTTAAAGGCACCACTTCGATCTGTCCAAGTTCGTAATCTATCAGGGTCAGGTTCTAATTAAAAAAATAATGTAACATGAGTAAACTTTTTTTTTTTTATTTATCCATTGTCAATGCAACTTACTGGGTAGATCTTGACGGGTAGAAACAGATCTTGAAAGACTACTAGTCTTATCCAGGGGTGGCTAGAAGGTCAAATAATAATAATAATAATAATAGTAATAGTAATAAGAATTATAATAATAACAATTAGTAAACAATTGTATAGACAAATATGTAATTTTAAATACGTACAGATGATCTTGCAGCTGCTTCCCGATTTTTTCGTTCTTCTTCCATTTGTCGTTGCCTGGCCATTTCTGCACGTTGAGCTGCTTCTTGTACCTTTCTACGTCTTTCACGTTCTTCTTCTTCACGTTTTTGTTGTTCTGCTAAACGCTGTCGTTGTTCTTCTGCTTCTTGTCTTCGTTGCCTTTCCATTTGTTCCGTTCGTTCTATTTCTTTCTGCAGAGCTTCCTGTTTTTCACGTTCACGTAATTCTTTTTCCCGCATATAAGCTTCCACTTCATCATGAGCAGCAGTGTCGACTTCATCGTCTTCATCATCATGGCGGACATTAGTAGCAGAAGCGGCAGACTGGGTAGTAGTAATAGCATTATCATTGTCATAAAATTGTATATAGGTTGTTGGAATGATACCAGATTTTCCATCCACAGTTTCCACACGCCACCATCCATCGTCACGATCATAATCTGTCACTAATATTTGCTGATTTTCTTCAACTGATATTTCTTCTCCTCCTTCAGCATCGAACACATAAAGAGAGATGGCCCAACGAGGTTCGTTAGTCGAAGACTGAGTAGGTATAGCAGAAATAGTAGATATATCTGATTTTGTTGGTGTTCCGTAAGAAGGTATAGATGCGACGGCTGTTGGTGCTGCTATTGTTGGAGTAGGTTGTTGTTGGGATATATGAGTACCAGCTATCTGAGCTGCCTTACGAGAATCAGTAATCTTGACCAAAATAGCCTTCGCTTCAGATTTTGAAGAAGCCTGTAAATCCAAAACTGCCGGATTGGAGCCATCAATTTCAATATGTAAGTTTTTGCCATCAAAAAGATACTTGGACACATCCAAAATAGGGTATTGTTGTACGGGAGAAGTCTTGTCAGTTTCACTTCCATAGCAAAGCATTGCGTTACCCACCAAAATATTGCCTTTTCCTTTCTTCTTCTTCTTTTTGGCAACATCGTATTCATGTACAGTCCAGGATTGAGCTTCATCTTCCATGTCTCTGGTATTAGACTTGACCTAACAGTAAACAAGATACTATTTAGTCAAAGAATAGAGACCTATAAGTCATTAATACTTACCGGAGAGCTTTGTTGTGTATTGGGTGGTGAAGATAGTGCAAAGGGGATAGAAGTTGCAGGCACAGGGACAGGTGGTACTGTAGTAGTAGTAATAGGAAGAGAAGCAGTAGTAACAACAGGAGCAGTAGGATCAGTAGAGGTAGTAGCATGTTCTTCAATGGCGTCTTCAATAACAAGAACATAGTTCGCAGGAGCAAGGCCAATATCACCAGTATCCAATTTTACGAGATACCAATCAGGGTCATCACGTTCTAGTAACCACATTTCTTGACCTTCAGTAAAAGAGAGTTCTTCTTCCTGTTGAGCATCGTAATCATATTCAGCACGTACCTTTCCAATTGGGGATACCTTTGAATGAAATATATATCATTAGTAAATAGGGAGAAGGAAAGGGGGATAGAGTACGAAATAGAAGAGTTTCTTTTTTTTTTTTTTTTTTTTTTTTGTACCTCTTCCAAGTAGGATGCTGGTACTAAGCCAATAGGACCAGGCTCTTCGTTGGATATTTGTTTTAATTCAGCTTTCCACCAATCGTTGTCTTCTTTCTCGATAACATAAAGAATGTCGTTTTCGTTGATAGTAATTTCATCGGGAGTTCTTGCTTCATAATCATATAACGCTTGACATACTTGTAAGTACTTCATTGTAAGCGCTTTGATTCAAGTCAATGTTTGAAAGGGAGATAATTTATTCAATACAAGAGAATGATGAAGGTAAAAAAAAAGGTAATAAAGCGAGGAAGGAAAGGGAAAAAAAGGAAAAAAAAAAGATTGAATGTGCAACATGGGGGGGAAGATATTATTTTCAAATGGCGCCAAGTTCTTCCGTTCGTCTAGCCAAGAGTTTTTGTCAATAGGGTATCTCTTCATCACTACCTTAAAACTAACCAACAAGAGGTAAAGGGAGGGGGGGGGGTATCTAAACTACATTATTCTATATCTATCATTCTATTAGATCTCCAAAAGTCGTTTTATCTAGTTCCAAAAGAGCTTGAGCGTCAATCTATTTGTAGTCAATATAAGAGTGTCGTAAAAATTAATCATCATCATTTTCCTCGAATCAATCAATATATTACTTACCTCTAATTGGCCTTGGCATATAGAATAAAGCAATCGATAAATGATTTTTGTACGGTGACATATCTCTTGACTATCACTATTTTCTAATGACATGAAAGTAGAAGAAAATAAAAAAGATGATCAAAAAAATTGATGTACCGTACAGCATATATATATTTTTTTTATTTATCTATTTGTTTTAATTTACCTTGCTTTTTACAATTATTCATCCATAGAGTTGCAAGAGCTTGTAATATAGTTGCGCCATAAAGAGGAATTCTATAAATATATACAAATATATTAGTACTGATCCATAACAGATACAAAGTGAAGCTTACCTTAACCAAGTCTTTTCAATCACATGTTTCAAAGCTTCCAATGCAACTAGATTCACTTCAGTCTTGATTGATTTTAATCCATTACATGTACCTAAGACAACCACCTTATAAGGAAAGAAAAAAAATTTTGGATTAGAGAAAGGTAATAACTTTTTTTTTTTTTTTTTTTTTTTTTTAGCTTAGTTACCTTCAAATATCGCACAAGAAGAGTTTCAAGTTCCTTTGCTAATCTGTCGATCACAGGTAGTAACACTAACAAAAACGTCGATTTATCCCCGGCATATCGCAGTCCTGGTACCACTCCATCAGTAAGTATCTTTTCAAAAAGTAAAAGCCGTTCTTTGGTTTTTACTATTTTGGTTTTGTCGATCAAATCTATCAGACACGAATATGCAGATGTGAGTAAAGCCAAGTCTCGAGTATCTGTCATATAGTGAAGACACTTGAAGAGAGCCTATATTATAAGAGTATATATATAAATAACCAAGAATCAAAAAATAATACAGATTTATACTTTACATCAATAAAGACATTCTCTAATCCAAATTTGGTAATCACCATAGGATCTAGTTTGCTAACAATTCCATGTAATAGAATGACACCGTGGTTCTTGTACGTCACGTCATAATCGTCTACAATACGAAGTATAGGAGCTATGAGTTTTGGTAAGATCTTTTCTAGGTCTTCAGTCTAAATATGTAGAAAAATAAAATAAAATAAAATAAGATAAAAAAATAAATAAATAAGAATATTGATAATATTGATAATATATATATATATATATTTACAGTAGTTGTATCCACAATCCAGTATAGAACATCAACAGTATTGTATCCTTTTTCTGTTTGTTTCCATTCTTGTTTGAAAGAAAGGTCGTCGTGTTCTGGGCCAAGTGTTCGTGATTGTCGCGTGCTTAATACTAAGGTTTCAATGGGGAATGTTGGTTTGATACAAGCGTCAAAAACGTGATCCAAATGTTCGTCTACAATGTGAGATGATATATCCGAAGTAACTATTTCATGTTGACAATAATGGTCAGTATAATATCGAAGAAAGTTTTGCTTTCGTTCCATTCAAAAATAAAAAAAAAAGAAGAAAAGAAAAGAAAGACAAAGGGAGAAAATATTTAAATTCCGTTCATACGGGCCTTCGTCATGGTTCAAAAAGTGGCTTAAATGCTGTGCCCACACATAATTACTTTTTTTTTTTCAAGTCGTCGCAACTTATTTCTAATCCACCAATTTCTTTTTCCACTATTTTTCTTCTTTTTCTTCGTTTCTTTCATTGACTTGCTCTCTTGCTTACTCAGTATTTTGAGCAATCAAGTGAACCATCTACTTTCTTTACCCTCTTTTGTTTATTATTATTTTTTTTTGTCTTTTTTTTTTCTTTGACTCTTTTGTATACGACTTCATTAGTTGATCCATCGATTATACTTACAAAATCTCAAATAAATATATACAGTAGTAGAACGACTCTGCATCATGGATGAAAACTACAACTTCACTGAAACTGGTCAGTTTATTACATTACAATATTCTCTATTTTGATCTATTTTCATCGATTGAACTGATATTGATGACTTTTTTTTTTATCATTATGTTGTCTTTTATTAATAGAATACTTTTTACCTGAAGCCGAAGCTGGTTATGAAGAAGAACCAATAACGTAATTTTAAAAAAATAATGTCTATTGGATTATTATTATTAT
The DNA here is from genome assembly GCF_025201355.1 of Halteromyces radiatus. Taxonomy (NCBI): domain Eukaryota; kingdom Fungi; phylum Mucoromycota; class Mucoromycetes; order Mucorales; family Cunninghamellaceae; genus Halteromyces; species Halteromyces radiatus. Next base: position 1,520,738 of record NW_026251692.1, on the reverse strand, counting down.
TATTATTCGAAGAGGATCTTGATTAATATATTTAACTACTTAACGATATTCTTCTATTTATACTCATCTTAGTCAAGAAGATTGTTGGTCTGTCATTTCTTCCTTCTTTGATGAAAAAGGTTTGGTACGACAACAACTGGATTCTTTTGACGAATTTGTACAAAACACCATGCAAGAACTTGTCGATGAAAACTCTAATCTCGTTTTGCAACATGTTGGCGGTGATGGTGATGTTACGGTACGACATTTAAGAAATCTGAAGACGCGAACGAATCAGACATTACATCATGTTGAATATATATACTAATATTTTTTTTTGTCAAATAGAAACGTTATATCATTGAATTCGGTCAAATTTATCTCTCAAAACCCACCATGACTGAAGCAGATGGTAGTACTCAACCTATGTTTCCTCAAGAAGCACGTATTAGAAACTTGACGTAGGTTTTTTTTTTTTTTTTTTGTTCAACTGTTTTCTTGAGAAAACTGGCTGACAAATCGATTCTTTAAAATAGTTATGCCTCACCTCTATATGTTGATATGAAAAAACGAACACAAATTGCTATTCCTCAAGATCCCAACAAGCCCATTAGAAATCCAAATGACTTATTTGTTGATGAAAATGGTCCTGATGGTGCACCATGGATCAAAGTTTTTATCGGCAAGGTAAATAACAATTTAGAAACAATTCAAAAAAAAAATTATACTTATTTTTTTTTTTTTATAAATAGGTACCAATTATGCTTCGATCGACTTACTGTATTCTACACGACATGCCTGAAAGCGAAATGCACGAATTAAATGAATGCTCTTTTGATATGGGCGGTTACTTTGTCATAAATGGATCTGAAAAAGTATTGATTGCTCAAGAACGTATGGCTACCAACACAGTATATGTATTTTCGAAAGCACCTCCATCCAACATTCAATATACAGCGGAAATTCGATCTCAAGCTGAAAAAGGATCAAAGAATGCTTCACCTTTATCTATTAAAATGATGCGATCTTCTGCTGAACGTGGTTCAAGTGGTCAATGTATACGTGCTACCTTACCTTATATTAGATCAGACGTACCTATTGTTGTAGTTTTCCGTGCTTTAGGTCAAGTATCTGATCGTGATGTATTGGAACATATTTGCTATGACCGAGGAGATTATGAAATGCTGGAACTACTCAAACCCTCTATCGAAGAAGCTTTCGTCATTCAAGATCAAGATGTTGCATTGGATTATATTGGCAAGAGAGGTACTACTGTGGGTGCTACTCGGGAACGACGTGTCAAGTATGCTTCAGAAATCTTACAAAAGGAATTACTACCTCATGTTGGTACAGCGTATAAGACTGAAACTCGGAAATCATACTTCTTTGGTTATATGATCCATCGATTATTACTAGCAGCTCTGGAAAGACGGGAGCTTGATGATCGTGATCATTATGGCAAAAAGCGTATGGATTTGGCTGGTCCTCTCATGGCTGGGTTATTCCGATTACTATTCAAGAAACTGACAAAGGATGTGGCTAAATATTTACAAAAGGTAAAATAAATGGATATGAAAGAAAGAGTATATAAGAATGATCAATTTCATTGATTTTTTTTTTTTTTTGTAGTGCATAGAATCAAGTCGTGAATTCAATCTTACACTTGCAGTCAAATCAAATACTATAACCAATGGTTTGAAATATTCGTTGGCCACTGGCAATTGGGGTGATCAAAAGAAAGCTATGCAATCAAGAGCTGGTGTTTCTCAAGTCTTGAATCGGTACACATTTGCTTCTACTTTATCACATTTACGTCGTTGTAATACACCTATTGGTCGCGACGGGAAAATTGCAAAGCCTCGTCAATTACATAATACTCATTGGGGTTTGGTTTGTCCAGCTGAAACACCAGAAGGTCAAGCGTGTGGTCTCGTCAAGAATCTGGCACTTATGTCTTATATATCCGTTGGATCATCCGCCAAACCAGTGGTCATGTTTTTGGAAGAATGGGCTATGGAAAATTTGGAAGAATTAAATCCTCGAACTATTGCTGATGCTACCAAGGTCTTTGTCAATGGTGTTTGGATTGGTGTTCATCGTGATCCTGGAGAATTGGTGAATGCTCTTAAACAAATGCGAAGATCGGTGGATATATCTCCTGAAGTTAGTATTGTACGAGATATTCGTGAAAAAGAATTACGGATGTACACAGATGCTGGTCGATGCTGTAGACCTCTCTTTTTGGTGGATAATCAACAATTGCGTATGTCTCGTGATACATTAATGCGTTTACAAGATCCTGAAGATGACTATCGCTGGCAAAATTTGGTGGCCGACGGTATTGTGGAATATGTAGATGCTGACGAAGAAGAAACTGCAATGATTTGTATGACTCCTGAAGATTTGAATGAATCGCATATGGCCGCTCAATATGGTGCTCCTCTTCAACAAACTCGTGATCTCGCTAGTCGTGTCAAGAGTCAGACTGGAAACTACTCTCATACCTGGACCCATTGTGAAATTCATCCTAGTATGATTCTTGGTATTTGTGCAAGTATTATTCCATTCCCTGATCATAATCAAGTAAGTATTTTTTTTTTTTTAAAAAAAGAAAATAGAGAATAAAACAAAAAAAGAATCTGACGTATAAATTTTTTTTTTCATATCATTAGTCACCACGAAATACATATCAATCTGCAATGGGTAAACAAGCTATGGGTGTATACCTCACCAATTTCCAAACCCGAATGGACACATTAGCCAATATCTTGTATTATCCTCAAAAACCTTTGACAACAACTAGATCAATGGAATTCTTACGCTTCCGTGAACTACCAGCTGGACAAAATGCTATTGTTGCTATTTTATGTTACTCTGGATACAATCAAGAAGATTCCGTTATTATGAATCAAAGTAGTATTGATCGAGGTCTTTTCCGAAGTTTATTCTTCAGAACTTACATGGATGCAGAAAAGAAGGCGGGAATGATGTTTATGGAAGAATTCGAAAAACCAACACGGGATAACACTTTACGACTGAAGCATGGCACTTACGAAAAACTAGAAGATGACGGATTGATTGCACCTGGTACGCGGGTTTCTGGAGACGATATCATCATTGGTAAAACAGCACCTATTCCTCAAGAATCTGAAGAATTGGGACAACGAACACAATCACATAACAAACGGGATGCATCAACGCCTTTACGAAGTACAGAAACTGGTATTGTGGATCAAGTCATGTTGACAACAAATCAAGATGGACTCAAGTTTGTTAAGGTACGAGTACGATCTACACGTGTACCACAAATGGGCGACAAGTTTGCTTCTCGTCATGGTCAAAAAGGTACTATTGGTATTACATATCGCCAAGAAGATTTCCCATTCACAGCTGAAGGTATCACACCAGATTTGATCATCAATCCTCACGCCATTCCTTCTCGTATGACTATTGGACACATGATTGAATGTTTACTTGGTAAGGTATCGACATTGACTGGAAATGAAGGGGATGCTACACCATTTACCGATGTCACAGTGGAAGCCATTTCTCAAGCTCTGGCAGCACAAGGATATCAATCTCGTGGATTTGAAGTTATGTATAATGGTTTCACTGGTCGCAAACTTAACGCCCAAATCTTCCTTGGTCCTACATATTACCAACGTTTGAAACATATGGTGGATGACAAGATTCATAGTCGTGCTCGTGGTCCAGTACAAATCTTGACAAGACAACCAGTGGAAGGTCGATCAAGAGATGGTGGTTTACGTTTTGGTGAAATGGAACGTGATTGTATGATTTCTCATGGTGTGGCACAGTTCTTGAAGGAACGATTGTTTGATGCTTCTGATGCTTATCGTGTCCATGTATGTGATATCTGTGGTTTGATGGCCATTGCCAATCTGAAGAAGAGCAATTTTGAATGTCGATCTTGTCGTAACAAAACTAGAATCTCTCAAGTTCATATCCCTTATGCATGCAAGTTACTCTTCCAAGAACTCATGGCAATGAACATTGCTCCTAGAATGTTTGTGGATGCCGATGGTTATTAAGTAGTATAATGGTTAACCTCGATAAAAAAGGAACGTGCTTTTTTTTTTTTTTGTTTTTAGTTAAGTTTTATATTAGGGTTTATACTTTTTTTTTATATTACAATTCTATGTTTTATGTACAGAAATCAATAAAAATCGAAAACATACACTATTTTTTTTTTATTTACTGCTATTGTTAGTTATTATTGATGATGATTCTATTTTTGATGGAAAATAGTGGGAACATATGGGATGATGATAGAAATAAAAGAAGATGATAAAGGTAGATCAACCTACAGTTGTCTCCTATCATGAAAATGAAGATAATATCAATTTCATTGTGCAACATAGGAAAAAGTCAAGAAAAAAAAGGAAGTTTCATGCGTTGCCTAGACGTGATGAGGAGAAGATTTTATACATACACGTTGTTTGATATGTGAATGTTAGACTAAGGAGTTCCTTTTGAATGAATCATTCATCCAAAGCGTGATGCTGATGATAAAAACTAACTAACTACAGTAATAATACATAAACGACATAATGATATTGACATGATTTTTGATAATGGTAACGAAAGGATAGTTTTTTCATTGATGACAATATTGAAAGAATAGTTAATAATAAACGACGTATCAACATCAACATGGTTTTTATTGGTAAGGAATAAAAAAAAAAAAAAGGTAAAAAAAAAGAAGAAGAAGAGAGAACTAGCACATTAAAAAAGAAAAAAAAAACTACAGCTACAGGAATATCTTCATTTTTCTTGATTTATCTTTAGAATAGGTGGTCATCATGATGATAAGTCGATTGGTGTCGTTTCGGTTTCGTTTGATAATTTGTTGCAGGATCGATAAAAGATTTATATGGTGATTGATTATTGTTATCATTGTCATTAAAAGGGAAAGAGGATGGGAACTGATGTGAAGGATATTGGTCATAGTGAATTGCTTTATTCAGTGATGGTAATTGCTGTGTCCTCGTTGGTTTAATGGCGGTAGAAGCTATTCACAGTTGGGGGTGCATCCATTGGATGGAAAAAAAAGAAGAAGAACGTATCAGTTATCACAGTAATAAAAGAAATAGTTTATAACTACATAAAGACTTACCACCAGGTTGAGTTTCTCTCATAAGAATTCGTCCATTTGATCCAGTAGCATAACCATAATTCAAATAAGCAGCATCTTGAGGTTGTTGTTGAGATGGAGATGTTTGTTGTTGTAAACCTGATGATTGATAGTTTTGATGTTGTAACATGCGTTGTTGTTGTTGGTATTGCAACATAACATCATCCAATCGTTTCGATGTTTCTGGAGATTTGTTGGTATCTGTACGGTATTGTTGTTGTTGTACTTGTTGCTGTTGAGTTCGATGATGACCAGTTGTAGCACCACTTGCTGGTAAGGCACCCATCATAGCACGACGTTGTTGACTTGGTAATGCAGCAGCATCATATGGAGCAGCTGGTGACGTATAAAGGGGTGGATCCAAAGGTGCAGTTGGACTTGCTTCCGCCATCTTCTTTTCATGCTATTTAAAAAAAAAAAAAAAAAGGAGAAAGAATAAGTATGAACATATATATATAATCATCATTTCTTACCATTTTTCGAATAGTCCAATCAAATACATAATCATATTGGAAACCTTCACGGACAAACAAATCACGGAATAATTTTCGTAGATAAGAATAATCAGGTTTGTCATCAAATCGTAAAGATCGAACATAGTTGAGGTATATGACGAATTCTTGATGTAGACCACGACATAAAGCATCAGCAGAAGTAATCATTTTCTTTTCCATAATCTTGTCATATTTTTCCTTTTTCGTACGAGCCCTAATACCTTGCCAAGGAAGTTGACCACGACAAAAGTAGACCAAGATATAACCCAAAGATTCCAAATCGTCCCGTCGAGATTGTTCAATACCTAAATGTGTATTGACACTAGCATAGCGTGGAGTACCAGTCAAATTTTTGTTCTCCCTATAAGGGATGTGAGCGTTAGTCTTTGGATCCCTAAATCGTTTCGCAAGGCCAAAATCGATCATGTTGACTTGATTTCCCCGTTTTGCAATACCCATTAGAAAGTTGTCTGGTTTGATATCCCTATTAAAAAAAATAAATAAATATATATTTCATTCATAAATATTTATACATCTAATCTATCTATATAATTTTAGTTTACCGATGAATAAATCCTTTTGAATGAACATATTCAACACGAGAAAGCTATCATATAAAATTAAAAAAAAAATGATTAGAATTATCAATCATATATAATCAATGAATTTGTTCCTTTTTTTTTTATGTATACCAATTGATCAGCTAAGAGTAAAACAGTTTTGAGAGAGAATCGTCTTTTACAAAAATTGAATAAATCTTCCATAGAAGGACCCAATAAATCCATCACCAATACGTTATGTTCACCTTCTTTGCCATACCATCGTACAAAAGGAATACCAACACCACCAGCAAGTGTCTTATATACTCTAGCTTCATATTCAAGTTGAGGATGTGCTGCACGTATACTTTCCATTTTCACTGCAACGTCTTCACCACTCATAATATTGTTGCCTATACAATACATAATAAATAACAATAAATTCATCTTTTTTTTTTTTCTTTATTTACCTAAATAGATTTCACCAAAAGAACCAGCACCAATTTTCTTGCCAAGTTTATACTTGTTGCCTATTCGAATTTCTCGTCCTTCTAAAGCCATCACTATTGTTGCTCTTCTTGTTGTTGTTATTGCCGTGTATTATCAAAGATGTAGTCAATCAAAAAAGAAAAGGATTTGTTGTATACTTGAAAAAGGAACCACAAAAAAAAAAGGAAAGAGTGTTGGATGATAAAATATATATATATATATATATAAATAAAGAAAAGAGTGTCAAGTAAACAAAGAAAAAGAAAGGAAAAAGAAGTTAACAGAAAAAAAGAGAGAGAGAGAGAGAGGAAAAGAAAAAAAAAAAAGGGAAAAGATGAGAAAATAATAATTATAAAAAAGAAGAAGGGGGGTTAGAAGGTGATGTTGGGGGAAGGGGAAATAAAATAATAAAATAATAATAATAATAATAATAAAAAAGTATATGAGGAGAGAAAACAAGTGCGTTAGTTCAACCCACACACACACACACACACACACAAAAGGATCATTTTGTACTCCGCGTAGAAGTCAATAATATTTTTTTTGTTGTGTCCATCATACAATCATGGCAAGGAGACTGAATGATATATCAACGCACAGCCCAAACAGTTCAAGACAACTCAGCATTTCATGAATGAGCCACAACTATTCTATCGTTCAACCACGTGCTTTTTTATTCAATAATATAATAAAATTTAATTGTGCCTAAAGAACTTCATTCCCATCCAGTTCCATACTATAAAATAAATCCAAACAATTGCCGTAATAGGGACTAATAAACAATAATATTCGTCATTCTTGATCCAATCAAGCCACTACAATAAATAAAATAAAATCAATCATCTCTTTCCTTTTTTTTTTTTTTTATTATTCTATATTTACTTTTATATTCGTTAAAGGTGCATATTTACTTCCAACCATTGCATACATTGTCGTCGTGAAAACAATAAAAGTAACACCTAATAATGTATATCCCCATAAGTGAGTAGTATCAGGTACACTTTCTGGTAAGTGAATGGTCATCCGTCGTGCATAAAATGAGTGTTGAGGTATATTGCCAGAAGTCCTTGGTAAAAGAATAGATTTGGAAGGACGTCGACGATGAGTCTGCATGCCATCTATAAAATAGTAATAATAATAATAATACTAATAATAATAATACTACTAATATAATAATAAAAAATATTGGTATATAATGAATATAGAAACAATTGAAAAGAGAAAAAAAGAAAAAAAAAAAAAAAGAAAAAAAGAGAGAATAAATTGAACTAGGAAGTATGATTCATTTCCATTCCCGCCAGTCACAAACAAGAAAAGAATTGCATATTCATAAACAAAAGATCAAATAATAAAAGTATCATATGTATAAAAAACGTCATTTATTGAATAAAAAGAAAATAAATCATCTAAGAAGATTTGGCAAGCTCTACAAAAAACAAGAATAAGAAGAATAAAAAGTAAGTAATCATCCATTAAATACATAATCATACAAACTTACTTTGAACATCCACAACAGCTTGATCCAAAATTTGTTGTTGAATCTTGGGATCCTTCAAATCCTTTTGAATCTTTTCGATCAAGTAAGCAGCCAATTGCTTTTGTTCACGTTCACGGATATTAGCTTCATGACGAACCCAGGAATCGAGAGTAGACTTAACTTCTTGAGCGACAGCCACTTGTTGCTTAAGTTTGAAGGCTTCGGCTTCCAATCGAGCAGTTTCACGAGAGATTTCGAAAAGAGCCTTGGTAACATCCACAAGATCCTTCATTTGACCAACTTGATCAATACGTTCTTGTACAGCAGCTTTGTGATCATCACGAGCTTCGTTCAATACGGTTTTGATACGCTAATTATACAATACATCAATCATCAATATTTTTCTCTCTTTTTTTTTTTTGTATTATTATTATAACTTACGTTGATATGTTCATTGCTAGAGTTGGTGAGAGGTTCGCGAAGATACTTGAGCAAAACACCCAAAAGACTACCAGCAGCAAACAATACCAAAGTTTCTTCATTGAAAACATAAATTTCTTTGGATACAAGGAAAGTGGCCAAACCAGTACCAAGGGTGATGTAACCAGTCTTGGAGACAAAAGAGTTACCAGGAAGAGAGTCAATAATACTAGTAGCCTTTTGCTTGGGATCTATTATAAAATAATAAAGATAAATAACGAGATATTTCTTTTTGAGAAAATGTTCTTTCTAAATACCTTGTTGTGTGGGTTGTTGAGCGCTGTAGTGACGAACACTATATATGATGAATAAATAATAATCAGTCAACGTTATCCTACTTTTTTTTTTAATAATTGTTGCTTACGCAGAAACACCGAGGGATTGACGAGATACAGTCAAAGCAGGACGAGCAACAGCAGCAGCTATAATATATTAAAAAAAAAAAAAGGAATGGATTTAAAAATAAAATTCATTTTTTTTTCTTTATTGTTTTTTCTTTTTTCTTACCAGCAGCGCCCTTGGTCAACAATCTAAAAGCCATGGCTATTTTATCAAAGTAAAAGTAAAATGATTAGACTATTATGGTCCATATAAATACTTTTTTTTTTATTATCATGTTCGTTTACCAAAGGGAGAAGGGTGAATTTATGAAAAGAAGGGAAAGGAAAAAAGACTAGGTTGATTATTTTTTTCATATTCCACACACACTTTCTCACCTCTCTCTTTTTTTTTTTTCTGGACGAAAGACAGTGGCTAAATTCGCCGGGGTTGGACTTCCGCAATAAAAATGGACAGCTAAATGGAAAAAAGTGCGTCACAGATTTTATTTTTTTTTTCTAAGGGGGAGCATCATCAATGAAAACCTGAATATGAACGGATGATGTTGCACAGGACGTTCAATCAAATCGCTAAAGAAATGGTATTGTTATTATCATCCTGTCGTTTACATAAAAAAAAAAAAGGGAACTGCTGTACCAATGAATCGTAGCTGGCTGAATGTCTCTCTCTTTTCCTTTTTTTTTTCTTCATCCAGTGATTCTTGTTATACTTTGTATTCAATCTCCGGAGACTCAAGTCAACACATTTGCCTTGGCATTTTTTATATTTATATATCTATATTTATATACATAAATATTTATATTTTAATGTTAAGAAAAGTTGGTTTTGACGATTTCTTTTTAGTGTGACATTAGGTGTCAGATGAGCTTCTTTTTTTGCGATTTTCTCTGCATTATCGACTGACTGTCTTTTTGATCCACTAACAAAAAAAGTAATCATAGATAATATACACGTCTTTTGTTAATGATGTTTGTACGGTATGATGATAGCTTTAGGCTTGAAAATGGATTTGAAATGTAATTGGTGCTGTAGGTTTACACTTTTTTTTTTTTTTTTTTTTTTTGAAAATTTTGGATTTTACAGCCAAAAATTTCCAACTTCTCAGCCAAACTTTGGCTGTAAAAATCAATTGTCGAGGGGTCATCAGGCAAATCTTGGAAAAATCGATAAAATGTGATTAGATAATATTAAGCTACTTTCGATATTTAATGGTAGTCGTTTTATAGGATGATGATATTGACACTTCATTTTTAATTTACTCTATAAACTGGGAGGTAAAATATAACTTGTAATTAATACAATTGAAGAAGAATGATCTCATCTATATCCTGTCCAACTGTGGTACGGTGATGATCATTTTTGAGTAAAGTATAAAAGTATACAACGATATATGTTTGATCATCCTTTATAAACCTCAAGATAATCTATAAAAAATGCTATTGAACTACTTTTTGGAGAGGATTGAATGGTGGTACTTCTATTGGACGATGATCATTTCAGGGGGGAGGAAGGAAGATGATATTGATCCTTATTTTTTTAATTTACTTTATAAATTGAGAGATAAGGTATAAAGTGGCTTTAAGTAAAGTGAAAGAGAACGATTTATTTGATCTTATATTGAAATCGATATATGATTGAATTTCAAAATATGTAGTTTATTCAAAAGTATCAAAGTAAAAATAAAAAGTAATAATTCATTAATGTATAATAGGAGTGTCATTGGTGGATGGTATCGCGTGGATTGGTGGTATGTTTGGTAGGCTGTTCAACTGTGTCTTCAACAAATTGTTTGATATTATCGTTAGCAAGTTGACTGGGCAGGGACAAAATGAGGTGCGATGACAATACCGTATTAACCAAAGCTTTCAAGTTTCTTTGTAGTATTATGAACGAAGAATATAAAAAGAAAAAAAAAGAGATAGAGTTGATGCGATATTTCCATCTTTTCATCTTTTAAACCCCGTTGGCACTTTCTATTTGGATGTTGGCAAGTAGTTGGTGCGCCAAGTCATTATTTTATTTTTATACCTTCCCAAAAAAAAAAAAAAAAAAAAAATACTGTAAGCTTGAAAAAAAAAAAAGAGTAACTGGAATTGAAATCCTCTCTTTTTTCATTTTTACATCCACTCACCTTTTTTTTTCTTCTTCTTCTTCTTCTTCCTTTCTTACTTTTCTTTTCATTTTTACTTGGCATTGTATAGAACATACTTTTGCATTGTCTTATCGATTCATTGTTGATTCTAGTTGAATGGAACTGTTAGATAAACCCATACTCCTGTTCACTATATTTACTCGTTAACTCTCATTCATACTATATATCAAACATGTATCCACAAAGACAGCAATATCAACCTATGGACACTGGTGTTATGTATCATCAACCACAACATCGACCTTATCCTACACCACAACCTCCACCACCACCACCACCAGAACCTCTTCCTAGTGCAACAGATGTTCATACAACTGCTCTCTCTATTTCACAAATGGCAGAGTTTTCATCTACCATGGTATATCTTATGTGGCACGAACGAAGTCCATCTGTACTTCCTTTACATTCTTCTGTCCTTCACTCTCGACCTGATCCATCTAGTCCTGCTACAACTGGTGCTAGCAATGCATTTCGAAAATACTGTAGATCGGTAAGTCTAAAAAATATACCCACAAAAAAAAAAAAAATAAGAATCTCTCATTATTGATATATTGCCTTTTTTTATATATTTTTGTTTTAGATTTTACAAGCGACACAACTGTCAGAGTCTGTGGTACTTTTATCTTTGAAATATATTGCTTTATTGTTACGAAACAATCCACAGTTACGAGGTGCTGAAGGGTCTGAATATAGGTTATATACTGTTGCTCTTATGTTGGGTAAGTAAACTCATATTTTTATTATATGTATATATTGATCTTGAGGTTGATATTCTAATCCTATTTATTATAGCCAACAAGTTTCTCGATGATAATACATTTACTAACAAGACATGGTCTGATATATCCGGTATGAAGGTGAATGAACTTAATGTTATGGAATTCGAATTCTTGGATGTCTTGCGGTTTGCCTTATTTATTCCCAAAGTGGACTTTGATCATTGGAAAACGACTCTATTCAATTTTCGAAGCAAATTATATGATCCAAGTATGGGTGATGTAAGTCATCGTGGTCCACAACATCAACAACTTATTGAAGCTACATTGAAAAATATGGGATTACCAATGCAGTATAATCAACAACATGATCAATGGCAACAACAACAGTACCAGAAACAAGAAGCAGCAAGACAACAACAACAACAGCAACAACAACAACAAGCAGCAGCAGCAGCAGCTCAACAACAATATAATCAACATCTTTATCTTTTATCAAAGGCACAACAACCACATATTCCACCTCAACCATTGAATGGACCATTGACTCGTGTACCTTTACGAATACCTGTTAGACCGATATACCAAACACAAGGCATGCAATCAACTTCTACACCTGGAACTCACACTGCAACCGTTTACGATCCTTCTATTGGTGTGTCTTCTTCTGGTACCTCAGCAACCGTTATACAACCAGCATCTGCCGCTCCTCAAATAGCATCACAGCCTTATACACCAGCGTCAATGACGAATATGGGATCTTCTAGTGGACGACGTACGCCAATCGTACCTTCGACAGAGAATGCATTTACTTCGACATCATATTCGTCTCAACAACCACCAGCCAGGATCATTACAAATACTTCTCAACGACCTTACGATTACACACGATCATCAGCGGAAGAATCACAGGGAAATATATATTCGGGACAAAAGCAACCATTACAAACATCAGCACATGTTATTGCTCCAGGTGTACCATCACATTCAAAGTTTTATGGCAATGATATTTATTCACAGCAACAACAACAACAACAACAATCGATAAATCAACAACAAATATCTGCTGCAGGTCATCGTACAACATCATTACCATCTGCTGGATTGGAGGCCACCATCATACAACCCTCTCAACCACATATGAATTCAATGGGAAATGGTCTTACTTCTGTTACTACTGCTCCATCTTTACAACCACCATCTTCTGTTCCACCAGCTTCTGCGACTTCATCGTCTTATTATAACACTCCGTCTTCAACTCCATCTTCAACTCTTCCACACAACTCTTCACCACATCGTATCTTGGGACCAAATGATCCTCATACTGCTTTTATCAATGCACCCAATGCGACCAGTTATAGTGCTAATCCTTCTCAACAAATCAATTACGGTCACCATCCTCCACCAGTACGTGTTAATAATCCTGTTGCGAATAATCCTAGTCGACCACCTTATTTTGTAGATCCATCTCAGCAGCAACATCGACATCATCAACAACAACAACATCAGCAGCAACATTCATCTAATATGGCTAATCCTTCAGGTGGTACAGACTACAACTATGGTGCTATACCTAGCTCTGCGAATGATATATATGGACGGCCAACAATGGGAAGGACGTCATCCAATCCGGTGTATCAGGTAAAAGTCAAGATAGGTTCAGTCAATGATCGATAGTTGACCGATCATTTTTTTGTTTTTTTTTTTGTTTTTTTTTTTAATATAGTCTCCATATTCACAGGGATCATCAGCGGATTATATACCTACAATTAACTCACAACAACAACAACAACAACAACATGATTATCGACCTCAGCAACCTTCAACAATGACAACACCGTATGTCAAGCAAGTCCCAACGAGTAAACCAACAAGTGGTCCTGTACCTGAAGATCCATTGACTGCTGCTGAATCATACCGTGTCCCTTCCCGAAAATAGCTAGTTAGTTCCCATCAGCATCCCCAATAGACTTCCCATCATTCTTTTTTTTTTTCTTTTTTTTTCTTTTTTTTTTTTTGAAGGCGGTGTCACTTTTTTTTTTTCGTACTATCATCCTTCTTCTTATTATTATTATTTTATTATTGTCTTATATATTATTTTATTCTTCCTCCTTGTTATGATTTTGGACATATTCTTCAGTCGAGTGTCCTTCCAACTACACATATCACGCACGTTTTTATTGTATTTTATATATTTCATTAGTTTATTCACAATGAAGTCAGAAACAACATACCTTCTTTTTTTTTTTGATACATGATTTATCATTTCAATAAAGTAAATGTTTTATTTCATGATATAAAAACGAAGAATGAATTGAAACTATAAAAGGGCAAATAATGTAGAGAGTGAAGGTAAAACTAATAATACATATGAAAAAAAAAAAAGAGCTAATGATGATACGATACATATATATATATAAAGGAAATCGAGATAAGGTAACTATAATAAACTTTTTCCATCACGATCCACGACTTGACTAACATACTTGAGAGATAAAGAGCCATCCAGCCCATCAGTCAGAATTACATCGTTGGCTGATCGATAAAAGAGAATCCCGTCTACCATGACAAAAAAAAAAAAATCAAAATCATCCAACATCCTATTTTACCTCTCTCTATTTTTGGTTTACCTTGTAAAGCCTTTTGCATATCGATATAAATCAAGACTTGAGAAGAAGACCTGATACCACTGATCACACCATTATCTTCCGGTAACCCGATGGCACAATGAATATGATTGCGATTCATCCTTGAAATATAACCAGACTGTTGGATCAGGTGCCAGTTGGCTAGGGTGGTGCCATGAATCACTGTGTCCAAAGGTGTCTGCTGCGGAGTCATGTCCACACTATCTAATTGTCGTAATGAATGGCCTTGATTTGCTCGAATATACCAATCACCATGATCTTGTTTCAAAAAAAACCGTTGCTTGTCATTGTTCGCCACAATGTATTGAATCTGTGCCTCTGTCACGCCTTTCAACTTGGGTCGTGCAAGCTTTTTTTTTTTTTTTAAAAAAAAAAAAAGAATGATCAGTTTCCATTTCATTCTAATCATTTTTTTTTTCTCAACTTTACCAAATCGGATAACTTGATATACCCATCTCGTTCAATAGCAAGTTTTTCCTTGACAGCTCCATGACGCAGAATATAGGATAAGAGCTTGGAGATTCGGACTTCCTCCTTGCGGTCCATAGTTGCCATGGTACCAAGAAGAAGAAAGAGAAAGGGAAGAAAAAAAAGAAAATAAAAAGTAGAGAATTTCAAATACAGACATACATTTGGGCAATTGATTTTTTTTTATTATTATAAAGAAGAAGAGGGGGAACAAGTATAATAATAATAATAAAAAAAAACTAGTGAATAATGAGAAAATAATAAAAGTATGCATGCGGAAGGGGGAAAGTCAATGAAAGATGATGTTAAAAAAGAAAAAAGGATATATATATATATGTATATATATAGGAGCGGGGGGAAGGTGAGCATAAAAGTTTTTTTTTTTTTATCCACTACACATAAGACAGGCGTCTCTATTATCGATAGAGCATTGTAAAGCGGCTAATTTTTCTTCTTCAGTTTCACGTTCTTCAACGGACAAAGTCTTCAGAGCCAGCTGATCCACAGTAAACTTGATAGCATCCACCGCAGGTCGAGATCGCAAATAATACATTCCTGTCTTCAATCCCTTTTTCCAGGCATAGAAATGCATCGAAGTTAATTTGCCATAAGTAGGTTCACCAGTAAACAAGTTCATGGATTGTGATTGATCAATAAATGCTCCACGATCTGCAGCCATATCAATAATAACCCGTTGAGATATTTCCCATACAGTCTTGTATAATGCTTTCAAATCATCAGGAATGGATGGGACGTTTTGCACACTACCATTTTGAGCAATAATCATATTCTTAGTTTGTTCGTTCCATAATCCACGTTCAATCAAATCGTTAAGTAAATGATGATTCTAATAATTAAAAAAAAAAAAAGGAGGGTGAGTTGATGAATGGAATAAAATAATCATATACTTACCACCACTTGGAATTCACCACTTAAAACTCGACGCGTATAAATGTTACTTGTATAAGGTTCAAAACATTCATTATTGCCAAGGATTTGACTTGTACTTGCAGTAGGCATAGGCGCTACCAATAAAGAGTTTCGTACACCATGTTTGGCGATCTTGGCACGTAAACCATCCCAATCCCAACGATCCGATCCTTGAACATTCCACATATCATGTTGTAAGATACCTTTGCTCATGGGTGAACCTTGATAAGTTTCATAGGATCCATACTTTTCAGCCAATTCACAAGAAGCTTCCAAGGCAGCAAAATAGATGGTTTCAAAGATATCCTTGTTCAATTGACGAGCTTCAGGAGAATCAAATGGCAAACGAAGTAATAGGAAAGCATCGGCAAGACCTTGTACACCAAGACCAACGGGACGATGGCGCATATTGCTTCGTCGGGCTTGTTCCACAGGATAATAATTCACATCAATCACCTTGTTCAAATTAGTAGCTACTACCTTGACTACTTCACGAAGTTTTTCAAAGTCGAATGTCTTGGTGGTTGTATTCACATATTTCGGTAATGCTACAGATGCCAAGTTGCAAACGGCCACTTCATCAGGTGAAGAATATTCGATGATTTCTAAATGCATACAAATATATATATATATAAGTAAATCAATTTTTCTGGAACGCAGTAATCTATTTTTTTTTCTTCCTTACCTGTGCATAAATTGGAGCAAGTAATAGTTCCCAAGTTCTTTTGATTTGATTTTTCATTGCAGGCATCTATGAAAAAAAAAAAGAAATCTTGTTAGAAAAAGATAACAATTTTCTCTATTATTTTTTTTTTTTTTTTGAAAGAAATAGATTACCTTTGTAAAGCATATATGGCATACCAGTTTCAATTTGAGAATCCATAATAGCAAACCAAAGTTTTTGAGCTTCAATAGTACGTCTAGCCCGACCTTCACGTTCATATTTAAGATACAATTGTTCAAATTCGTTACCATAAACTTGATCCAACCCATAAGCTTCATTAGGACAAAAGAGAGACCATTGTTCGTTGGCTTCTACACGTTTCATAAAAAGATCACAAACCCAGAGACCAAGGAACAAATCACGAGCTCGTAATTCTTCTTTGCCAGAGTTTTTACGTAAATCCAAAAAGTCCAAAATATCTACATGCCAAGGTTCCAAATACATAGCAAAACTACCATTGCGTTTGCCTCCACCTTGAGTCACGAATCGAGCAGTATCATTGTAAACGCGGAGCATGGGAACAATACCATTGGATGTACCATTTGTACCAGCAATATAAGAACCAGAACCACGGATTTTTTGAAAACCAACACCAACGCCACCTGCTGATTTAGAAATCTTGGCACAAGTCATTAGAGTATCATAAATACCTTCAATACTAAATAAATAAAAAAAAGAATCAGATAAGTGTTTTCTATAAAAAAAAAAAAGAGAGATTACCTATCATCTTGCATGTTGACCAAATAGCAGCTAGATAATTGAGGACGAGGAGTACCAGCGTTGAATAAAGTAGGAGTAGCATGAGTAAAGTACTTGAGAGACATAAGATCATAGGTTTGAATAGCTGCGTCAATGTCTTCACCATGAATACCAAGGGCAACACGCATGATCATATGTTGAGGACGTTCCACAATACGATTATCAATCTTAGATAAATAACTTCGTTCCAAAGTCTTGAAGCCAAAAAAGTTAAAGTCATAATCCCGGGAATAATCAATAGCATTATCGATCCGATCCTTGTTTGCCATAACGATATCATACAATTCCTTGGATACCAAAGGATTGTGTACTTTGAGTTTGGGATGTTCATGATTGTACAATTTTTCCACCACAGCACTGAAATCCGTATCTGTTTCCTTATGAAGATTGGAGACAGCAATACGAGCAGCAAGAATGGCATAATCAGGGTGAGTAGTTGTCATATACGCAGCAGTTTCGGCAGCAAGATTATCCAATTCCACGGTGGTGATACCTTGGTACATACCAGTGACAACCTATACGTTAAAGAGAAGTTGACTGACTAAGCAAAACAGGATTTGTCATAATTTAATCGATTTTCTTACCTTTTGGGCGATTTGAGGAGGTACTACGTATTGTTCATTCAAACCATCGCATAACTTGTTAATACGAGAGGTGATCTTGTCAAATAACACTCTTTCCTTGCGGCCATCTATAATATAAATACAAGTCAATGACATTCTTCAAATGAGACGCGACACGATTTCTTGTATTCGTTTTCGCGGTCAAGCACGACCTTAAAAGACAAAAAAAAAGACAATCAATATAAAAGCTTACCTCTTTTGTAAACGAACATAATCAAAGTAGTGAATAGATAGACAACAAAAACGGAAAGAATACAAGCTTTGAAGTCAAAGTAGTATGTGTATATGAGAAGAAAAAAAAAAAAAAAGAAAGAAAGAAAGAAAAGGGGAATGGAAAAAAAAAATGAGAAAAAAAAATAGTCGCGTTTGTCGCGGATGTCCGTTCTTTTTTTTTTTTTTTTTTTTTTAATTAGAACACCGTGTGTCCGAGAAAGAATCACCAATCAATCCATCATTCTTTATTTTTATCAAATATGTCTATAATCTATATGATAACCTAAGTATCACTAATGGGAAGTTTGTTTCGTTCTTATTTCATGAATATTTCTAACAAGTGGTTGCCAAAGGTGTTGTTGTCCATAAGCCAAATAACCTAACCCTATACTTGCTCCAGCAAGATGCGCCTGAAAAGAAGGAGTTAGTCTCATTCAAATTTTAAATTATTAATACCTACATAATGATCAAACATTTTCCATTTCAGTAAGATTCCAGCCACATCAAAACCCATCATTGCAGGTAAAGCATATCTATATAAATAAATAAATAAATAAATAAATATATTTAGTTATTCATGACATGGATCTTTTTTTTTTTTTTATTTCTTACCCTAATTTGATGGGAATAAAGGGTAAAAAGATCAAAGATACACTAGCTTGAGGTTCCAAATAAGCAGTTCCTGAGAGTAAACCATAAATAGCACCACTTGCACCTAAGCTAGGCAACAAAGCACGCGAACGACGGAAAGCTAGACTGAGAGTATGACTGATCATATTAGCACCCACACCTGTAGACAAGTATAAAGCCAAGAATTGTTCACGACCCAAGTAATCATGCATTAATCCACCAAACGACCAAAGACCCACCATGTTACAAGCCAGATGAAGTCCTTCCTTATGTGAGAAACAACTGGTGACCAACGTGATGGATCCAAATGAGCCAGCACCAGGGTGATGCATAAACCATCGAACCATAAAGGGAGTCCAACGAGGTACCTGCCAAGCACCAAACACCAACAAATTCAAGCCTACCAATCCAGCCAAAGTACGTTCGGATTCTGTCATCGAGGCAAATTTGCCAGCCAAGATCAATCCAGCCCGTCGTATACCTTCTGGTAATCCATACATTTGTTGCCATCGTTGTAGTCGTGCATATACCTTGTCCATCCATTCTTGCCGTTTTTCAACAATCATTTCCCGTTTTTCTTCCCATATTTCAACCATGGTCGGTCGTATCCTATCCTCTTCATGTTGTCCCAAAAATCGAGGACGCCACCAAGGAGAAGAAGAAGAAGAAAGAAAATCGGATCGTTGCTGTAATCGTGCCATCCATCTTTGCCAAATAGTTTCTTGTTGCCGATCGTATGCTATACCTGCTGTCACAAATGCTGATATACATACCACACTGCCAAAAATAAGAGGTTGCACATATGATACTTTTTCCAGTGATTCCAGTGACCGTGATCGTACCGTATTAATAAAAGGAGTTGGTTCATTAGGTGACAATTTACTACCATTCGATAATGAGTGTTGGTTTAAAGGTGAAGGATTGGAAGTTCGAAATCGTGGACTATTATACTTGGTCGTAGCAAAAAACGAACGACTTGAATTGTATATCAATGAGCGATATGACCGTTGTGAATGAAATCTAAGGGATATCATAGACGAAGGGTACAGAAAAAAAAAATAAAGATAAAAGAAGACAAAGAAAGAAACAAAAAAAAAAAAAAAAAAAAAAAAAAAAAAAAGAACTCGGTCTTGCTGACAACTTTCATAATCCTTTCAACTCCAGAGCGCCCTGAATATCATTGGTTTGAACTTAAAGTATGTTTCAAAATAAAACTTGTACCATATTCTTTTTATTATTCAATAGAAGTATCATTAAAACTAATAAATAATAGACTATAATACTAGAGTTTGGCTTCCAAGAATTGAGCTCGCTTGGTTGATTTGGCCTTATTATAATCTTCTTGAGTGATAGGACGAGCTTCAATAGCAGGGTTGTAACCAGCATGAGGTTGAGTAAACTTATCACTTGCTTTCTTATAGATTGCTACTACAGCAGCACCTCCTAAACCAACCTATGATTGTAATAAAAAAAAAAAATAAAAAAAAGAGATGAGTTATCCTTCCCATTATTTTTTCATAGTCTACTTACATTATGTTGTAGTGCATATTTGACGTTAGGAACTTGACGATCACCAGCCCAATTACGTGCTACAGAAATAAACAATATTAAAAAAGGTATATTCAAATAATACATTAACTCATTTATATAAGTTTTTACCTTGCCATACAAGTTCTATGAATAGGAATAGAAAAAATAGAAGTTATAATCAGTAAGACAATTATAAATCATCTATACTTCTCTTCTTTCTTTCTTTCTTACCACTACATTGAGCCAAACCAGTAGCTCCAAGAGGATGACCTTTGGAAATCAATCCACCAGAAGGATTGACTACATATTTTCCACCATAGGTATTATCACCAGAATCAATCAAAGTATGAGCTTTACCAGGAGCAGTCAAACCAAGAGCATCATATGTGATCAGCTAAGAAAAATAAAAGAATACGATATATTAGTACAAAAAAACAAGAGGATAACTTAATCTTTTTTTTTTTATCTATTTACTTCATTGGCAGAGAAACAATCATGAAGTTCCACCACTTGTACATCATTGGAAGTA
This sequence comes from Halteromyces radiatus, assembly GCF_025201355.1. NCBI lineage: Eukaryota > Fungi > Mucoromycota > Mucoromycetes > Mucorales > Cunninghamellaceae > Halteromyces > Halteromyces radiatus. Next base: position 1,499,864 of record NW_026251692.1, on the reverse strand, counting down.
ATACCAGCAATCTTAAAAGCCTGTTCAGCAGCACGACGAGTCATATCAACACCAGCCCATTCTATAGGATCTGTGGACAACATTTTTGGAGAATCAGTGGCCATGACTTGAGCAACAATTTCCACTGCTTGATCCCATAATCCATGTTTCTTGACAAAAGCTTCGCTGGCCACAATGGCACAACCAGCACCATCAGAGGTGGGACAACACTGAAGTTTAGTCAAAGGTCCATACACTTTAGGAGATTGTTCGATTTGTTCAAGGGTATAAATATCACGGAATTGAGAATAAGGATTACGAGCACTATAGAAGAAAAAAGCATGTTAATAATCATGTTTTTTTTTTTTTTTGATTTATTACCTATGGCGATGATTCTTTTCAGCAATCTTGGCAAGATGACGAGAAGTGACGCCATATTTTTCCATGTAACTGATACCGGCATTACCAAAGAATTGAGCAGCAGGAGGAGCCTTAGGATCAAAACCAACTTCATCAGCCATAACCATAGTAACATGATCTAAAAATCATCAATATAAGAACAATAACAATAGTAATAAAAAAGTAAGATGAGACAATTGAAACACTTTTAATCAAGATAGTCTTACCTAGAGGATTGGTTCGGTCAGTGAAAGCAGAAGACAAAGAACCACGTGCCATACGTTCAAAACCAAGAGCCATAGCACATTCTACTGAACCAGATGCAACAGCATTTCGAGCTTGTAATAAAGCCGTAGAACCGGTAGAACAGTTGTTGTTCACATTGATGATGGGGATCTGAGTCATACCAAGCTGATAGAGTACTCTTTGACCTGCTGTGGAATCACCATAAACCTATTATTTTTTTTAAAAAAGAAAAATGAAAAAATATTAATGAACGCGAACAATCTTACAACGTAAAGAAAAATGAAGAGTACTTACATAACCACAAGTGGCAAATTCCACCTTGTCATATGTAATATTGGCGTCAATTAGTGCCTTGACAGCAGCTTCCAGTCCAAATTCTAATAACAGTAACGGTAAAAAAAAAAATATATATTGATTTAAACTCTCTCTCTCTCCTTGATATATTAAGGACTTACCAGGATAATCAATTTCCCCACGGGGTTTGATGAATTTAGACATACCAACACCAATGACGTATACTTTTCCAGCCATATTATTTTTTTTTGTGTTATATCGAAAATAAAAGAATGAGTAAGAAAAAAATAAAAAAAAGGAAGAAAGAAAAGCAGCTTTATCCATAATCTGAATTTATAACAGCGAAAATCTGGGGTAAAAAAAAATGGACAAGCAAAACTTTCACATGTTGTGCTAGTCAGCCTAAAATAACCAAGCTTATGAAAGCAATCTTCAAAAAAGTCACCTGTTCGCCATAGAATCATGCATTTATTTAACCGCGCCGTTCGTCAAAGCCTATACAACAGAATTCATATGATATAAATAGTACGTTTTTATTATATGGTATTAGTAATTGTGTGTGTATATATATTTTGGATTGGGTGAATGATAAAAGTAATAAATAGAAGATAATATTGATAAGAAGGAAGGAAGGGAATAATAAGAATAAGAATAAAAAAAATTGGAATATGTATTGGAGAGCGAAAGAGAGGTATGATCTAACCTTCTAATAATTCATCTATCTTTTCTATTAATAATTGACATCGAATATGAAGTAACATACAAGCAGATTCACAAGAGACATCAGAATAATTTAAAGAGGATCCACCTTTGATACTACTAGAGTTGTTACCATGAGTTGAATGATAATGATGGAACTGATCAGTGCGTCGTAACCATTCTCGAGCTTCCTTGATTCTTTTTGTTCGTTGTTGTGATTCCGGACAAGTAGATTGTAAACATTTGAGTAACGCCATTTCGTAGAAAGCATAAGATCCTGCCCATGATAAGGTTTTATCATTCTTGTTGTCATCCATATCGTCATATTCGCTGTGTTGATGATCCAATAGACAAGTACGTTCTTGAGCGATTATCTGCTTGAAACAAGTTTCTGCATGCACGAAATTGCCAAGTTCGCGTTCGACAACCCCTAAAAGTAAATGTAATCGGCCCAGTTCAGAACATGGGAAAAGAGGATGACTACTATTGCTGAATTCATTGTTGATCTGATCGATACCTTGCTCAAGTCCTTGTTTCATTTGAAGTAACATTGCTGGAGAAACATGATAGATCCCATTCCAAAGATAAATCAATTCCCATAATGGATTCACCAAGACAACTTGTTGTAGTAAATGACCATCCATCACCCCTTTTCGTTGCCGCCAATCGTCATCATCGTCATTCGAACCCAATTCTCCATTTTGTTTCTTTTTTTCCGCCATCAAATGAGCCCCTTGTCGCATCCATCGTTGTATAGTTCGATCCGCAAATTGTTCGTTGGGTAAAAGTCTTGTACCAGATCTTCTTCGCCTGGCCAATAGACGTGGAATTTGTACAAAGTCAATCGCTGCTTTGTCATATTCTTCATCACCATAGAGACAACAAGTGGCAATATAATGGTAAAATGCCCGTGACCAGTTATTCATGCTTTCCAATCGGAAAAAAGTTTCAGAAGCTTGGAAGTAATCACCAAGAAAGATTTGTCCCCTGGAAAAGAAAAAAAAAAAAAAAAAAAAAAAAAAAAAAAAAAAAAGAGAGAGGGAAATGTAAATGGGAAAATCTAGAGTTTTTCTTTCAAAAAAAAAAAATCTTACCATCCCATTTCATACACCGATAATGCACTTATTTGTAAAGCCAATTCAGAGACCATAGATTGATGTGGTGGAGGAAAAGTAGTAGTCATAGTCAGATGATGATGTCGATTGTTAGTGGTTTTGTTATAGTTGTTCTTGTTATTGTCGTCAATGGATCCATTCAACACAGGCATGCAGACACTTTCCCTTCTTCGGCAATCACGTAAGACTTCAACACTTTTCCGTAGGTTACCTTCCATTCGATATAATTTCCCTTCCAATAATTTCCAAATCTTGCCATGAGGGTATTTGAGCTTAATATCATTGACAATATCACGAGCTTTAGTTAAAGTCAGTGAGGAGGGTAATAAGGCCGGATGAATAAAGGATGACAGGTTGGTATAGTACGCTAATAGAGCCAATGCACTCAGAGAAGAATACATGCCATCTTGATTGTGATAAGATTGTTGCAGTAGTTGTAATGCAAAAGGACGAGAAGAATGGAATCCAAGTGTATTCAACAATTTATTAACTATATATGTATATAAAAAAAAAAGAAAAATGAGATCTAAAGGATATATGAGAATAGAATAACTTACGTTTTGGTGGTAAGAGTGAAAAGATTAGACTAAGTAATCCAATCCCAAAAAAGACACCACTTTGAATATCACTAGCATCACAGTAAAAAGAAGGGCCATTTTCATCTAAGACGGTTGATTTTGATTTGTTGGTGTTATTGTTCATGTTGCTAGAAGTTGCACTGCTATGTTTTCGTTGACGTCTTGATCTTTTTCTTTTTCGACTTTGTTTGACTTGATGGGCATAATCACTTGTTTTCTGACCAGTCACGACTTCAAAAAGCTGTTCATATTTCTTGTATGTTTTCCGTAATTTATAAGCTGCACGCACATAATCGACCCAATTGTTGCTAAGGAATTGTAAAGTAGCTGACATGAGCATACAGTTTGTTTCCAATACTTCATATTGCATTTCAGGAGAGATTGTTGAGGACGATTTCTTGTCATTTCGTAAAGGTGAATTATATAAAGCAGTATCATCAACAGCAAGAGGTATGGCTGCAGTTGTTCCTGACGATGGTAAAGATCGAGTTGATAAAAGATCATTGTTTTCGTTATTGGCTTGTATGTCGGCAACAGATGCTTTTTTCTTGACTGTGGTAGTAGTAGTTGTAGTATCCGATGATGATGAAGATGAAGAAGATGAAGACGATGATCTTGAATACCAATCCAAGGCATAAGCAGTTGCAGTAGCAGCAAATCCAACAGGAGATCGATTTGATTTTGAATGACGGTGTTGATGATGATTATGAAGATGATGATGATATTGATGATGATGATGATAATGATGATGATGATGACATGTTTGAGATTGTCGACGGGTACGTTTGACAAATTGATGACATAAGGATTCAGCAGCTGATAATCGTTCTTGGGCTAATTGAATATGAGATACTTCGAAGCTGACCATAGCTTCCACATAAGCCATTAAAGCATATCCAAGAGCATGAAATGGTGAGACAGTAGCATGTTGAGCAAAGATATCATAAGCCATATCAAAATAATCATCGAAAAAAGCATCCTATTATAAAAAGAAGAACAGGAATAAGTTGGGTGGAAAAACTGCATAAATAATAATAATAATAATAATAATAATACCATTCCTTCTTGAGCGTTTTCCATCCATTCTTGTATTTGTTGAGGATGAGGATAATCTTCAGATGAGAATGAATTAGTTGAAGAAAATAAGAGATTGGCAGTATTAGAAGAGGCGTATTTCAATGTCGAAGTAGTGATCCTCGTTAAAGTAGAAATAGGATGACGGAATATCATAAGGGAGAAAGAAACTTATTTATATAATAAGCGTTTCTCTCCTTCTAAATAAATAAATAAATAAAAAAATAAAAAAATAAAAAAAATAGTGGAAAATGAGAGAAAGAAAGAAAAAAAAAAAAAGGAAGGAAGGGATCTTGAAAAGATAAAAGAAAACGAGGAGTGAAATACGTTTTCAGCCCCGTCCCCTTTTTTTCTACATGATGGTTACCTTTTTTGGATATACTTTTGACCACTAAAAATCCAATTACAGTTTATTTTACTTTTTTTCTTTTTTTTCTTTTTTTGTGCGGGTAACACATTCTATTGATTCAAACTTTTTCTTTTTTTTTAAAAAAAAAAAAAATAAGACTAAAGGTACATAATAATAATAATATAATAATGGATCACTTGTATAAGAGAAAAAAAGTTAAATGTATATCATCATCTGTTCAACCCCTATATAAAAGAACGAAAACTCTTTTTGTGGCAAAAAAAAAAAAAAAAAACTTTGTTCATGCACATAAGAATTTTGTCAAATGGCCCCTCTTCGGGAATACACTATAATTAACATATCGTTGATCAATAAAATGGAAGGAGAGAAAGAGAAACAAAAAAGAGAGACAGGAGTATGTATTTGAAAGAATAAATAAGAATGGTATGACAATAATAATCGTAAAGAAAAAAAAATAAATTAAAATAAAAAAAAAAAGGTAAATAAAAAAAAAAAATCTAAAATGGTATAAATAAACTAAATCTACGACTATTGCTTTCGAGAAATCCATTTTCTTGTCCAGTTGGGTTTATTAGAGACTGACTGTATTACAGCAGGTGTTGAGGAGAATGAAAATGATGTTGTAGTCGAATCCATCGTAAAAGTCGATGATTTCGGTCGTACAAAAGAAGATGTTGAGGTACCATGATTCTTTTTAATCCCTGTTGATTTACTTGTTTCGTCATTCTTGATCCATGAGAATAATCGACTTGATCTTTTTATCATATTATTGTTCCTTTGAGGTAATGTCGTTGATGATATCACCTTCTATAAAATCAATTAGTTTTTTTTTTGTTTATTCATTCATTCAAAAAGGTAAGGAAGGAAAACATCCAGTGATCCTTTTTTTTTTTTTAAAAAAAAAGTACTGTACCTGATGAGATTGGTCAAAAATTGATCTTGTGATTGCAGGTCGTAGATCCATTGATTCATACAAATAGGAGTCTGTTGTTTGCATTTGACTTTGTCGATTGTTGTTATATTGACTAGAGCTAAGTCGACGAAATCCATCCACAAAAGCATGCTTAACATTTGATTTCAAGGGTTGTATATGTAAAGAATAGGTGGATAGACTGGATCGAAGTGTTTTCTTCTTTTGTTGACTAGCTGAATCATTAATGTCTTCTTTATTGCAATAAAGAGTGGGTGAAAACGAGTGGCGTTGAAGATTGCTATTCATCATGCTGCTGCCAATGATATTGCTGTGCTGATCGTTATATTTGTCACAATAGTACTGCTGAAAATCCGCCGATCCAAATGAGGAGGAAGATGAGATATTTGATGCTTGTGCTGGACAACGTGACATAACCATACGATTCATGTCGGTGGTAGTAGAAGTAGATGATGATAATCTTTTTTCATCCTGAGAAATGATTCGTTGTGATAATGAAGTTCGTCGATGAATATCACTGCTATTGCTGCTGATACTGTAGTTGTTGTTGTTACTATTACTATTATTATAGCTGTACCTTGGTATATTGTTCAAATGATGATTGGTATAATTTGTTGATTGTTGAGGTTGTGGTGTGAGAGGGGTTCTTCTCCCATCATCAATGGTGCTGGCACATGAACTGATGACAGATGATGTAGTGTCCATACCATTGGTATTGTTGATGATTGGATTATTGGATCGTGTTGTACTTTGACTACTACTACCATCACTGACTCGTCTTGAAGGTCCCATGAGCATAGAGAAAGTGGATGTTGATGACCGAAGATTGGAAAAGGATGATTTTCGACGTCCTCCACTGTTGCCATTATTGCTGGTATTGCTACTATAGCTATTGTTTGTGTTATCACAGCTAGAGTTACTGTAATAAGATTGTCCATTGGACGATTCACGTAATAAAGTTGACCATGATCTTGATGCTAAATAATCTTGAGTACAAACATCTCGAAGCTTGTGATCTGATCCTATTCGTAATGCATGTTGATGATTGCTTTTGATTTTCCCAATCATATTGAGTGAGAGTTGACTTGATGATGTTGACATGACATCCATTGATCCTGGCCGGTGTTGTAACTTGGATGGGTCACTGAGTTCTAATTTTCCAACGTATACTTCAGAATGAATCCTTGCTTTGAGTTGTTCCCTTTTCTTGGTGCGTGGTGAAAAATCAGCTGAATGTCGTTTGAACAATGCAGTAGGTGCTGGAGAATAGTGAATATTGTAGTTATTATTATTATTATTATTATTATTGCTGCTGTTGTTGTTGTTGATGTTGTTGTGATGTTGTGGTATAGGTGGTAGTTTCGATGAAGATAAAATTGAGGAGGTAGTGCTGCAATCTGTATCATCAGATGATTTATAATAGGATGCAAGTTGTAGACTAAGTGATTTTGATCGTTTCATATTTAGAATATCTTTGCATGCTGTAGAACCAGATTTGTTGTCATTGGATTGATTTTCGTTCTCATTTTGTTCTTGTTGTTGAAACCAAGGTTCAGATACTGATGATGGGTCCAAAGAATTGTCACGTCCAAAATCAAGAAGATTTGTCACTGAGCGAGAAGTTCGTATTTTTGTTGGTTTTCCAATACCATAAAGTGAAGATACAAGAAAGTTATCTGCAGATCTAGGTTGTGATTTAGCAGTAGCAATAGCTTGAGATAATTTGGTAAGCCATAATCGTTTTTCCCGTTGACAAGTAGCAGTAAATGCAAAACAATGTTTCTTGCATCGAACAACAAAAGCATTTTCACGTTGATCTAAGAAAAAAAAAAAGGAGATGTTGTTTAGTTTTTGATAAGATCTTCAGATATTGATTATTATTATTATTATTATTATTTTCAATTTTTACCCTTGATATCTTGCAAATCCTCTAATTCCACCAATCGTAAAGGAAACCAATGTTTTGGTGTGTAACTGGTCACCTTTTTGGGTCGTACCATAATCAAATAAGTTGGAAACACAAAACAGCCTAAATATTTTGATCTTGAGGAGGATACAGTTGTTTGACCAAGAGAAGAATAAGTAACATCAATAGCACCAGCCATGACCAGATTACCTAATAAGTGCAAAGAATTCTTGTCCAATCGTCCATCAGAAGAAGAATCCAAACGATCGATAAATAAACGAGTTCTTTCCGTTGTATCACGATCATATTTTCGTCGATCAATACCAGCCACTACAGCTTGCATCATGCCCAATGCACAATCCAATCTTCTATATTCAGAAGTGCCACGAGGTGTATAATGTAAAATTTCCTTGAGTAAAAGTTGATATCGACAAACTCTTTGGACAGGCTATTCCAAATAAGGTAAAAGGTCAACTTGATTCATTTCCTTTTTTTTTTTTTTTAATTTTTATACCTTGATTAAATAGTCTTCAAAATGTAAAGGTCTTGTTACTTGTTCAGACGGATAAGTAGTAGGAGTAGCACAGTCTCTAGTAAAAATGATCCATTCTGGTTTTGAACGGTATTCGTTACACAGAGCAATGGCGGCATCATGTTTGTCACAATAAGTATCATATAGTGTAAAACTTGATCCCTATAAAAAGGAAGGAGAGAGAAAGAGAGAGAGAGAGACGATAAGGGATTATTTCTTTTTTGATTTATGTATCATTTACAAATAGTCCAGGGGGATTTATATGTTGAATGCATCTATACGCATCATCTTTTCCTTTTTATTTTTCTTACCATATCCAAAAACACAGTAGCAATATGTCCACATTTTGTAATGATATCTTGTTCCAAGTAAGCATCTTCTAAAGCCAATAATAATAACTTGTGGAATTGTAATAGTTCATTTGCATTTCGAATAATTGTCACTTTGTGTTTATCCAATATCCATTTTTGTCTTTGTAAGATTTGTCCAAAACATACCTATAAAAAATAAAACTTAAGATCAATTTTTCCTTTTATCAAAATCTAATAGAATAATCCATAAAAATGACAATAAATCATACTATCTACCTTTCAATCACCCTTATTTCCCCTCCCCTCCCTATCCCAAATTTCTTTTTTTTTTCCTCCCCCCCTGACGACCCAGAAGAATAAAATAAAATAAAAAAAAAATAAAAAAAAAAAAATAAAAAAAAAAAGATAACCCTTACTTCGACCAAGTATGCCAAATGATTTGTATAATCCCTTTCAGTTTGTAAAAGTTCGTCAATAGCATGTAAACAGCGAAGACTTTGTTTTTGTTGTTTTTTCGCTCCAGTAGTTGATAGTGTTGTCTTGTCATGAGAAGGAAGAATGAGTTTAGTAGGTTGTACAGCATAAGTATCGGAAGGCCAATCGCAAAACGAACAATCTAATGGTTCAAACTGTAGTGAAATGTTCATGACAATGATTTCACTTGTCGTTTGTTTGTTGTATTAGTTAAAGTTGAAATAGTATATTCGTTCCTGTTGTTATTATAATAATAATAATAATAAAAAGAAAAAAAGAAAAAAAAAGTAAAGGAAGAAAAGGAAAATAGCAAAAGAAAGGAGGTTTGATATTTTATTATTTTCAACCGCGATTTGTAAAAGGAGAAAAATAGTGGCAATGCGCGTTGGAAAGTGAAAATTCAAAAACTAAGAACAAAAAAGGAAATTGAACCTATTGTTCTATTGAAGAGTGTATATACAACTAGAAATAATAAATAAATAAATAAATAAATAATAATGAATGATCAATATGGTAAACATGCTTCGTTTTTTATTATTGAGTATGATGATGATGATGTTTTTTTCTTTGTTTGTTTTTATATAAAATCTAATAATGGATGAAAACAAATGTATACAAATATATATATATATATATATATATATTAAAGAAGAAGAAAAAAATAAAATAAAAGAGGGTAAAAAGTTCATGGCTTGTTCGTTTAATATCCTGACAAACTATCTCTAATAAGGTCGGAACTTCCTTGCTTGCTTCAATTTATCAATCTTGACTTTATCTTCTTCAAATCGTTTTCGAAGTTCAAACAATTCTATAAAGAAATTAAACACAATAGAGTTAATTTACCTACAATCATCATCATCATCTTCTTCTTTTACTTACCATTTTGTTTCTTTTCACGTAATTGGAATCGATAGAAATCCACTAATTCCTTCTTCTTGACCTTGTTTATATCATATGCATTAATCGCAATACTAGATGCTGCGGTCACATGGATTTCACCATCTGTGTTCTTTTTCTTCTTGTGACGACTAACAACCACAAAACCATCTTCATCCATCTTGTTCATTCTTTGAAGAAGTTCCCGTTCCTTTTCGTATTCGTTTTCCTTAAACTTGAGCATATAAGAATCCACCTTTTGTTGTAGTTCTCCATGATCAGGTCTTGCCAATTGAAATTTAAGCATATGTCCTTATAAAAATAGAAATATACGATATTAGTATCTTCCCTCTTTATTTTTTTTTTTTGTCTTCTTCTTACGTTCAAAGCCCAAAGGTTGTAATTGATCTACTTCTGTTTCACTCACTGTCCAATTCCTAACAATTCTAGTCATTTCCATGACTGAATTCAAAGTATCAACCTTGTCAAATACAATATGAGCATTGCTACCACTGTGTAAGATCATTCGTAAAGCGTTACTGCTGTGTTCGTCCTTATTATTGTCGTCATCGTCACTTTTTTGTTTCCTTTTCTTGCCATATGCTTTTTTGTTTTTGTTTTTGATATTTTCTGTGGATATAAGCACCGATGTATGAGAAGCATCTATATCTTCATTGTTATCGTCTTGATCCTGTGATAATGTTGTTTTTGTTGTCCTGGAACTGTGATAAATAATTTTTGTAATTTTGCCGTGAGAGCGAAAAAGATATTGTAGGTGAGCATCGGTGGTATCTACTGGCAAATTGACCAAAAATAAAGTTCGATCTGCTGGAAGATTGTCGGTGACTGATCTGACTTGATGTTTTGTCATATACATAAAGTGACGGATTCCTTCCTTGACAATCACTGGTAATACTTTGAATCCATAAAAGTCTTCTAAAGGCCCTGCTACTTTGTCGCTTGACTTCTTGCTAGTCTTTTTGGTCATGATATGATTGAAATAATGATAAGAGAAAAAGAAAAAAGTTTTGAGAAAAGAATTCAAAAAAAAAAAAAAAAAAAAAAAAACGGGAATCAAAAAAAAAAGTGACTGGTGGCCAGCAGTAACAGTAGGGAAGAATTGAAGTCCTGGCAAATACATCCGTATAAGGAAATGAAACTATATGACAATTCAAACCTGTTTTTTCATTCCAAACCTTTTTCACGTTTTTAATATAATGAAAATCACATAATGATAAATATACAACAATGTTTTCTTTTTATTTGAATTACTTTAGTTATCATACAAAAAAAAATTAAACTGTAGACAAATGAAATTGGGATTTATATTGTAAAAAGGTAGGAGATGATGTCTCATCCTGATCATCATTGGTATCATCATTGATTAAATGATGATAAGTTTTCTGTGATGAAGAATGAGTCATCATTGGCCATATGGAGGAATGAGCACTAGAAAGGGTGGATGATGATGATAATAACGAAGAAGTAGATGTAGAAGGGGAAACCAAAGTAGGTAATACAGTATATTGTTTGATATCCAAAGAAGATAAAATTACACCACGACGACGAGATAGTGATGATGATGATGATGTAGACGCTTGAGGTACAGCTAGTGTATTTGATGATGATGATGATGATGATGATGATGATGATGATGATGATGATGATGATGATGAGGTGATTAATCTATCTAATCGATTTTGAATACATCCCAACCAAGTATGCATTTCAATGGCAGAAGTGAAGCCTAAGATCAAGGGTTTCCTGTGTGTTTTCTTCGTACCACCGCGACTATATGACGTTGTCACGGCAACTGGATCCAATGAAAGACAGTATCGATACCCCATCATCGGTATTTGTTGTACACGACTTACATCTCGTAAGCTCCATATATTATTAGGAACGGCAGCATGCTAAAGAAATATATATATATATGTTAAAATTGGAGTGTTTTTATTTTTTATTTATTTATTTACTATTATCTACTATCTTACCTCGTCTTTGTAATATCGAATTTCAGTGTCCAGTAGAACAAAAAAGCGCGATTGCCAACGGGTCCTGCCCATGGTCAATGTCATTTTTTGTAGCCAAGCGGCTTTGGGTGATGAATTCATATAGAAAAAAAGAAAGAGAACGCAAGTAGATGTTGATGATAAATCGGAAAGAAAAAAAAAAGAATAAAGAGAGAAACAGATGAGGACACTCCTGTTCTTTTAAATCTTTTTTTTTTCTGCTGATATTAAGATTTCCCGAAAAGTGCACGCTGTGGCACTCACTTCATTATCCAAAAAAAAAAGTCATTATCATTCATCAATAAAGTAGCATGTACCACACCCCTCATTTTCCTTCTCCCTGTCTTCACCCCCTTTTTTTTATTATATATTATTACATATATATCAAGATACTAGTAACAGGGTCATCTTTTTATTTTTCATCCTGCTTATTTTTTTTTTTCTGTACGTACGTTGATTCATCTATATGAGTGGATACAAAAAAAAAAAAAAAAAAGAAAAGGAAAGGTTCTAGACCAATGATTCCGCTTCCGGGATGTTCATCCGCTTACGGTGTACGGGCATTGTTAGCCAAATAAGTTCCTCATCAAGGGTGGCGGGTAATCAATGCACTTACCCTAATCAGGTAAGTCATCCAATCAATACATATTCCCTCAATCAATGGACAGTTCTGAATCAAGTAATAAAGCAATAATAGATAAACCTAAAAATGCGTCTCTTGGCGTATGTTGGAGTGCCCATTATCATGTTATCAATGAATTTTTTTGTCTTGAAATAACTCTCTCGACTCATTTAAGCTTACATGGCCACATGTACCAAAAAAAAAAAAAAAAGGAACGCCTTAGGCGACTTAAACAATTTATTTTATTGATAAAATGATATATACAAAATGAATAGAGGAAAATAAATGAAATATATTAGAATATATATATACTATAGAGCAGGATGATGTAAAAGACTAGCTTCATGATGATATTGATCCAAGTGATTGGTATAGTCCACCTTCCCCTTTTCAGTAAGTGGTGTCAGATGAAAGGAAGGATCAGCCCTAATAATAGAAATGATAACAATGATAACAATGATAACAATAACAATAATAGTAATAATACAGAAAATATATCAGAGATCAGTTCCTTGTTTCATCATCTTTTTTTTTTAAGAAAAAGAAACATACCTGTTCAGTCGAGTTGTCACATCATCCAAATCCAATCCCAATTTTTCAGATATAAATTGTCCAATCTCGATGTTTTCATGACTTCCTCGTAAATCATTCAGGTTTTGTCCATAAGCGTAAAGATTTACATCCACACCACTGTGACCATGCGTAGTCCACTACAACAATGATAAAGGATAAAAAGGGATCGTCATTATAAACGGGAAAGTGAATTTGCTATCATGATGTCTACCCCTTGATCTTTCTTTTCTTCCTTTTTTTGAACTTACGCCGAGTTGTGATCGTATAGATATCATTTCAGCCAAATATTGATCCATGCGCTTCTTACTTGAGATTTTCCCCAGCGTGTCCATTTCTTCTTTAGTGATATCCACTATTCCTAATTGTTCAGTGATTTTCTTTTGTCTATCATCCTTGTTCAAATGAAGTATTTCTGTTCCTAAAATAGCTGTAGATCTTTTGACATTCTTGAGTACATCAGGGTACCTATAAGGAAGGAGAAGAAAAAAAAATGCGGTTAAAAATGGTGAAAGATCATCCATTTTTTTTTTTTTTTGAATTTACCACAAATATTTTGGATATTTCGCAGAAACTTGTCTTGCTAAAGAGAGTCCGCCAGTTTCATGATCACTTGTAGATATCATAATAGTATCTGGATGCTGATCTACAAAGTTTTTAACAAGAGCAATGGTGTTCTGGTATTCTAAAATCTCATGTACATGAGCAGCAGGGTCATTACTACCAAAAAAAAAAAGAAAAAGAAAAGAAGATTAGTTTATGAATTATCAAATAATATATCAAACTTACGAATGAGCAGCCATATCAATCCGACTTCCTTCAATCATCAAAAAGAATCCAGTATCAGAATCTTTGGTTGCACTTGATAATAATTGTAAAGCTTTATCAGACATTTCAGTCAAACTAGGTTCCTTCGATTGTTCACGATCAATTTCATACGACATATGCTACAAAAAAATAAAAAGACAAAATAAATAATAATAATAAAATACATCAGGACCTATGTAGAATTTTTTTTTTTGTTTTTTGATAACCTACGTCTGGTGTAAATAGACTGATGATGGGTAGTAAGGAAGGATCAACAGGTATATCATCCCAAAAGTGTCGATCACCATGTGTCACTGTGGTCCAATTGAATTTTTGTTTGGCTTCTTCCAATAAGTGGCGTTCATCTCTGCGACAACTTTGATGTACAGATTTAGGTAAAAAGTGACAATAACCTCCACCAAACATCAAATCCACACTAACACCTAATGGATTCTCTCCCATTTGTTGTGTAGCAATAGCATTTTCGTTATCCCGATCGACCACATGTGCTGAAAAGGAAGCTGGAGTAGCATGTGTAATTCTTGAAGTGGCTACTAATCCAGTTTTCATTTGTAAGTGATGTTTTGCTGATTCCAAAAGAGTTCCACAAGGTTTGCCATGAGGATCCACTATAAATAAAAAAAAAAAATATAAATATTATATTGATCAATGGTTATTATTTTCTTATTTGATGGTTTACCTCCAACACCACCATTATATGTTTTTAAACCGCAACTAAAGGCAGTAGCGCCAGCAGCACTATCAGTTACCAAAGTACTAGAACTTCTTGTACGAGATTGACCAATATGAATAGTATCCAAAGGCATTTCAAAGTCATAAGGCAAATTGTTAATATATTGATGATAAGTACGTGCAAATGATACAGATGCTGGTCCTAATCCATCACTTATCATCATGATAACATTTCGTAATTTCGGTTGGTTTATAGTATCGTTATTATTGTTACTATTATTATTATTATTGAATTCTTCTGTTGGTTCTTCAACTATTATTAGATAAGGAAAAAAAAAGAGTGAGTCATACATATATGGATATATTATTATTTCAAAGGTTTACCTGTTTTTAATGGCGTTAAAAACAGAGCAATAGTCATTCCTAATAAGACTAATAACAAGACACTAACGATAAGACCAATAAATCTTTTCAAAAGGGAATATCTTGTTGACTATATAAAAGATAATACCTTATCAGTTAAAGAAGAGTTTTCTTTTTTTATGTTATTTTTACCTTAAAAGTATTTTTCCATTCAACTAGTTCTTCTTCATTTTGCAAGTCGTTATCAAGGTTGTAACTATTCAATAATGGTTCACTCATTCCAACCAACAAAAAAAAAACAAAGAAAAGAGGAGGAAGATATAATTTTTTTAAGGAGGAAAAAAAAAAAAGGTCGATCACAAATGAAAAATCAGTAAATGAAAGATTTAAGGATGGATCAATCTTGACCAATAGGAAGACAAGTACTTTTGTCTCCAGGAAAGTGAGCCAAAACAACCCAGTTGAATTGCCGACCGGTGAATCTTTTTTTTGAACATAAAAAAGCTTTCTTTTTCTCCCTTTTCACCTCTTTTTCTTTCTTCCTTCTCTTCTTCTGTTCTTTGTATCACTTTTTTTTTCACTTTTGTTTATTTTATCGTTTTATTTTGTTCTTCGTTATTTGTTATATTCAATAATATGTCATTCCAAACCTTCAATCATGGTAAGATATATATATAAAAAAAAATAAAGATTTTATACAATTCAAAATAATTTATTACCATATTTATTTAAAGCATTGTGGTTATATTAATATTATATATTTTTCTTTTTAGTAATCAATCAACCTACCAAGAGAAGGATGTGTGATGATGAACAAGATGATGATAATGTATCAATGATGAAAGATCAAGTAAGAATTAAATATATATATTATTATTATTATTTATTAAATGCAATATTAATATATATTTATATTGGAACAATAGGGACCTAAACGATTGAATGATTTAACGCAAGAATTTAATCCCAACAATGAACCACCTAAACCAAATTTTACCTTACCATCACTTACTTACGCTTCACCTGATTATCGTCCTCCTCCAAGAACGGATGCTTTATGGCTTCAACCTGTACCTCAACCAACTTCTCAACATACTACTACCGTCAATAACAGTTTATCTTCAGGCCAACCTATGGACGACGACTCAACAGATGAAGATGATACATTACCTACACCTGGATACCAACCTCATTCTATTAGTAAACCAACCCAACAATCATCAACAACAAATATAAAATCCAACACTGGTTTTGATTGGATTATGACTGATCAAAGCTAGATCCACCCATCTTATTGATGATGTAAGACGTCCCATCCTTTTCTTATTTTGCTACTTGATTAGTTAGATGTATATAGTTTATTAGTTATCCCTTTTTATCTTAAATAAAAAAAAATGTTGTGCAAATGATGATTATTATTTAGTATTTTTTTTTTTGAATGAAGGAGAACGTGATGATCTAGGAATGAGAAAAAAAAAAAAAGACACTCGAACAATTAGGATATACACAAATTGGAAAAAATAAAGAATGCTTAGTTCGTTCCACAAGTTTGTAAGATTTGGGGTATGTCTTTTTTTTTTTTTTTTTTTTAAGGAGGAACATGTTTTTGGGCGACTATTTCCCAAAATGCGCAAAAAAAAAAAAATTTTTTTTCAGAAAAAATAAAAGTGGGCCCAGCTCATGCGAATCATACTTTCCCAATCAGGGGGGAGTAAAAAGATGAAGTACTATGGGTGTGTGCGAGAGACATTGATGTATGTTTGAAATACCGCTCCGGCCAGCAATGTTGTAATGTTGTTTTGTACTGTTATTTTTAGCCTCATCTTATTCGGTGTCTTCATCTGCCGAAATTCAACATTATTTGGATTACAACGCCGTTTGAACCAAAGAAACAAAAAAAAAACATGCTAAATTTGTTACTATGCCGATTTGTTCATGGATGGGGCGTAGTCTCCTACAAATCCATCGTCACAATAATAATAAACACTGCCAAAAACTCTAAAACAAAACTCCTAAATATAAGTTCCAAAAGAATATCAAACGAAAAGTTGGAAGGAATCCAATAAAGAGAATAATGATGACAAAACAATTTATTATGATGATGAATAATGATTAATGGATAACGGATGATTGGATAATGAATAATATGTGATGATGGGGTGATGATGATTGTAGACAAATGGTAAATGATGATGATTTTATTGTATATACAGAAAGTGGGATAATTATAAGTACTGAAGAAGATAGAATAAGAAGACAAAAGGAACATAAAAGATGTACCTTGGGTTTGAGTAAAGGGAAAAGAAGAATAACAGGGGATAAGGTATTTTTTTTTTCTATTCTACAAATCCGGTATCAAAGGAGGGAGTGCCATTTGATCGGCCCAAGCCGCTAGACGAAGACTGTCAGGAACAGAGATATCATTATTGAGGAAGTGCAAGAATTCATTCTCCATACGCCAAATACGATAGTTGAATTGAGAACATAGAGAAGCAAACGACGTTTTGAATTTACCAGAGGATGATTGAGAAGGTAGTGAGTATGTGTTGGTCTTATCCTTGTTTTCCTTTGTTGTCATTGGCGTTGCTGTGACACTAGTAGTATTATTATGGAAGTAGTGATATTGAGTCGGATCTGTTAATTCTGGTTGTTTTGGAGACACTGGAGGTGACATAGGTAATACTGTCGATGGTAGTTGATCAGAATGGATTGGATCTTGTTGTGAATCGGAACCAGTGACAGAGGTAGAGTTATCGTTGTCATTCATGATATCGGATACAGTTGGTAGACTGGTGTCCACAATAAACCTCAAATTGGATTGAATATACTTCGCAGCTATAATAAAAGCAACCAGTAATAACCTTCGACTACAGCCATTGCTTCCTTTGATGTTGCCACAATACTATGATGATAAAGAAAAAGAAAGACAAGAAGGGAAAAGAAAATTAGTGATGAGCGGAATTGTGATATCAAAGAGAAAAAAAAAGCGGCTAAACTATTAAGTCCGGGTCCCTCAATAGTAACCAATTGAATGTGAAATAAAAAAAAACTTACCTGCTTGAGACGTTCAATATAACTAGCTGCAAATAATAACGTGAGAGTTGGAGATACAGTAGGAATAGGAGATTTGTTTGCACATAATTGTCGAAGTGAATCATTCAAAGGCATTGGTGATAATCCTGTTGTATCCAATAAATGATTCATAAATTGAAGAATATCATCGATCAATTGTTGACTTGGATTTGATTCCCAGGATTGTGTAATAAAAGTAGCTAGATGAACTATATATATATAAAAAAAAAAGAATCATCAATATACATCATCAATTTTAAATTTCTTTTTTTTTTCTTCTTATTACGTAAACATTGATGACTTGCACGATGATTGTATTGTTGTATAGTTTGAAGAATACGACAAGCTTGATAATAATCAGCATTATAAGGACACTTTTTTATATGATAGGTATCGATACGACCTTTTGAACGATGATCATGTAGTTTAACACCTATTTTCATAATGTTGTTTATAAATTGAAATATGTAAAAATATTAATTGAAAGAAAGAAAGAAAAAGAAAGGATGAAAAAAAAAAGGTGATATCTATGACGACGGAGTTGAATTTCGTAATGCAAAAAGAGAAGAAAGAAAAAAGCATTTAGCCGAAAATGACCTGATGTTTGATTGGTCCTGCTTTAAAGGTTTTTGCTCCTTATTCCTATTTACAAATATTTATCTATTGATTGACATTTGACAAAAAAGAACCATTTAATTTATTACACTAACATGATAAAAATCATCTTTTATGATATCATCATTATCCTAAGTAATAAGAACTCTTTTTTTTTTTAAAGTTCAACTTTTGTGTAATTAAAAAGAATGAATGATTTTAGTTACTGTTGAGAAAAAAAAGTCAGAGAAAAATCAATCTATGATGTTTAAAAGGCGGAACTTAAGTGATATACAACTTACGCTCACTTTATTAGACAAAAGAGGAAATAAATTTGGGAATGAGATAAAATAAATTTGGGAGTGAGGGAAAATATACTTAAATTTCAAAGATCTGAGAAGGGAAAAACAAAAAAAAGAAAAATTGACAAAAGTGAAAAAAAAATGAAGAGATAAACAGGATATTTATGTAAAAGAAAATTGAGTTAGGTCATATATCCATCATACACCATCCATCAATCATCACTAATACAAGCACTTACCAGAAGTGGATAACCTGTAATCATCATGAACTTTTAGGGTTCAGAAAAAAAAAAAAAAAACTAATAACCTAAACGTAGGGAAAAAAAAAATCAATGATGATCCTTTTTTTTTTTTTTTTTTTTTTTTTTTTTTTTTTTATCGCTTACCAGTACGCTATCTACAGAACACAGCCGATCTTGTACCTTGATCTATAATAGCCATCATGATTCCACGAATATTTCGACTTGCGTTTATATCTCTCTGCCATAATGTCTTGCAGTTTTGTGAAGGCCTTCGATTTGAACATTGTAGAATTTCCCTTTTTAATGCCTTACGATACGGACACTGCATGCTAGTAATCAAGCCTTGAGAATTGCTGGAGTCATAATCACCCCGTAGCAGACATGCTGGATACCAGATGGTTAAGCTAGATACTTTTCTTTTGTATTGAGCGCCAGTTTATTGCTTTATTCTTCGGTTTCCTGTTTGTCTTTGAGAAACAATTGTGGGACCAAGCTTCTCCTTGTTGTGAATCAACATTGCCATCAGTTTCAATGGATTCTATTGATAAAAAAAAAGTAAAATAACAAGATATAAGTCAAGCTCTTATTCTCTCTCCCTTTTTTATATATATTTCTACCTTAACCTATCCGAGAAATGGGAAGACCCCTCATATGGACCAATCAGACTTGAAGTAATGCCATTTGGCGTGACAATCGCTTGATATTTCAATACATGTACACACTAGCAAAAAAAAAAAAAAAAAAAAAAACAAACAAACAAACATATGTTCAGCATCAATATAAAGTATGTACTCTAGCCTTCAGTCTTTTTTTTTTGAAGAGAGTAACAACCTTGACATTCATTCCAGCGTAGAAATGTTCTGGAGTTGATATCAAACCGTAATCCATAATGATAGTAAAACTGCTTGAAGACAGGAAGACAAAGAAAAGAAGAGAAAACAATAGAAGGACCCGATATTTAACTATTGTAGAGAATGATGTGACTTGAGATTTGACCGCGTCATCGACTATTAATGTTCTTTTTTTGTTGCCAATGTCGTATTCGGTATCTATAAAGTGTACGTGTAAAATAAAAAAAAATAAAAAAAAGGAATCAGTCAAACGCTAAAATAACAAAAATGTAATAATAGATCAGATGAATGGATCACTGACATGTAATAAACTAGTTGGAGTAAAAACAATAATAATAAATTTATTGAATAAACAGTCTTAAAGATAAAATAGCCTGATATACTAAAACTGAAAAAAGAAGGAAAAGAAGAGAGAACAAGAAAAAGGTCCAAAAGATAAAGACAACGGACTTTGAAAAGTATTGCAGTCAAAATGCATAAAGAGACACTTTGATTGATTCGTTTTTATACAGTTTGTTATTTTTTTTTTTTTTATTTGATGACAGACTGATGAGGATATAACATGATTTTCTTTTTTTTTGTTGATCTTTGATTCATACCAGTTTCCTTTTTTGTACAGTGTGTGTGAGAGTCAATCAACCAGTAAGATGATGTATTGTTTCTATTATGGAAACGGAATTTTTTTTTCTTTTTTTATTATTCCAGGTTCTGTGATTGGGGATTATGTTTTAATAATAAATGAACAATAACAAAATATATTGATTAAGATGATTTTTTACTTTATAAATAAAAAAGTTTAATTTTTGTATACCTTTTTTTTTTTTGTCAGTCAAGGAGATTTTTGCAAGTCAGAAGGAATATTTTTTGATTGGAGCGTTCCTGCTTTTTGATTTTTTCAGTGCAACTGACTCCTTTTGAATTGGATTCTTTCTTTTCTATTCTTTTCTCTCTTTCCCCTCCTTTTTTTTTTATTTTTTTTTATTTTATTTATTATCATTTTGTGTTATAAATATTCTCTATTCAACATAAAAAGAGGAGAAATCCATATTAGTCTCTCATTATACATATATTCTCTGATTAGGATCATATATTGAAAACAAAAGAAGTGTGTGATGCTCGAGTCGGCCTCTACTGACCTACCAGTTGCTTCATTACCTCATTCTCTATCAGACATTGATACTTCTTCAAAGTTACCAACAACAACAACTATAACAACAACAACAACAACAAAAACATCTTCTTCAGCTTGTATAAACTATGGAACAACAGCAGGAATTACCGCTCCTCCTAAAAGAGGTCATAAATACCATGTAGCAAGTGCTTGTAAGGAACTATTTG
This sequence comes from Halteromyces radiatus, assembly GCF_025201355.1. Taxonomy (NCBI): domain Eukaryota; kingdom Fungi; phylum Mucoromycota; class Mucoromycetes; order Mucorales; family Cunninghamellaceae; genus Halteromyces; species Halteromyces radiatus. The sequence continues at coordinate 1,478,614 of NW_026251692.1, read as the reverse complement.
AAATATAATACTTGATAAAAAGATAACAAAATTCAATTGAAATCTCTCTCTCTCTCTCTCTCTCTTTTTTTTTTATAGGTGTCAATTGCAAAAAAGCTCATCTTGCTTGTGATGGTAAGGAATAAATTCAAAGACATCATGTTTTCTAATCTCTGTTCTTTTTTTTTTTTTTTCCGTAGCTTCAAGGCCTTGTAAACGATGTGTCTCATTAGGAAAAACAGATAGTTGCCTGGATATCAAACATAAGAAACGTGGAAGACCTAAATTACAAGATAAGAAAGCAGTTATGACAACTAAGGAAAAATATGAAATTATGCATGGTACCATTCAAACACCCACTTTCGCCAGCAGCATCTCCACTAATGGAAACAACGTTAACAACAACCAGCAAGTGCAACCTATGGATAAGGCTATACCACCAAAACAAATATCATTTCGTCATCAACCTATTGAAGCTTTTCAACAATCGACTAATAATAATAATAAAGGGGGACAACTTACAACAGAAGCAATACAGCTTGTACCTATTGAATTGACACCATCGATGGAACAGCCTGAATTGACAATCGATACTTCATCTTCTTCATTATCATCATCACCGTCATCATCAACACTATCGACATCAACATCATCATCATCTCTTCTTATACCTCCTATGAAAATGACTCTAATCTTATCCATGGAAATTTGCTGTGCAAGGATACCAGATGATATTATCAAAACCTGGGGATATTATCCACAAGAACTAGCGCATCGTTCAATGTATGATTTTGTGGCAGTAGAAGATACAGATCGACTTTCTCGTTTACATCGACAATTATTGGATAAAGTTGTACAAGTGGCATCCGAAAAGAATCCTTCACAACAACATCAAACTCCTCCTCCTACTGAACGAACAACAAGTGATCTCTTTCATCAGAAACAACTTGACGAATTAGCGACAATAGCAAATGGATCTCCAACTATCAATGATACCTTACATATCAAAACTCGATCTGGACCAAAAGAACTTTATGATATATGCGTCTTTATGGGTGGTGGTTTCGGTGGCGATCTTGATGATCCATCTACGTTATCGAAACTTTACATTGTCATGACCTGTCAAAAACATAGCACACTGGAAAAACAACAGCAACAACAAAGACAACAATCGGGACAACATCAATGGCCTATACGTATATCACAACAATCACAACGAGTTCCAGTCATCAACCGAGCAATTGCACCACTGTTATCTCCTGCAAACAAATCTACATCATCTCGACTTACCACCAATCGATATGCTTTCCATGGTAATAGGCCTATTCAACCTGCACCACATGATCTACGACACGTCTCTTTACCAGCTCATTTTGCCAACAATTCAAAGTTGAATACCATCTCCTTTCGTGGTTACCAAGAAACTCCAAAGATCAACATTGCTCCGTCAACATTACGTTTGGATGATAATCAGCAATCATCTTCCAAGCCTTCTTCAACATCATCCTCCAAATCATCCAACTCATCGACATCAACATCTTATACGTATTTTCGACCTATAGCATCAGCATCTGTACAAAAACCATCTACCAATGATCAACCTTTCGCCACTATTGCTTATCGATATGTTCCACATAGTTCTCCTGGACCACAACCATCACCAACAGTGACGCATCCTACAACCCAATACTTTTTACAAACATCAAGTAGTACACTCAATGCTGCCGCCTCTGCTGTTCAAGATCATTCTCGTTCATCATCCCATCAACCTACTGGCTCATCCTCTGAGGTCACACCATCAAAAAAGCAAGGCATTAGCATTAGGTCTTTGCTTTGTTAAATTATATCCCATTTTTTCTTTCTTTTTTTTTTTTTTTTTTTTTAAATTAGTTATTGTATATACATGTTTATTATATTTTTAGTTTATTCCTTTTTTTTGACTTTTTTACTCTTTTTATTTTTTTCCCTAGTTTGTATATGTTTTTTTTTTATTGTTATTACTACTATCATCAATTGTTACCGAATAGAATAATTTTTTTTTTTTTGATCTTATTACAAATTGGTTTTTGATTGTATCATATCAACGTATTCCATACCTATCAAATATGCGTAAAATACATAATATATATTAAGTACATCATAAACACATTCGAAGAAAAAGGAATCAAGGTTATTGTTTATCCATTACATATCATCTATCATTATGTGCTTTACTTTATTTTGTTTACAATAGTTAGACAGATAGGAACTCAATACTCCCGTTATATTAATCATGCTGTGATAACATCGTTTGAGCGAAATCAGAAATATAGAAGATATTTAATTTTGTGTTCCGCTGATACTATCATATTTTATGAAAAGGCCATTTGAGAAAGCGCACGAATCAACTGTGATTTTCCAACTAGCCTTCTTTCATTTTTTATTTTTAGATCGATTTTTTTTTTCTGTCTTTCTATTTCCCTCCCTCTTTTTTTTTTTTTTTTTTGTCTTTCTTTCTTTTCTTTTCTCATCTCGTTCTCTATTTATATATCATGTCTGAAAACGCTTTTGCTGCTCTCAAGCTTACTCAAAACAACTCTATGACTTTGGAAGAATTCCGTTCTCGCAAGGTTGCTCTTATTACTGGTAAGTTCGAAACAATATAGGTCGTGTTCTTTTATGGTTCTGTGATCTGAGACATGATGATAACGTGTAGATGAAAACCATCCTTATCATTCAATGAAAAAAAAAAAACTCACTTTTTTCTTTTCATCTATTCTTTTTCTTCTAGGTGTTACTGGTCAAGATGGTTCTTATTTGACTGAATTCTTATTGGACAAGGGATATGAAGTACACGGTATTATTCGTCGTTCTTCATCTTTCAACACTGGTCGTATTGAACATATTTACAAAGACAGACATGATCAAGGTAATATTATTAAGGTTAAAAAGATAAGAAGGAAAAGGTGTATGATATCTTATTCACATTCTGTTATCATTAGGCGTCAAGTTCTTCCTTCATCATGGTGATTTGACTGATTCCACTTGTTTGGTTCACATTATCTCTCAAGTACAACCCACTGAAGTATATAATCTTGCTGCTCAATCTCATGTCAAGGTTTCTTTTGATATGTCTGAATACACTGGTGATGTGGATGCCCTTGGTACTTTACGTTTATTAGATGCTATCCGTACTTGTGGTTTAACTGACCGTGTCCGATTCTATCAAGCCTCTACTTCTGAATTATACGGTAAAGTCGTGGAAACTCCTCAAAAGGAAACCACTCCCTTCTATCCTCGTTCTCCTTATGGTGTGGCCAAACTCTACGGTTATTGGATTGTGGTCAACTATCGTGAATCTTACAATATGTATGCTTGTAATGGTATTCTTTTCAATCATGAATCTCCTCGTCGTGGACGTACCTTTGTCACTCGTAAGATCTCCCGTGCTGTTGCTGATATCCATTTGGGTCGTCAAGAATGTTTATACTTGGGTAACATTGATGCAAAGCGTGATTGGGGTCATGCCAGAGATTATGTTGAAGGTATGTGGTTGATGTTGCAACAAGATCAACCTGAAGATTTCGTTTTGGCTACTGGTGAAACTCATACTGTCCGCTCCTATGTTGAAAAGGCTTTTGCTGTCACTGGTCGCAAGATCATCTGGGAAGGTGAAGGTGTCAATGAAATTGGAAAGGATGCTGAAACTGGAAAGGTGCGTGTTCGTATTGATCCCAAGTACTTCCGTCCTGCTGAAGTCGATTTGTTATTGGGTGATCCTACCAAGGCCAAGGAAAAGTTGGGCTGGACCCGCAAGGTCACTTACGATGAATTGGTTACTGAAATGGTCGTTGCTGATGTTCAAGGTGGTTTAAACAATGATACAAACAACTAGGTCAATCTCTCTCTCATACACCACCTTTTATAGTTTACCCATCCTTCCTTTTTTTTTTTTTTTTTGTCTGATTGCATGTCATCATTTATATGTTTCTTTTCCCTTCTTGGTGTTTTTGATAGTTAGTTAGTTAGGTAGTTTATATTGTCAGTAGTAGGTTAGAAATTTAGTTGAATTTTATCAAATAAAAAAAAATCATTAGTATCATTATCTTTTTTTTTTTTTTTTTCTATTTTGATTCAAATAAGAAACAAATTAACCATACTTTGGACTAAATCTTGATGTAATTTTTGTTTTATTGTATGATAAATGATGATGATGTAGTGTAAAGATATGTGACTAATACTAGAGTTCAAATGAGAGGCATGGTATTTTCTATAACTAAGAATTATGAATATTTTATGTCTATGATCTATTGTTTGTTGATCTTGTTCATCTTTTTGGTGTTGGACTTTGATTCCTTGGACTTTGATTCATTTGCCTTTGATTTCTTGGATTTTGATTCATTTGGCTTTGATTCTTTGGGTTTTGATTGCTTAGATTTTGATTCCTTGGGTTCCTTGGACGTTGACTTTGTGGACTTGAGTTGATCTGATTTGATGCTGGCTGATGTATCATTCTTCATATCTCCAATAGTAGTACTACAACATGATTCAGTCACTAATCAATATGATTCAACATATTCTCTTTTCCACTTACTCGGGGTTCTTCTTCAAATAAGCTTTTTGTTTCTTTGCAACACGTTTTGCTTTCTTGCGCTAAATAAATAAATAAATAAAAAGATAGGAAAAGAGATCAGTACTAGCATATATGAATGGATCCAATATACGCTACACTTATCTATATTCCTTTTTTTTTCCTACTTACGTTATGAGATGCTTCCCGTCGTTTTTCAATCTTTTCTTTGATTTTTTCCTTCATTTCAGGGGTCAATCGTTCCAATTTTTCTTGTTTAGCCGCTACTTTGGCTCGACGAATATGGCCCTAAAAAAAAGAAAACATAAAGAGTAAATCATAAATGTATTTGTTCATAATAGATCTAAAGTTAATATATTTTTACCTTTGACTTCAAATGAGCTTCCACACGGTCTTCAGATGTCAGTCGTTTGTGTGAGCAAATATTGCAGGTATAAACAAGTTCTGTTCCATCATCTTCATTATCGTCAGAAGATTGTTCTTCGTCTTCTTCAGAATCGCTACTGTCGTCGTTAAAAGGTAATTTACGTTTTTTCATGTTATTAACTTGTTTTGCTGTATAGACTTCCATATCAGAATCATCACTTTCATCAGAGGATACACCAACAAAGGTTTCTTCTACTGAATCTGGATTAAATTCATCTGATACAATACTTTGTTTCGCTAGTTCTCTACTTGCACGTTTGAACATGGATTAAAAATAAATAAGAAAAAAGGGAAGGTACCAAAGAGGAAATAAGAAAAAAAAAATTGGTCTCAACTTTTTTTTTTTTTTTTTTTTTTTTTTTTTTTGGTTGTCGGTCACAAATCAAAAAAATCAAAAAGTGGCTCATGGGGCAAGAGTTTTCCGGATCGTTTTTTTTTTTTATTTTGCATGAAATTTGATCAAAATAACTCAGATATTTCATCTCAAACTGAAAATCAGTTTTTTTTTCTCTTTTTCTTTTTTTTTTTTATTTTTCCTTTTATTATTATGACATTTGATATAGATAGACTTCATACTCAATTAAGATCATTATGGCCCAAACCACTTCGGATGCCTCTTTTATGTTCTTTAGATAAATCACTTGCTGCTCCTATCATTTCCGAAGGATGGAATGAGTAAAGTTTTAATAAAAAAAAAAAAACCGATTTTTTTTTTCATTGACAACATAATTTTCTTTTTTTATAATATATAGAATGACAAAAGGTCTCAATACTCATTACTTTCATTTAGAAGAAAATGAATCATATATTACATCCATAGCTTCCAGTGATAGTACATTAATAGCCTTAGGTTCTGGATGTCAGAATGGTAATCTTTATTTTATCAAAGAAGATGTCATTAATAAGGAAAATGAATCCACATCATCATCTCGTTTCCAGGTAAGCATGATTGATGGTGATCAAAAAATTTAAACTTTTACTTCTTTTGTTCTCCGCTAACCTTTCTTTTTTTTTTTTTTTTTTTTTTTGGAAAGCAAATTCATCATACTCAACTTCAACGTCCTATTCATTCACTCGACTGGTCCAATAATCTCTTACTAGTGGGAACAAACAAAGGTACAACTTATCTATACAACACTAGGGGATTACATAATAAGGACAATGATCAAACACCTGCCCTTGAAAAGTTAGCTGAATACCAATCTAAACATGTAAGTTTATCACCTAATCTTCAGATACTTTTTTGTCTTATTCTTGACTTTTCTTTTTGTTTTAGTTACCTGAATCATTCGTCGCTCCCCCTCACCAACGTGCACCAAATTCTCATGTGAAATGTGTTTCTTTCAGTCCTACTTTTGAAAGTGAGCCCAATCATAATGATTCACCCAACAACAACGATGATAATGGACTTTATTCATCTCTTTTCCTTACCACAGCTACCAACCACATCGAAATATGGGATATGAACCATCCTGGAAATTCCAATTTGCGTACAATAGAACCAGATAAAGGCACCATCAATACAACCCATTGGGCTTCTCTCTCACCTTATCTCATGGCGACTGGTGGCGATGAACACATTCTTCATGTCATTGATCTACGTGTACAAGAAAATCAAGGCATTATTTGGCAAGCGTATCAAGCACATTCAAGATCCATACGTACAATACAATTCAATCCTTTTCTTCCCTATTGGTTAGCTTCTGGGGGTGATGATGCTGTAGTGAATATCTGGGATCTTCGTGCTACCTATCATAAACCTTTGGCCAAGATTGATGGACATTATGGTCCTATTACATCGGTAAAATATATACAAAAAAAGATAGGCGTTCACAAAAAAAATAAAAAGAAAAAAGAGAGATTGGATACTTATTATTTCGTCTATATATTCCATATATATATATATATATATATATCTATATAGGTGACATGGGGAAATACTCGACCGGAACACTTAGTTTCTACTTGTATGGACGGGACTTTTCGCTTATGGTCATTATCGAAATATGCAATGCCTATCTGGTCAACTTATCATCAAGTAGCTGATCAAGGTACAGAACGACATATGCCTGAATGGCTTCAGAAAAGAGAACAACAACATCTTGTTGAAAGCTGGAAACCGAATAGAATGAAATCAGATCTTACTATACCTGCTGTTGACCTGGACATCGACATGGATGATTTTCCTACAAAAGATCAGACCACTCCCCTCGGTGCGTTTGGTATTGGCGAATGGGGCAAGATGCAAATTGGTCCTCTCTATTATGGTGGTTCAAATGAAAAAAGTAAAGGCAGTGTTGTTCAAAGTAATGATGAATGAATATAATTTTTTTATTCCTGGCTGTGACGATTTCTTTATTATACTCAACTTTTTTTTTTTTTTTTTTCATCATTGTGATCATTCTTTTGATTGGACGCTTATAGCTATAACATCTACTACAAGACCGGGACTATTCTACTGTGCTACAAGTTATGGTCAACTATGTGCTCAACTTTTTCGACAAACCTCTCAAGCTTTTTTGGATTATCCTCATAGGTAAAATGGTATAATCTCAAAAAAAAAAAAAAAAAAAAAAGGTTTTGGATCCACGTTTTGTGCTGATGGCTTTTCTCAATACTATGATAGATTCGATTGCAAAAAGGATCCATTATGCTACGACATCGACAAAGCTATCTTTTGTCGTCAAATAAAAATGGCAAATGACCTTATCGGTAAATTAAAGGAAATCTCAAGTTTGGATAATGATCAAAAGAAGTAAGTTTCATCTTTCATCTTTATCTGTTTTGCTAATCTTAATCTATTGTAGGCTTTATGAAAAACGTATCAGCGATTTTGAAGATCGTTTGAAAGTTCGACCTTGTATTCAGTCAAACGAATGGAAAATGGATAGTATTCCCGACCCAAATGACAAACGACTGTGGACCGACACTGATAGATGGCAATGTGCTTTGGACGCTTTTGGTAATGATCTGATCTATTGGAACTATCGACTTCCTCCAGGATGCGCATCTGTATTCAAAGATATTCCAGTAAGTGTGTGCCGTAACAAGGAAGATGGATTTATCTTGGCAATGATGGATGTATTAAATTATCTTTCTCTTTTTTTTTTTTTTTTTTTTTTTTTTTTTTTTTTTATAGCTTGATACTGGGGAACTACTTCAACCACAGTTATCTAGTGAGACCTTACAAAATGTCGCCTATAACTCAAGTGAAGCTGATTCATCTAGGATTGTAGACGAAATCACTCCAACAATGTCTTCTGTTGAATCATCAGTCAGTATTTTGGATCGTCAGGTTTCTTTACCAACAAGAAATGAAAAACGTTATCTTAGAAGATCATCTACGACACCAAATCTACCATTGGAAGCATCATCTGACTTGACTTTTTATATGGACAATGTGGGCAATAAAATCACTAACGTAGATGCATTATACATCAATACCAATAAATCTGGTTTACAACGAGCAAAAACTGCTAGCACCCAGAGGAAATTCACTCGCCAAAATTCATCATCTGATCCTTCTTTAGCAACGACAAAGCTCAAACTAGTACAATCTCGATGGGGAAAGAATAAACCAACTACAGCCAAAATCGATGATCACATGGATAATGATCTACCTACGGACATCAAATCAGGTTTCTCATTTAGTTCATTGACGGCACCATCCATTAGACGTACTCTGACGAAACGACGTAGTAAAAAAAACCATCAAGATATCAGTCACACCACTAGCATCACACCATCCTCAATCACCCCTCCTTTGAAAAAGAAAAACAACTATCCGTTTTTCTCCAACAATACATCATCCAGTGGATCCTTACCAACAGCCATCAGCAACCAAGAAGATATATCTGTCATTGCCAGTCCATCTCCTGATAACATCAGCTCTCCCAGCGATAAGTCTTCATCAGCACATACAGCTAGCACTAGTGGTGGCACAAATGTGGATAGAGAAGGAATCACCATGACGACTACCTTGGTATCCAGCCCACAAGAGAACCTTCAACAACATGACAACATCAGCAATACAGAAGAATTACAATATCACCCAAAACGACAATATCATGGTCCTTCCCTGATTGCCCCAGCTAAATCTATCCAACGCGCTTTGAGCAAAAGAATTCATCGAAAAAGGGAGAGTAGACAATCATCATCATCAACAACAACTATCGATAAAGACCCTCATCATCCATCGCCACTTGTGGATTCTTCACCTTCATCATCCAGGAATGCTCTCTAGATTAGTATAATTATGATCATCCTCTCGTCTTTTTTTTTTTAAAAAAAAAAAGTAAAAATAAAAATAGATTCTTTTTATCTCCTTTTTTTTATTGTGGTGAAGAACAATCTAATACAGTATAACGAATGAAATAGAAGGATAATAGGAAAGACTATGAAGAACAAATGTTTTTTTTTTTTTATTGATAGTCAAATATAAAAAAAAAATTCATCACTAAATAGGAAATGAAAATATCGCACGCTTTGTTAAACTAATCACTAAGATGACTACCAAAAAAAAATTTACATATATAGTCCACATTTTATAGATTAGATAACGACTTGATGTTCTTCATTGATAGCCTGGAAGCCAAACACGGTCCTACTTGCATAAACGTCGTTGTCACCATCTTGAAGTAGTACGGAAGCACGCCAATCAGGTTTGTTGGGAGCATCAGGGAATCGGCTACTTTCCAAACAAAAGCCAGCATATGGTTCAATGGGGACTTGATCCTGTGATTTCTTGGCCTTGATATGTCCAGACTCGAGCCAATTACCAGTATAAAATTGGAAAGCAGGTTCGGTTGTAGAAAAGGTCAGTTGAATACCTGTTTCTGGTGAATATGCTTCTACTGCTTTCTGAAGTGGTAAACCGGAGGTATCAGTCTTGAATTCATGATGTAGTACATAAGGATGATCATAGCCTTTGGTCTTGACGAGTTCTTGAATACGTTTGCCTATCGTTGTTCCTGCTGCGTCTCCCTATTATGCAAAAAAAAAAAAAATGAATCCAATTCTTTTTTTTTTTTTTTTTTTTTTTTTTTTTTTTTTACCGTAAAGTTCATACAAGGTGTATCAGACCATGATAGTTCTTTGCCAGTAGGAACCCCAGTTTCATCCAATTCTAAATAGCCCTTCACGTTGTCGGTCATGGAGATCTTTGTATCAAGTATAACAGGATTGACAGCCACACCAGCCAAGTTGAAATAAGTATGGTTGGTGAGATTGACAATGGTGGAGTGAAGTTGTTCATCATCGCCTCGTTTGCTCAAAGTTGCATGATAATCGATGGTCAGTGTGTCATCATTGTTGACAGTGTAGGTGACATGAGTGGTCAAGGTACCAGGATAACCTTGATCGCCATCGGGAGACACATAGGTCAGTTGAATCGAAGCCGGTTGTTGTGAAAGGATCTCTACTTGCCAGAGTTGTTTATCGAAACCGCATTCTCCACCATGTAGTGCATTAGATCCATTGTTCGTCGCCAACACATAATCTTGACCATCCACAGTAAACTTGCCTTGTCCAATACGGTTCGCAAATCGACCCACCACCGCGCCAAAGTATCGATTGTGTGGTGATTTGTACGATTCGTAATCATCAAACCCAAGAACAACATCGCGAATCTTGCCTGTCTTGTCTGGTGTGAGAATATGAGAGATGATCGCGCCATAGTTCAATACCATAACTGCTAATGTCTTGTTTTCGTTGATAAGTGTATATTGATCCACTTTAGAATCAGCAGAGAGATTCAATTTCGTTACAGTCATATCGGATAATGCAATGAAGAAAAGAGAGAGAAAAAGAAAAGCAGCATTTTTCAAGATTACATAAAAGCGGAGTCACATATCGCATATGAATAAAAAAAATTAGCCAATCACGTAACTTCCATTTTTTTTTTGATGCCTTACCATATCAGCGTATGTTCGTACATCATCATTATCAAACTAGAATGGGAGGAGCGTAAACCTGACAAAACTTGTGTGCAGTATCCGGAATATATTTTTTTTTTGTTTGGATGATTGGACAAAAGCAGGACAAGTTCCACAACCGACCATAATCATGTTCACGCTAGCATTGACATCCCAAGATATTGCATGATACCCTTTCTTTCTTGCCGGACATGATGGATTTTGACAAATGACCGTATCTAGATTGCTTGATAGTTTGCCATTCTTCTTAACATTCTTTGGATGAATCAGTTCTTGACAAAAGCAGCATAGTTTTGATATGCGGAATTCAGGTGTGATCGCAACATATGATCTTTGACTAATTTCTTTCAGAAATCTGGTGCGTCCCCCACGAAGATGGCCCTTGATAAGAGAATTAGTTCCGCGACCAGCATCACCATAAAGATACACCATCTTGCTGTCATTATTCAATGAGACACCTTGATGATGTGTTGTCACCACTTTTGCAGAAGCTTGACCTCGATAGATGTTCTTGCCTCGTTTTTGTTTCTTGACCCATTGGTTCTTGACGTAAAATTGTGACAGTGTACCAAATGATTCTTCATGAGCCTTTCAAAAAAAAAAAAAACATCAGCATCATCGTCCTGTCCTTTTTAAATATTCCTCTTTTTTTTTTTTATACCTTGAATGAGGTAAGAACACCTTTTTTGCTGGCATAGCATGAGATCCTTTGACCACCTTTCCCAGAACGTTTTAGCACTATTAAATATAAATATATAGAAAAAATGATTAGTATAATATAGTATCTACAATTTTAAGGACGACTTACAACTGCTTGATGGTCTTGTCTTTTGTGATAAGCCAGATCCTTCAGGTATTGCTTGGTACTGGCATGATGGTTGATGCATGACCTAAAAACAGCGAAAAGATATGCATTAGAAAGTGATATCATCCATTCCAATAGCATCAGATTTACCTGCATTGAGTTTTGTAACAGTTAAAGCATATATTCCACGTAATGTTTTGGCTTTATTGTTTTTGCTGGTATAGTCATTAATAATCTTGCTTTTAACTTCATCAAGTCTTAGAGTCCATATCCTTATCCAAAATATTTCCAAAAGCTTGCATCATGTAGTCCAAATAGTAGCTTTATTGCAGTTTATCTCTTGTTGACCATTTTTCTCTTGATACTAGTACGATGTACAGCTACATTTCGGTGATTCATAACGCGTCATGTATAAAATAAAAAAGAGTGGTCGAGATGGAATGTACTTTTGAGTTGTAATAAGAAAGTAAAACGTGAATCGAAATAATAAAAAAAAAATAGTCAATAAGAAGTTAAAAAAAAAAAGAAAGAAAGAAAAAAAAAAGGGTGCATCAAAGTAAAGTAGAAATAAAAAGAAATAAAAAAAAAAAAATAAAGGAGGTACGATAGAGTTGACACTTGAAACAGAGGGGAAAAAGAGAGAGAGAAGGAAAAAAAAAATGCGAGGGCACTCGAGCTATGCGCATCAATAAAATTGTGGTACTCCGAAAATAGGACTGGCAAATTAGCCAATAAAATTATCTCTTTTTGCCTGTCGTCAATAATGCTCATCAGAAGTATTTACATTTCATCATCACATTATCATCACATATTGTATCATACAAATCATCACATCATTTTTTAAAGTAAAAGTATATCATTAATCACTACCTTTTTTTCAATTCGAGAACATCAGGATATATTATAAAGAATAATCAGAATATACTTATGATAAAAAGGAGAAATCATCGGATATACAGTGTTTTCAAGGTTTTTTGTCGGGTCACAAGAAAATGCTTTTCGTGATGTTATCAAATAAAAAATCGTACTTTCCCAAAATGAATGGCGCATTACCACTTTTTCAGATATCGCTCTAGAGATGTCGGTAGAGTACATTAAAAACACACAACACATTGATGATAACTTGTTTATTAATAATAAAAGACAGAAAAGAAAAGTAACATAGGCTTTTCATATTTTTAGCAGCTTTGGGTGTTGTCCATAATTTTTTAGGTATCAATTGATTGATGATTCATGATCGATGATTCATGATTGATGATATGTGATAACGGATGATTGTATATTGGATGATTACAGGATAGATGATGGATGACTGTATGATGGATGATATGTGATAATGGATGATTATATGTTGGATGATTGTATGATTGCATGATGGATGATGAAACATTGTCGTCAATCACTGTACAAATCTCTGATAAAATACAAAATACTTCATTCTGGTTACCTTCTGACAGAACAGCATTTTCTTTTTCTTTTCCTTTTTTCTTTGAAAAATGTCAAAACACTCTTTTATCAGCCAACATGATAAATCAAATATAATAATGATGATTCATCACATCAATGGAAATTAAAAAATACAATAATAAATGTGCTGTACACAATCATACTACCATTTAAAATAGAACAACTAAAAAAAAAAAAAAAAAAAAAAAAAAAAAAACTAGTCATTAAACTAAAACACAGCAAAAACAAGTCAGTACCATGTATCACTTAGTACATAAATATTGTAATAGTAGAATTTAATGTAGAACATCTATGTAATTAACTTTATTATTAAGAGAGAAATGTTGCTAACACTAAAAAAAAAAAGAAAAAAAAAGATGAAGTAGATACTAAAAACAATAAAGTAGATGATAAATTAGATACAATATAAAGAGAGAAATGTTGCTAACACTAAAAAAAAATTATGAAGTAGATACTAAAAATAATAAAGTAGATACTAAAAAAGACAAATGATAAATTAAATACAATAGAAAGAGAGAAATGTTGTTAATACTAAAAAAAAATGATGATGAATTAGATACGATATAAAGATAGAAATGTTGCTAATATTTAAAAAAAAATGATAAAACTCGCTTACATCTTGTCTCATCATTTTATCTACTAAAATTAGCTCATAATTGCAAGGGTGATTCATTTTCTTATAAAGGGATCCCTTTGATTTAACTTTTTTTTTTATTTCTTTACATTATATTCATCTTTTTGGCTTACTGCTTCCTTTTTGGTCTGTCTTCCTTTTTCTTTGATCTGTCTTTTTCTTTACACACATTCTTTAATTGTTCAACGTATCTCAATTGACCTGCTTCTATTTTGTTTTTGGGCTTGACCGTGGTCGCTAATGCGCATTTGCGTGGTTACGGTCAGCCTTTTTTTTTTATATTCAACAATTTCCGGGATGGTTATCGCCATCCTACTTTCACCGTAGCGATACGGTGATCACGTTACACTTAAATGGTAAGCTAGTGAAATATTTTTATCTGGATAAGTATTACTCATTTTTTTTTTTTTATATGTTAACTTGGTGAACTCAATTGGTGGATTTCTTCTTTTTTTATTTTTTGATTACTCTTTCTTTCATGATATCTATTTTCTTATATTCTCTATTTGATTATGCGACAATTATATTTTTTTTTTTCTTCTGTCATTTATTTTCTATCCTTACGATATTTTATTTCCTATTTTTGCGCCATCTTATTCTTTGAATTCCGTCATTTATTATTGAATAAAGTGTACTGAAATATTGTTAACTGTTTGACATACTTATCGAAAAATGAGTTACTTGTAATGGAGTACGATGCTTGAGAGAAAGGAAAGAAAAGACTAAAGAAATGTAGGAGGATTGTTTGTGGATTAACGCATTTGTTTTTCTATGTACCTGAAGAAATACACAATCCTATTTTTTTGTGATTTATGGTAAATATTAAGAGCATTTATTGATGTCAATAAAGGAATAATAAGGATCAACTAACTCAGTGCATTAATAGAGTAAGAGCGTAATAAGGGAGGAACTGGTTCATTTTTCATCCGGAGTATATACATCAATCAAATTCATCATATCTTCCTTCGTTTCCAAAAAGTCGTCCCTTGATAGTCCATAATCCCCTTCCGCATATTCAAAATATTCCGTCAGTGATATTGTCTTTGTTGCATCCAGTTGTGTTTGTAGTACATGCGCCATATTGGAGTTGGTGGAAAAGTATGAGAGCATAGGCACAGTCGATGGTTGTTGATCATTCATGTGAGAGCTTGAACTTTTTTTTTTAAAAAAAAGGAGAAAGAAAATTTCGTTTAGTAAGAGAATAAAAAAAAAAAAGAAAAGAAAAAGGGCTACGATAGATCATCCTAATTCATTTCATACTTACATTGTTCCATCAGGTTTGATCATATGAGAGAAGAACTTGGGATAAGAATCAGGAAGTGGATAAGGAGAATCAACAAATGCCCTATTTGATTATAAAATACAAAAGCAAAATAAAGACATGTGAGATCAATGACGCTTATTTGTTTTTCATAAAAAAAAATAGATAAATCAAATATTCGCTAGCCACCTACCTAGTCTGCAAAGGGTTGTTCTCCTCTTTGAATGATTTCAGGATTTGGTTGACATAGTTTGATGACGATTCACTAGAAGGACAACCACGAATAACAATAGATTCACCATATACTTCTTTGGCCTAGAACGGAAAGTAGCAAATATAATTAGTGTCATTCAGTTGTTTACATCCACCTTTCTTTTTTTTTATTTTTTTTTTTTATATACCTTTTGAGTGCCGGGAGAAGAGAGATCAAGTAATGGCAGCAATGGATCAAATGATACTAGGGTTTCATTGTATCCATGTTCTGATATTGGTAATGGGAAGGATGTACCAATACTCGCAAGTTTCGTGTCTCTTCTCCAATTCAATAATCCATCTAGTTCATCCAATCTTGACTTGGTTTTCTTTAGTCTAACCAGTACAAGTACATTAAGAAAGTAAGTAAAAAAAAAAAAGTCATTTCATCCTGTTATAAGAGCTGGATCTAGGAATCTTACCTATAAGGAGTAGTGACTGTTTCGATAGCTGCTGAGAGGATGGCGCTTGTATGATACAGAGATTTGCACTATAAGATGGAAGAGAAATAAGGGTTATATTCATTCATATTCACAAGATATTGCTCTTTTTTTCTTTTTTCGTTTATCTTACATTTGGACGAATATATGAAGCCAATCCACACGCCTGAATACAATCATATGTAGGATCATATAATGGAATATATATGGAAGATAAACTTGATAGCCTTGTAGTACTAAGGACACGGTTCAAAGATTTCTTTTGTTGCCAACGCTAAAAGAAACGCTGTCAGTTTTATATCATCATATGATTCTCTTCTATTCTTACCATGTTACCCGAAGAATCGCTGGCCATCACACCAAAAGTAAGAATAGTTGATTTGGAGAATTCATCACGAATATTGTTCAATAATTCTTCTGTAAATCCACCAAAAGCATCGTCAACACCTGCAAATAATTGGAAACCCTATCATAATCCATATTAGTAGACAAATATAATAAGGAATATAAGAGTGCTTACTTGAAGTTGATCACATTCTTCGACCATATTTCTAAACGCGTTTTCAAATATATCAGCTTCCTTTTCATTATCAGCATAAGCTTGTCTTCCAATAGTATAAGTATCGAAAGGGGACAAAGGATCGTCAGCTTGATGAGTGGCAATTGAGTTGAGCGCACGAGGATGATAATAAACGCGGTTAAAATCAGACCATGTTGTCACTGTTTGGTCTAATTGTGGCACTGCGTCTGTCAAAGTAGTACGTCCTTCTTCCAATAATTCTAATTGTTGCTGATATGGATGTTTTTCGATTTCAGAAGAGATTGTGTTCACACCTTGATCCCTATGAAAAAAAAAGAAAAGTTAAGATTAAGTTATTTGACATAATCTTGACCTTACCATTCTACTCCAGTATCTACACCACTATAAAGTTTGTTGTATTTTTGTAATGAACCGAACCCACCTTTCAAATCATAGATTAAAGCTCTTGGCGTATAAGTTTCGACACCCTACTTGTTAGCCAGTCCATTGTTTGCAGTTGAAACAAAAAGCATAGGATTAATAAAATATTGGTATAAATAAATTTATATATAACATACTAAAGAGGATATACCAGCACGGAACAAGACATCATGTTCAAACTCGGGTTCAAGGTCTGAATCACCATAATTGAAGTAAGCCTCCTAATAAAAAATACATAATAATATCATAAAAAAAAAGTGAGAACGATATATATATATATATATATATATATATATATATGGGTAAAAAGAAGCTTTATTTCTATCGTCATAAAGGAGTACCTGAGTATTCCAAAAGTGAGTACCAATGTAACTAGCAGTAGGACCGAGTTGTAGGGTAAGGATTTCACGCATAAAAAGGAATATATATATGAATGTATGTACAAAAAAAAAAAAAAAAAAAAAAAAATGGAGAAAAAGAGTGTAGAAAAAAAAAAAAAAAAAAAGAGGCGGGAATCCAATCTAGATATCAGTAGTGGCGTCGTTTTGCTTGCTGAGCTTGATCCGTTTCATGCCTATTATACTGAGAATTGTATTGTTGCTTTCTTGGGTCTTGAAAAGTTGTTGCCAGATCATCACCATAAATAACAGATTTCACTCGTATACGTTCCATCTTTTCTCTTTCTAATCGTTGAGCGCGTAACTCTTCAATGGATGGTGATGATGTTGATTTTCGTTTCTTATCCGATTTTCTTTTCCGAGAGCGATCATGTTCATCTAGTTTCCGTTTATTTGAAGATCGATCTTTTTTTTGATGATGATGATGTGATGTCTCTTTTTTATCCAGATGTGATTTGATTGTTTCCAATGGATCATCACTAAGAGTGATAGCTTCCCGTTTGTACCTAAGAATATATAGGTTAGTCTTTTCTTATATCATCTAAATCAAGTAAGATACCTTTGTTGCAAATCCTTGTCATGTCTTGATTTAATATATGGTTTTGATATGTGATCATCCGAATAAATATCACGTTCCTTTTTAGCATACCAAGGTGAATCATCATCTATACGAGAAAAAAAAATAAACCTTTAGTATGAAAGTAAGAACATTCTTTTCGAATTTTCATGTTATTACTTACCTTTTGCCCCTTTATCCAAGTACATATTAAATTGTTGTTCTTTCTTGTTCTGTCTTTCTTTTTCCTCAGCCAAAACTTCCTCATTCTGTTGAGCAGCCTAAATAAAAATAAAAAATAAAAATAAAATTAAAATGAATCAATAATGTATTTGTCTTTAGTATTTATCTTTATTACTTGTTCAGCTTCAGCAAACAAACGGAAAGGTTCAACAACATCCTTTTGATATTGGAGTTGATTATTTGCAGCTTTTTGTCGAAGTAACTGTAATCTTGCTTCACTATCCTAACAACGCAGAATGATGTTGTCAGTACTAAACTACAATATATAAACAAAAACTGTTGATTTACTTACAGCTAAAATGGATCGTTTGTCTTTGGCTTCTTGTTCCTCTTTCGCTTTTGCTTCATCCTTTCGCACCTTTTCAATGTTCTTTTTGTTGTAAACATGCCAACTAAAATGAAGTAAAAAAAGAAATAACTAAGTATTAGAATCTATTTCTTTTTTTTTTTTGGAGAAAGGCATTGTTTTTTTTAAGCTACCTTTTATGAGGTAAGATGTTCATATTATATGATATATATATATATATAAAAGTTCAACTAGTTCAAAAAGAGACGACAACAGAAAAAAAACAAAACAAAAGAAAAAAAAAACAATTGAACAACGTTTCATATCCGTCTGTTTTGAAGTCCGCTTTCAACCGCATAAAATCGAATATGTAAGCGAAATGATGATCTACACTATGATGAAGAAGGCGTAAAGATCATAGTTGGTCATGTTACATTCTATTTTTCTTTTTTTATCACTCTCTCCTGAAAAATAATCAGTCATAAATTTGTTTATGACTCCTGGACTTGATTTCCCCCCCCCCTTCTCACTTCCCTCCCTTTCCTGAAAAAAAAAAAAAAAAACCTGTATTTAAAAAAAAAAAATTGTCATTTTGGTGCCTTTTTTTCTTTTTCTTTTTCTTTTTATTATTCTCTTTTAGTTATTTTATTTGTATTTTCACTTTTTTATCTTAAAAATAGCATGAAAAAAGTCCACCATGAACTAGCAATCAACCATCAGCGTGCTCACTCTATGCCAGTTGGTCCGTTTTATCACAGGCAAGTTAATCAAAGATATAAACCCTATATATAATAAACTTTTTTTTTTTTTTTTTGTAGTAATCCATACTCCCAGTCAAAAGAATTACTAAATACAACAACAATTCCTAACAAACGAAGACACCCTATCAGTATTGAAGATGGTTTACTTTTTAATCTAACTCAAGTTCATGTACCTTTGTATCAACAAGATCAATCTACTCTGTAAGGTTCAATATATTATTTATAATATCTTTTATTCCCCCCTTTTTTTTCCACGTGTCTTATATTCTTTTTTTTTTTTTTTTTTTTTTTTTTTTTTTAGTTGTCAAGTGGAACTCAAATGCAAAGTAGATCGAGGATTCTTCTTATGTGAAGAACATTGGACGTGTTATCGGCGCAATTATTTTCAACTTACTACTACCTTCACTACACACTGCAATGAAAATCAACCATTCTATATACAACCACAGCAACAAAAACAGCAGCAACAACAACCTACACCTCCTACTGAGGGTGAATTTTCTCACAACAACAACAACAACAATTCAACTGATTCTTTGGTACCTGTTCAGGCATTTTATATTCAATTAGCAGCATCAGCATCAGATGGGAACAAAGGTGTTGGATTAATTCAATTAACGGCAAAACGTGATAAAGGTCCTCAACAAGTACCTTGTATGCAACCAATTCAACCTGGAGGTGGACTTCCTTTACACTATCCTCACGACAACTCCCAACGTACTGTTACCTATGAACGTCTACAATTCAAATCAGCTACTGCAAATAATGGAAAGAAACGTGCTACTCAACAATTCTTTTATTTGACTGTCCAACTCATTGCCCAAGATATCAATCAATGTCATCACATCATTGCAACTAGTCAATCTGCTCCTTTGGTTGTTCGAGGAAGAAGTCCTGGTCATTATGCTGATACTGAACAACGCATTCAACGTCACCCATATACAAAATCATCGACTAAAATCAAAAGGAAAAAGGAGAATCAACAACAAACTTCTGAAAACGATATTCATGTATCTATACCTCCTTCTCCATCTTCTTTATCACCTATCCCAATGCCTGTGATCAATTCAGCTATAGATACGGCATCATCAAAACAAACTTCTTTTATTCAACACCATCATCCAACTCAAAATCAATCTGCAACATTACCTCCAACCACTACTTCTCCTTCGACTTCTAGTACAAACACAACTCGATCCATATCATCATCATCATTATCGTCCACATCGTCCACCATCATCCCACCCACCATACCTAGTGATGCGTCTTCTTCTTCAATGTTTTATATGAATGATTTGCCCACTTCTTTCAATCCTCATGGTAGATCTTTCAGTGCCAACGATTCGGCATGGCATTTACGACAACAACATCTCAATAGTCATCATTCGCAACATCGTTCAACTCAACAGCTACAAGATACTTGGAGTGGAATTCATTTGATGACACCTTCATGGGAAGATAGACACCGAACAGATTCAACTGCTACCTTTGGATCCTATGTGACACAAGAAGAATCCATCATGTCTCCACCGCCTTCTTCTTATCGAACAGATTTTCATTCATCATCGCCTTCACCAACAACATCTGGAACACAAACATTGACTCATCCGATTCAACAAGGCATTTCATCTCAACAATCTGCATTTTCTTCTACCACCTTATCATCCAAGTCCATCACAGATGATTATAGACGTGAACGCACATGCGATAATGACAATGAACAACATCATACAACTGATCTCTCCACTACTTATGTACTTTATCCAAATACACCCTGGGACGCAAGACAACATGGTCAGCTTACTGATTACAATCAAGAGGAAAACAAGCAATGATTGGACAAACCGGATATTATTTTTACCCCCCTCCTTTCTCTATCATTGTTGTTGTTTGTATAGTATCAATATAGTTTCTCCCTTTCCTTTTTATAAATATATATATACAACTATCTATTGGGTCTTATTTTTGTAGTATTAGCAATTGTAGTCTCTCCCTTTCCTTTTTTTTTTATCATTATTTATATTCCTTCCTTTTTTTCGAATTTCCCTTATAATAAGAATACATATCAATGTTTTATTCTTATTCGTAAATCCGTCTTTTTTTTTTTTTGTTTGCTATACATATATAAGAATGAAATGAATAAAATCATTACTTTTTACTATCAAATTCGTATGTTACACTGATCAAAGGAAGTGTCGTCAAAAAAAAAATTATTATTACATTGACAAGGGATGAACCTTGACAACGATGATTAATGTAAGCAAGTCTCTCTTGAACTCCTAGATTATTATTTATCTATTTAGTGTATCATCTTGGTATTTTTCACACACACATATTCCTATATAGAATCCAGTTTCATTCACAGTCAATATTCTCCCTATTTCCAAAAACAAGTATTTTTTTTTTTTGTTTTGGAAATTGGTACGTTCTCACACTCTTTTTGCATATGTTGTTGGACGGCAGTTTGGATTTTTTTTTTTTTTTTAACCAGGAGTTAAATCAATCTAAATGACGACTTGATGAAAAATAAGTGGTACAAAGGAACTGCATAGGTGATGATTGTTGATAGTTGCCCTTAAGATGCATGAATTCAGTGAGATCAAGCTAAAGGTATAGATATATCATCATCCATTTATCTCATCGGTCTGAACAACAATTACCATATCTCGTCATCATTTCAAAATACCAACTCATGACATTTCGCTCAACTTGGAACGATAATTCAAAGATCTTTATTTAGAAAGGATATATATCTATAAAGATAAATCAGTATAAACTAGATGATGATATACAATAAAGAGACAAAGAGAAAAAAAAAAGATAAATGACGTAAATGTACTACAGTAAACAAAAAAAAAAGATCTAATAAACTATATTAACACACCAAACTATAATAATTCCTTGTTGACCCAATCTTTGCTTTGCATTTGAATCAAACGAGACAGAGCTCTTTGGAAGGCAAAGGCTTCTTCTTGACCAGAAAAAAGAGGAGAGGAAATATCAGCCACATTGAGATCATCCATCATACGTCGCATTTCGTCATCCATGGCTTCACGACCTTCATCAGCATTGAATATGTCTAGCATTGAGTTTTCAGCAGAGGCGACCAGAGTAGTTTTGGATTCATACATAGCGTCAATTAAAGTAATAAAGCGACGGGCCTCAGCACGGTGTTTCATCGTCATATGTGGAATATCGGTAAGAACGATGGTGTGAAAATGCTTCACCATTTCAAGGTAATCTGCAGCAGAGAGAGCGTTGGCACAGACATCTTGGAATCGCACACGAGCCACACCATCGGCTTGTTCAGGGATGACCAATGATCGGCCTAAAAAATGGAGGGTCATTGGCGTCAGAGGTTTGTTGTGTGTCAGTTGGCGAGTGATGCGGTCAATTTCACGTTGAGTAGCAGCATTATTTGGATGCAAAAAGACAGGTTTTGCTGTTTGTTCACGTTCGATCTTGCGATAATCCGTTCCAGAGTCCAAAGACAACACATCACATTTCTTCATCAAAAGATCAATGCACGGAATAAATGATTGCCGCTGAATGCCATTCTTGTATAGTTCTGTCGGATGTCGATTCGATGTCGTTACAAGTACCACTCCACGATCAAATAATTCTGTAAATAACTTGCGTAGGATCATTGCATCGGCTATATCAGTCACTTGGAATTCGTCGAAACATAACACATAACTTTCTTTGACAATATCATCAGCAAGAGGTGAGATCGGATTGGAAATATTGGGGTATTTCTTCTTGATATGATGAATCCGAGCATGGACATCAAGCATAAAGGCGTGGAAGTGCACTCGTCGTTTGCGTTCAATAGGTAGTGTGTCGTAAAATAAATCCATCACCATTGTTTTACCAGTACCCACATTACCATATACATATAGTGACATTGGTGCCTTACTTCTTGAAGGAGTAGCAAATAATTTGGAGATCTAATCATTTATATCGTGGTATTATATAAAAAAAAAAAAAGAAAGAGGGAACGAATGAGTTTATGTCATCTTAACAATGGAAATAATATCATATAATTTCTTTGTTTTCTTACCGAGCCAACAAGACTAGGGCTCATAGTGGCTTTTGTTTGTGGAGTGTAGCTTTGCAAATCATGCCATAAACGGTCTAAATACTTGACAATACTTCGTTGATGAGGATCACTATGTACTGAACCACCGGCTGTAATAGAATCATATTTGGTCAAAGGAGAAACTAGATAGAAAAAAAAAAGAGTGAGTTGACTGATATTGATAGATCAAAAAAAAATCAAATTAATATCACCTTGACGTTGTTGTTGCTGTTGCTTTTGTTGCTGTTTCTTTTGGTCTTTTGTTCGACTGGGCATATAAGTAGCTTCTGGGAAAAAATCATGAGTAGTAGCTGATGAATAAGGTCGACCATATAATAGAAAGGTGGTATTTGCTGACAAACGAGAAGGAATGATTCGTATAGTTGTCCTTGGCACACTTCTTTTGATAATATGAGTGGATTGTCTTAACATGCTGTTGGATAGAGATAAAAGAAAAGAAAAAAAAAAAAGGAGAAATTTGAATCCATCCAAAAGGAATAGTGGACAGAAAACAAAAAAATTCTATTGGTGATTTCAATAGGCGATCACATGCTTCCTCCGCAAACTTCCTTGGAAACTTTTTGCCGGGTTTGATATCCTTCGTTCACAAAATTACCACTTCATGCTGTCGGAGGTCGAAGGTAGGTGATTGATATAGTCAGTATACGAACAATAGGCTAGACACTATTTTGTTAATGTATATTCATCATATATTATTTCGATAATGATTTTTCTTCAGAAGGAAAATAAAATTGATTATATAGCATGTGGATGATAATGATGATCGTTTTAATTGTTGTATGATTGGTAATAATGAATTACAAACATTTGTGAGAATATTAAAGCGTGATGCAAAACATAGTGATGATTTGGAAAAAGTAGGAATATAAGAAACTACAAAAGAAAACAAAAAAAAAAGTAGAAGGAAAGGAAAGAAGAAGAAGAAGAAAAAGGGAAAAGGAAAATGAAAAAGAATTAGTTTATATATTTCTTTTAGATTCATATCATATGTGAAAATCCCAAGTCTTAACAATTTCCTTTACAGAACAATTTATTGCTTTTTTTTTTTTTATGGGATACAACATTTCCTTTTGTAGTCTTCATCAAATTCAACCTTGTATATTTTTTTGTTTGCGGTTTCAATCTCCATATATTATTCACAGTATTTTTTTTTTTTTATTGTTTTGCAATACCCATCACTTTATTCTTCTCTAGGTCAGTATGCCTCACCATGTAAAATCACTTTTTTACAGGTACATTGGTGAATTTCAAATCTCCGACTTCTAATCTTTTTTTTTTTTTTTTTTTTTTCTTTTTCTCTCTTCTTTTTTCCCTCTGCGTTTATAAATATAATAATACATGGACAACCATTCCAGTAGTGGTATCACGTCTCATACCAAGCTGGATGTCATTAAATCCGATACTATACGACAACGTACCATACCAAGTCATCGTTCAGACCAATCAACTATACTTTCCTTGGATCCCAACATTGAACGACGACTTTTAAGAAAGTTGGACTGGCGTATTGTACCATGGATCTTCATTCTCTATTTTCTTTCAGTAGAAGATCGTGTCAATGTTGGTTTTTCCTTTACCATGAATAAACAACAAGGTCATGACTTGGCTACTGCGGCACATCTTACAGCTCGTGAAAATAATATCGGTTTGGGACTCTTTTATGTTGCTTATATCGTAAGTTCATTTTCATTAGTTGGTTTTAGTTTTCTTGTTGCAAAATACTGATATGATTTTTTTTTTTTTTTTGGTTAGTTCTTTGAAGTACCTTCTAATTTGATCATGGCCAATGTGAACCCTGCCTACTGGATTGCGCGAATCATGATTACTTGGAGCATTGTTACATGTTGTATGGCTGCTATTTCTCAAGCTTGGCATTTCTACTTATTACGATTCTTGCTAGTAAGTATTGAAAATTATTTGTAGTATAGATCTTAATTTATTTATTTATTTTAGGGTGTCTTTGAAGCTGGATTTTGGCCTGGTAAGAAAAGATCATCAACTGTCGTAAATATCACTTGTTTACTAATGAATCATTTCAATATTCATATTTGTTGGATGAAAAAGGCATTGGTAAGTCTACATCATATGTTAATAATGTTTTATACTAAATCATTCGTTTTTTTTTTCCTCATTTTTCTCTTGATATATTATAGCTTATTATACTACATTATGGTATAGACCTGAAGAAATCTCGTCCCGTATTGGTATCATGTATCTAGCTGGACCAGCATCAGGTAGATTAAAATCGATAATTTTTTTTTTTTTTTTTTTTTTTTTTTTTTTTTTTTTTTGCTGTCAATCATGAATACTAACCGCTTTTCTTTTCTTTTTTTTTTGTTTTTTTTTTTAAAAAAAAATCTTTCATCGAACTAAAATACAACGTTCATTAGGTGCTTTTGGTGGACTTATATCGGCAGGAATTCAATTAATCGATATGCGAGGTAATCTGTATGGATGGCAATGGTTATTTTTGATCTCTGGGCTACTATCATTGGTTTTTGGATTCGCCACCTTGTTTGTACTACCTTCCAAACCAGATCAATCAAAAGGATTTTTAACCGAAGAAGAAACACGGATGGTACAACAACGGATTGACAAAGGACATCAGGATATGTTGGAGAACGATAATAATAATGGCAAGACAAGCAAGAAAACAGTGGTGATGCGTGATTTGAGGAATCTTCGAACTCAATTGATGGATTATAAAGTATGGTTGTTTTGTGTGTTATACTTTACTCCTGTAATGGCGGCCACCTCACTTGGTTACTTTTTACCAAAAATTGTTCAACAAATTGGTACTTATGATTCGATTCAAGTTAGTTTGATGAGTATCCCTCCCTATGTATTTGGTGGCCTCATGGTGCTTATTGTGACTCGATTAAGTGACAGATGCAAGGATCGCGGATGGTTTATCATTGGTATGTGCTTGACTTCGTTTACTGGTTTTGTTATCCTTAGCTTTACTAAATCTGTGGGTACAAGGTATTTTGGTTTGATGGTTGTGGCTGGTGGAACTTATCCTACAGTACCTTTGGTAAGATCATATAAAATATAACAAATGATGTGTGTGATGATGAACTCATTGTATTTATTCTTTTTATGTATCCATGTTGACATTACATACAATGATGTCTCTTTTAGAGTATGGCATGGACAGCAAATTCCAAAGAAGATGCCGTGGCAGTAGCATCAGCAACAGGAATTGTATCATCGGTGGCCAACGTGGGTGCTTTGATATGTACATTCGCACTTTATTCTGGATGGGAAGCCGATGCTCCAAATTATATGGGTTCAAATATGGTTGTTGGCGGTGCTATGTTATTAGCTGCAGTTTGTGCTGTGGTGCTCAAATTTCGACTGAAACAACTGAATAAAATGATTGACACAGGAACCAAGGTTGGAAATGGTGGAAGAGATTATCGATACCTTTTGTAGTTTTATATATATATATGTATATATATTTTATTTTATTTTTTAGTGTAATTCTGTTATTGATGATATGTAATAAATATGTTCCTTCTACTCATATATTTATATATTGGTGTTGTCATGAAGACATGAAATAGTTTTTTATAATTATAATTCTTTTTATTTTTTATTTTTTTATAATATATATTAAACTTTGAAAACACTATAAAACAAATGAAATAAAAATACTAACTACATTAAGGCTAATAAAACTAGTTGGATTTCTTGATACGAAGTTTGAGGTTTTCAGGCTTTTGAATGCGTTGTTCACGGTAAAGACAGTAAATAGAGAGAGAGCTACCAGGACCAATCACGATCAAACCAAGAAGTACACATAGGAATACCAAAACACCATCTTCATACAAAGACCACATAGAAAAAACAGTCGTAACTACCAATAAATCAAGAAGAAGGACGTGTCCAGAGAAGAATTGGGCAACTTCCACAGGAGTGAGGTTAGCAGAAGGCAATGTTTTAGTTAATACCATGATCAAACTATCTTTGAGATGAACGCCATCCATCTTGATCAACGCGAGCGATCCATAGTAAATAAGAAGGTTGGTGACGGCCAAGATGAGATATAATTGTTCAACACTTGCCTTACTCTGTGCCATACGAATCCGCTGTCGTTGTTGATTTACATCGCCATCGTTGTTCTCGTCATCTTCGGTCATGATCACATCCACTCTCTTGGTTGTTGTTGTTGATGATGATGATGATACCTCAGTTGTTTCTGTCAGTGTCGTTTGTGTCAGTGTTGTTGTTGTTGTGGTATCTTCTTCAATCAAAGGCATAACACGATCATCCTTCAAAAGAGGTGTAAAAATCCAAGTCAATCCCGTGTAAAGTAATTGAACCAAAATAGGAGCAAATTGCCAAACTGTAATGAATTGTAGAGCAAGCGAGGAATCAAAATCTGCCACCAATTCTGTTGTCATTAGTAAAGATGGAAGACCATATCCAGCCAGGAGGGACACAAGAATAGCGGTGGAACGGGCAGGAGACACCATGACGGGCACAGAGTTGTCATCAATGGAACTATCGGCATTTGTTGGTTGTTTGGTACGAGAAACAAAAGATCTTGAAGTCAGAACAAATAAAGGCATCCATAACAGAGAGGATACTAAAGCAATAGTCAACACGTTGGCCAACATACCCCAAAACATAAACCATGTCATAATATGATACTTGGAATAACCGTTACGCGAGCCTTCTACAGCCATAATAGCTTGTACTGTTCCAAATAAACCGAGTAGCACATGAGTCACTTTGAGTCCAATATAATCATCCATAGCACGTTGGAAAAACGCCACTACAATACACAAGAATCGATCCACAGCATCAACGTGTGTAAATGTCACGGGTGAGAACTGGCACGTCGTTTGTACATTAGGATCAACCATATCGAGACCTGATTGAATCATTGGTATTGCAAAGTAGCCAAATGTCGCACTACTAAGAGCAAAACATAAAGGTAATAAATGTTCTTTGTTTATCATATCAACAAAAATAAAAAAAAAAGAGAGATTTAATCAAGTTAACAAAAAAAAAAAAAAAAAAAAAAAAAAAAAACGAAAGAAAAGGTTAAAAAAAAAAGTTTCAAATTAAAACTGAGTTCAACTAGATGTTGTATCAATCAGCCAATACGACCTCATTGAATGCCGTTGCCGAGATTGAGACGGCATGAATGAACCTTTTTTCTTTTTTTCACTGGCTACAATCACTGATTCTAGCCAATGGCATCTATTGCTTGTTAATATTACTTTTTGCACATTATCAAATCTAATGATGATCTCTCTTTTATCCCTTAGGTGATTATCTAGTGGAAATCAAAGCTCTTTGTCTGTTTTGTGACCTCAAAAAATTATCTGATTACCAAGTGTGGCAGTCCGGTATTATTCATGTTGTAGATTAGCTTTTTTTTTTTTTATCATTCATCATTTTTTGTATACCTATATCAATAAACAAACATTATATCGTTTTTACAGCTGTGATTTTCTTTTTTTCACGAGAATATATAGAAAAATAAGGAGGATGGAGGATATTTGACAACAAAACAACTTTATCAGGGTCTCCATTCAAAAGAAGATTGTAGGTTACCTATGATAATCATTTGTGTGACTTGAAAACCAGTGCCATTTATGTTCTACAGAAGTAAATGACAATCAAGGCACTAATGTGACCAGTTATGATGAAAAAAAAAAACAATGACGATAAAAGGGATGTTTTATTTTAAATAGAAATCTAAAAGTTTTTTTTTTGTTTGTCTTGGCTTGTTGTGTCATGATCATCGGCTTAAAAAAATAAAATAAGAAAGAAAAAAAAAAAAGAACTTAGCCAAGATCTTTGTGGATCCAACGAAAAAAAAAAAAAGTTTTCAAGTTCAATTTGGAGTCAGTCAACAAAAGGTATGTCAAATCAAAGATAAGGTGATATACAAGAGATACACTTTATTTTCTAGTAAGTTATGGGGGAATACGAACAGATAATAGGAATAAGCTGAATGATGTTATAAAAAAACTAACTAATATATAATGTAGAATATATAATATTGTAATGATTAAAGTTTTTCTTTTTTGGGGGGGGGTATAAGTAACAAATATTGGGGGGGGAGGGATGTTCTAAAAATAAGAATATAAAAAAATAATGAAAAGAGAGAACAATTTCTAAAATGTCAATATACAAAAAAATAGAACTAAAATAAAAGCAGTGACTGGTCCATTATGACGATTTCCATCTAATGAGTTGCTACTTGTATTGTTGTTGGTTTCCTTTTTGATGATCCTACTTGTATCTTGTTTATTAATAAAAATATCTTGTTGACGATATAATGATTGACTCATATAATAGAAGTATGATATGGTCGATATCGGTTTCACTAAGATAGATTTTGGTTTCGTTGTTGATTTCATTGTAGTAAAATGATTTGGCTATAACGAAAAGGAAAAAAAAAATTAGTATTTGAAAGGGAATATAGATAAAAGTTTTTTTTTTTTTTTTTGTTCATTACCAAAGAGAGTGATGCAGTTCCTAAAGTGATGATACAAAAAAGTAATAGTAAAAAGAAGAAGGAGACACGCATAATAAAAAGGACAAAAGTAGAATGCAGGAAAAAAAAAAAAAGAAAAAAGAATAGAGAGAGAGAAAGAGAGAGAAAAAGAAAGAAAAAAGAAAAAAAAAGATCCATTTTATTGGATAACGCCACCCAAGTTGCAGAAATGTATACAAAACAAGGTTTTCTTTTTTTTTTTTCGTTCGGAACGGAAAGAAATATCAAGTCCAATGGGAAGGCTAACGCACGCATTGCACAAAAAGTAGATCCGGGGGTTGAAATTCTTTTCAACGTGCCTACTTACTATTTTCTTTTTTTTTTTTACTTTTTTTTTTTTCTCTCTTGTCTTTTGACTCCTTTTTTTTTTCCTTCTTTCTTTCTTTCTTTCTTTCTTTCTTTCTTTTTTTCGATAAGTGTTCTGTTATTCTTTATTATTATTATTATTACTATTATTCAATACTATTGGTTTCTTTTTTTCTTGAATTGCGGAACATGTCCTTTTTCAATAAAATCATCGATAAAGCAAAACATCATCATCATGATCCTGTAGATACTACTACGCGTAATACTTCTACACAACAACATTCTACCACAAACTTAACAACAGATAAAAATGTTGATATGACAACTAGTTCAACAACACTCGATGGTACTCGTATGAGTATCGATAAACCAGGTAATAAAAGAAAAAAAAAGGTACAGGTAATGGTGAAAGGGATATACGTGTCTTTTTTTGGATTGGCGTATTTAATGAGTGGGGTAATGGATAATCATATTACTGCAAATAATAGAAATATATATAAATAAAAAAGGGGGAAAATGATATTCCAATTGAATGATGGGGAGGGATGAACAAACAAAGAAAACAATGGATTATTTAGTTTTAACTTGTTTTTATTTATTTATTTTTATTCTTTTCTTTCCTTTTTTTTTTTATATATATTATCAATAGACAACAATACAAGTGAACCAATGGATACTCAAACATCGGATATGACGAAGGATCAACAAGGTAAAAATAAATTAAAGTAAAAAAAAAAAAAAAAAAAAGAAAAAAAAATAGAAAATAGTAATGGTAATATTCTTATAGATACCATCATAACAACTGTTGATTTACCTTCTACTACTACAACATCTACACCAAACAAAACATTAAATGAAAAGGATACTCAACAACAATTACAACAACAAGTCTATTCAAAATCATCTTATACATCTGTCTTTAATGATCAAAGTATTCTTCAACAACGACAAAATCGACCTAAACTCAAATTGGCGGATTTCCATATCTTACGAACATTAGGAACAGGTTCTTTTGGAAGGGTACATTTAGTTCAATCACGTGTCAATGTGCGTTATTATGCTATTAAGGTGTTGAAAAAGACAGAGGTTGTACGACTGAAGCAAGTGGAACATACAAATAACGAAAAACATATATTGGAATCAGTGGCTCATCCTTTCTTGGTCAATATGTGGGGAACTTTTCAAGATAGTATCAATCTCTATATGGTTATGGATTATGTTCCTGGTGGTGAACTTTTCTCCATTTTAAGAAGATCTCAGGTAAGAACAAAACACTATCATAATAATAATAATAATATTCCTTTTTTTTTTTTTCTTTTTTTTTTTTTGTTAGCGATTCCCGGATCATGTGGCCAAATTTTATGCTGCTGAAGTTGTCTTGGCAATTGAATACCTCCATTCCAAAGATATTATCTATAGGTAAATAATAATAATAATAATAATAATAATACTAGTTCATCAATGATAAGATCCCTCCTTTTTTTTCAAATATATATATTTTATTGACTTCATTTATTGGGGCTATATTTTGTATTTATAGAGATTTGAAACCGGAAAACCTATTACTTGACGCCCAAGGACATATCAAAATTACAGATTTCGGATTTGCAAAGCATGTGCCTGATATTACTTGGACTTTATGTGGTACTCCTGATTATTTAGCGCCCGAAGTTATCCAATCAAGAGGTTACGGCAAAGGTAAGAATAATACTAATAATAAAAAAATTAAATACATCCTAACGACCTTTTTTTTTTTTTAAAAAAAAATTTATTTTAGCTGTGGATTGGTGGAGTTTGGGTATTCTGATATTTGAAATGTTAGCTGGGTAAGTTGTAATAGGATAGTTGATTCATCGACAACTAATGAATCATTTTCTTTTAACTAGACACCCACCTTTCTTTGATGATGATCATCTCAAATTATATGAAAAGATCCTTGCTGGACGTATCAAATGGCCAAGTTACTTTGATCCAAATGCCAAAGATCTATTGCGACGACTATTGACATCGGATTTATCTAAACGTTTTGGTAATTTACGAAATGGTGCTGAAGATGTGAAACGACATGCTTGGTTTGAAGGAGTGGATTTCAATCGTTTACTGGCTAGACAACATCGTCCTCCTTATGTACCTTCTATTCGTGGTGATGGTGATGCAAGTCACTTCGATCGGTATCCCGAAAGTAATGAACAATATGGTATCCAAACTGGCCCTGATCCTTATGTACACTTCTTTTCCGACTTTTAACTTTTATTATCGTTTTTTTTACTATGACTATCCCTCCCGTTAAGTTCCTCCCTCCTTTTTTTTTTTTTTTTTTTTATTATTATCCTCCGTCCTTCCCCTTCTTTACATTAGCCATCTTACCACACGATCAACATACATACATATTTTGATGATGATATTATATATAGTGTCTTTATTCAATTGTAGTTTGGTATCTTTCAAAACAATAAAAAAAAAATTGTATATTTTACAAAAAAAAAAAAAAAAAAAAAATAGATAAATAAATAATCAAAATGAAAAACTAAATCTATATTCTAATTTTACGTCTATTCTAAATTTATGATGCATGATTTTTGAAGTATTGAGTCATATTTTCATATACTAAAAAGGTGATACAGGTACCAGGAAGGACACGAATGATACTTGGCGCCAGGCCCTTATAGAATCCAACATAACCTTCAGCAGATTTGATTTTTTTGATACAGTCCATGACCCCACGATATTCATCTTTTGTTTCACGATTCTATCAAAAAAAAAAAAAAGTTTAGTGGCATTTTTTCTTTTTCAGTTAATCATTGTTTTTTTTACCTGTAATCGACTACGTAATACTTGATATGGATAAGTCACCACTGCAGCTGTTGTTTTCGATGAAACAGCCATGATTAAATATTCCATTGTACTAAGTTTTGCATTGAGTTCATCCTTGGGAATATCACCTTGAGCTTGTCGTAGATCATTTCTCCATTTCTTCATTTCTTCATATGCCATGAATTGGATAGCCCCATGAGACACTCCGAACAACGCAGGTACCATACCACGGTATAATCCACGAATTCCCTCTTCTTTGGCAAGTCGATTTAATCCATTCCATAATCCGGTATATGCATCAGCCGTATATCTAGTTGTTGTACACATTCTTGTTTTGATAACCCATAATGGATTTGTCATGATCGCAGTAATGGCTCCTATCATACAATAGATAAATATAAATGTCATTTAACCAAACTGTTTTTTTTATTATTTTACCTGCTTCTGCTGATGCTAATAAATGTTGCCAAGCTGCTAGTTTTCCTTGATCATCCTTTTTCATTTGTTTTTTGATCAAACTATACCTGTAATCAAAAAAAAAAAAAAAAAAAAATCAAACGAACGTAAATGATTGGTTCAAAACACCCCTCTTCCAATCTCATTCAAGTGCCTTACCACCAGAAATAAAAACCCCAACTTGCAGTAGCGCCAGCAACACTAGGAGAAACACCACGATATAATCCTCGAAAAACACCTTCATGTTGAATTATATCTCGAAATGACTTGATAGTCCCACCAATCAAAGGTCTTTTTGTTGAGTGTTTGGCAGCATCCACTAATCGTTCACAAAAAGTCAGTGATATCTTTGTTTAGTAGTGGTTTTTTTTTTAATCTTACCTTGAAAACGGATCTTGATAACATCCAGAGGATGAAGTATAGTAGTGGAGATAAGACCAGCACCAAATCCTGCCAAGGCTTGATCCTAATAATAATAAATATAAACAAAGTCAGTTTCACAGTATTCAACCAGTCTATCTTGTTTAATATGTTCTTCCACTATCGACTTTGTCACTCACATGTCCTCTTTCTCCTCCTTCATTTCCTTTTTTTTCTATAATACCATATGAGTCGAGGCTGTGAATGATTTAGTATCAGTCATGACGCTGGAAAAGTCTATTATATAAAAGAAAGAAAGAAAAAAAAAAATAATAAACCTCCTTTTGCTTTTTTTTTTTTTTAACCTGGCAAGTGATAATAAAAACCCCGCACCCCACACACAATTCCAATTTGAGATAATTTTAAGACAATCAGAAATTTTAAAACTAAAAGTCATATCTATTGTATTAAAAAAGTGAGCACTAATCTATAGAATATTACTAGATGGTTGTATGATAATAATAATGATGATGATGTTGTTGTTGTTATTGGGAAGAAGATGATGTAGCACCAGTATACTCTACGCCCATAGCATACTTCATAATTTCACTCTAAGAACATAAAAAAAAAAAGAGTTCATATTCTGTTTAGTCCTTTTTCACAGATCCATTTTTTTTTTTTTGGGTAATACCTTGACAGAATCTAGATTATTAAGAGTAGATAATCCAAAAGATCTTAACCAAGCAATGGGAGCAGCATCTGTACCAAACAATCGATGCATCTTGTCGCATGCACTAATCATCACGATATTTCGAATATATCTATCTGAGGCATAACCACGTAGTAAATTGATGTTTCCAATATCTTGTCCTTCCAAAGTACCTTGAACTAATACATTTGTCAATGATTCCACATCCAATAATCCTTGATTTAATCCTTGTCCAGCCAATGGATGGGTAGTGTGAGCAGCGTCCCTAGTTCAAATAGAATCCATTCATTATGAGTTCGCACAAATAGATAAATAGTCTAAGTCCTTTTTTTTTTAATGATCATTACCCAACGAGAGCTACACGATCAGAAATATACCGTTCAGAGTTTCGTAGCTTGAGAGGGAAGCTGGCACGACTAGCTTGTTGAATTTGAACCACCTTGGGAGGTAAGATTTCGTTGGTTGACTTGTTTATCACATCATCTCGCCATGCTACCTCGGAAGCTAAAGATGGAAATGCCTTATCATTATCCAGTTGTTTGTAAAAGTAATCCAAATCCACATGACTGAGACGGAAAGCAGCATTCACCAGTTGTACAAAATCTTCCTCAGAGATTGTTTTAAGAAGTTTGGCTAAATGTGGTTTAGTAGACCATACCATGGATGCATATCCTTCACCCATCTATCAAAACAGAGAAAAGAAAAAAAAAAAAGAAAGAAAGAGATCAGTTAAGATACTCTTTTATTGTATATACGTACAGGTAACATAGCGATAGGACCAGTAGGTAAAAATCGTTGCCAAGCTGTTTGATGATCCAAAGAATCCAATTTCAAAGTAGCTACTACACCATGAGCATCATAATCCCATCCTAATGATTCTATACATGCAAACTTGCGTACAGGACTATTGATCCCATCCGCCCCAATCTATCATTCAGAAAATAAATAAATAAATGAGATTGTGGTCATAATATATCAAGATATTACCAATAATCTAGCATGAAGCTTCGTTTTATTTTCAAGATGTACGACAGGCCAATCCGAAAGATCCAAACCATCGTCAGTATCAGACATAGGTTCCTTTTCAATAGTAGACACACGAGCACGTTGTAGAATATCCACTTGAGCACCTTCAGCGCGGCATTGTTCTAATCGTTTCAAAAGAGCATGTTGTAAATGGGTATTTTCAATCATGTAGGCGATTGTGTTTCGACTTTCGACGTCATTAGATGCATCATGAGGGTTCAACGATGTTGCGTCAAAATGAATACGAGCTCCTGTCACGCCATCCCAGACTTGCATATCAGTATAAGGATTGGCGCGTCCTGGTGACAAATGATGTGTTGCACCAATACCTATTTACATATATAAAGATGAGTAAGAATAGTCATATTTTTATAGTTTATTACTTACGCTTCAAGAATGCCATAGACCCCGGTGTTAAAGATACTGTCCGATTCGAGTAAATGTCTTGCTGAGGAGACCATTGCAGTGTATTTGTCAAATCCATGGCTTCTATCAATGCAATTCGTTGATCCTTTAATAATGGATTACTAGCTAAAAGAAAAAGGAACAAACAAGAGAGTTTAGTTAAACAATGTATCGCGTAAAAAAAAAAAAAAAAAAAAAAAAAAAAAAAGGAAAAAAAATAGTACCTATGGAACATGCAAGAGCAGTGCCTGCAACACCACCACCCACAATGACAACGTCGTAGGCATTGTTTGGATTTACAACAGTGGAGTACTTGCGATAAAGTCTTGTTAATGTATTGAATTTGGCAGTTTTCGATACTGAAGATAAAAGTCGGGAGAGCATGGTTGAATGTCAAGAGTTGAAAAAAAAAAAAAAAAAAGAAATGATTGAATGTGGTGAAAAATCTTTCTTGACATCGTTTCAACGTCCGCTTTGGATATAAGAAAAAAATCAGTCCACAGTTATTGAGCTAAACGAAATCATAGTTTCAACGTATTTTATCTCAAATGAATATATTATATAATTATATAAGTGATTATCATCATTATAATTCATACCCAATTTGATCATACTGTATAATCTGTATGGATGCCCAAATTTTGGATTCATGAGCACCAGCGGTAGTTGAATCCTTTGCTTATAAAAAAAAAAAAAAATTGGACAGGACAATTGTTCCTTCACTTGTAGTCTTCTTCATTCTTATACAATTATTCGTTCTCACGACTTATCAGGAAAATATGGGTGATTTACTTTCTGGCGACAATGACGAACAGTATTCTTCTCAAGTGATTGAAGAAGAGGATCTCTTTCTTGACGACCCTTCGTTTGATGAAGAAACAGCAGCATTGTTTGATCAAGCTGTGGCACAGCACGATCAAGAGTCTAGTAGTACAGGAGTCGACAACATGAACAATCACCAAACTTCACTTCGAAGTCGTCTAGCAGGTGCATCTGCTCATAAGGTAACAAAAATAGTATATATAATAAAAGAAACAGAAAGAAATACAAACCATGATATATTCAATATCATTCATTTCTCTCTTTATATGTAATATATATAGGCTGGATTGGATTCATTGGATAAGGAACGAGTCAATCAAATAATATATGAAGCTTCCAAGGTAGGTTATTGATATATATATATCGCTAATGATTGGTGATGTATGATGGATTTTTATTTATTTGTCATTATAGGGATCTGCCTTTTTTGAAAATGAACGCAAGAAAGATCAAGCTTTAACTAAGAGGATAGATGAAATGCTATGGAGGTATGATCAAATCAAAGACTTGGACTTATCTTTTGAAACAAAAATCGTGGATCACAAGGTGAAAAAAAAGGAACATCGAGTTCTTACATGATTCTATTTTTCACCATACTTAACATTTGTTTTTCTTCTCCAGATTCGGGAAATGGAAGATAGTCGAGATCTGACTCAATGTATTTGTCATGTGGATATGGATGCCTTCTATGCTTCAGTTGAAGAATTGGATGATCCTTCATTGAAAGATGTACCTATGGCTGTGGGTGGTATGTCCATGTTATGTACAAGCAATTACCTGGCACGCAAATCTGGAGTTCGAAGTGGTATGCCTGGATTTATTGCCATCAAGTTATGTCCATCTTTGAAATTGATACCTTTACATTTTCCAAAATATCGGGCTGCTTCTGCAAAAGTAAGAGCGATCTTTACCAAATATGATCCTGATTTTTTACCGATGAGTCTGGATGAGGTAAGTCAACTATTGTTGTTTTTATATAAATGCATATAGTCTTACTATTCTTTTTTTCTTTATAGGCATATCTGAATTTGACAAAGGTAAAACAAATATGAAAGTAAATATCGTCTTAACCTTTTTTTTTTTCTTTTAGTACCTCAGTACCACTGATATGTCACCAGAAGAACTTGTACAGAAAATAAGAAATGAAATATTTGAAGAAACCAAGTTGACAGCTAGTGCAGGTTGGTGATCTTAATCAAACGAACAAAGACTATTTTACTTATCTATTTTTTTTTTTTATTTTCTCTGTTTCAGGTATAGCTGCCAATCGAATGTTGGCGAAAGTATGTAGTGATATGAATAAACCGAATGGACAATATTTTTTACCAATGGAAAAAGACGCCATCATGAACTTTACGAAAACACTCGCAATACGAAAAGTAAGGAACAAGAAAAAGAGAATAGAAAAGATGCTAATCATCTATTTTATTCCTTATAGGTTTCTGGTGTTGGTCGTGTCACTGAACGAGTGTTGGAAGCTTTGGATGTCAAGACATGTGGAGATATATATCATCGACGAGCTCTACTTTATAAACTCCTTAGTCCTATCAGTTTCAAATTTATGCTACGATGTTATCTAGGAATAGGATCTTCAAATTTACATCTGGAATCAGCTCGAAAAAGTATGAGTGTAGAAAGGTAAACAAAAAAAAAATTTTTTTATATTATATATATATATATATATATATATATACTGATGATTTTTTTTTCCAAAGAACGTTCTCACCAATATCCGATCGTGTAGCATTATTTAGAAAAGTGGATGAATTGTCTGATTTATTGGCAAAAGATTTGGCAAAAGATGGATTACGAGGAAAAACGGTGGGCATCAAATTGAAATTGACATCGTTCACTGTACGTGTCCGATCAAAGACATTTCCTGGTTATATCAGTAATAGTAAGGACATCGCAAGGATTGCAAAAGAGGTAAAGAAAAAGAAGGAAGAACTATTACAATGGTGACTAATGTTTTTATATCTATGATAGCTAGTGGAGAAAGAATTGCCAGTGGATATCAGATTGATGGGTATCCGAATGTCATC
Source organism: Halteromyces radiatus (assembly GCF_025201355.1). Lineage (NCBI taxonomy): Eukaryota > Fungi > Mucoromycota > Mucoromycetes > Mucorales > Cunninghamellaceae > Halteromyces > Halteromyces radiatus. The sequence continues at coordinate 1,440,086 of NW_026251692.1, read as the reverse complement.
CTTACAACCTCAGACAAATGAAGATCATGGTATGAAGAAGGTAAATAATGATGGTTGTTGTCACATCTATTGGATTGAACACTTTTATTTATAGTATTTTACAACAGCCAATACAAGTAAAAAGAGGATACCAGCAAAAAGGGAACATTCTGATGATACACAACAAACAATATCAACGATGATTCAACTTATCTGCCCTATTTGCAATCGATTACAACAACACATGGATAATCATCAATTCAATCATCATGTAGACGAATGTTTGACCAAGATGGAAGTAAGATCGATTTTACAGGAACAACTGGATGATGACATGGATAATAATAATAGAAAGAAACGATTAACATCAACCTCTAAACGACGGAACAATGACAACAACGATACGAAGTCTTTATTAGATTATTATTATACAACATCTTCTTAGATTGCATTTGTTGAACGGGAAAATTCAATAAAGAAATAAAGTTTTAACTGAATCAATGATTGGCTTTCAATGACATCCTTCTTTTCTCCGATTTGGTAGTAAAAGCGTGGGGGACCCCAACTTTTTTTTTTTTTTTTTTTTTTTTTTCGCTTCTTTAACTTTTTGATCACCATGGTCGACAGTCATAAACCAGTACCTGTATTTATTGTTATGGGTGTATGTGGTTCAGGCAAAACTTCCATTGCTGAAGAATTACAAAAGTTACTGGGTTGTGATTATGTGGAAGGCGATCAATTACATCCTCCTGCGAACGTTGAGAAGATGGGTGCTGGTAAAAATAATATAATAGTTTCTAGATAAATTTATAAACTAACGATTTATTTTTTTTTTTGAATCTATAAAAAAAAGGGATTCCTTTGGTGGACGACGATCGTTGGTCATGGTTAGAAAAGATCCGGGATACGATTATTGAACGAACTGAGGGATTGTACAACAAGAAAGAAGAAAGTAGTAGAGCGTTGGTAGTGACTTGTTCCTCACTTCGAAAGGTATACCGAGATATCTTGTGTCAAGTACCTACAGACAAGACCAAAGTGACATTTGTATATTTGAAGGGTTCTCCTGAACTTTTAGCGGAAAGAATGGGAGCTCGAAAAAATCATTTCTTTGGAGCATCTTTACTTCAGTCTCAATTGGATACTTTGGAAGAACCTAATGCTGCTGTGGAAAACGTGATTGTTGTTGATATTCGTCCTGAACCTAAAGTGGTGGCTGCCAATATTTTGTCTCAAATTACTATTTAGATTATTATTTTTAGAATCATATCAGCCTATTTATTCTGTTATTTTTTTTGTATATAAATAAAAAAAGGATATTGATATTTTTTGATATGTTTATGCCAAGGCTTGAATCTTCAAAGTCAGTCTAAAAAGTTTATTTTATTCTTACTCCTTTTCTTTTTTTTTTCTTTCTCTTTTTTTCCTTTTTTTTTTTTTTTTTTTCTCTAAATATGATACCTCCAAGTTCAACTATTACAAAACAACAAGCAGATGAGATAAAACAATTAGCACTTGATGGAAATAAAGCAGTGTTTCAACGACTCAAGGATATGGAAAAGGAAATTCAGGCTAGGCATAAGAAGACAAGGATCTATTCTTGGACAATAGCAGCATTACAAAGACAATATCAAGTACGACTTTGTGAAGATCGATTACTGATGGAACGACGTGAAACGCAATGGAACAAGCTTATTGAACGACGACATCAACTTCAACAAGAGATTGTCACTTACACAAACCGGATCCAGGAACAAGAATCACAACTTCAAGATACACGAACGCACGCCCACCAACGCTATGAAAAGTACAAGCGCCGCCAGCACCAATATCATCGATATGCTAAAGTACCTCTATTTGGACATACTTATAAACGCAAGTACCTTCGAGCACAAAAGAAGAATCAGCTGGCTGAATCGCAGGTAGCCGCTTGTCGGCACGTCATTGATGCTATCAAAGATAAGAGGATAGCTGCTGCAAGGGAAATTCATCAAGATCAACAAGCACATGAACAACTTAAGATTGACATCCAATGTATTCGGGACAGGATCTCAAAGAATGAAAATCTCTGTAACAAACAATGGAAAGATGGATTGACATTTTGGACGGAGCGAATGGCACTTGCTTGTCTAGCGGTAGATCAGAAAATCGTATCTATTCAACATCTATTACGACAACAATCATCAACACAAGAATTGGATTCGGTATTGACATCTTTTCAATTGGCGTGTCTGGATTATGAACAAACCGAAACTTATGGTGAACAACAATCTCCATGGTCTTTGGAAAATGTGGATTTTACTTGTGCCAAATGCATGCAACTGATTCATCAAGAAAAACCAATGCCCGACAAGAATCGTACATCAGACATCCTATGTGCTACCTGTTATCAAACTTCAAGAACTACCATGATCATCAAGAAAAAATTAGGTTTCCTTCAATCCCCCTCATCATCATCATCCTCTTCTTTAGTAACGTCACCTTATTCTTCTCTATTATTACCTTCTTCCCCTTCTCCTCCACTTACTCCAAATCCATCTAGACAGTCTTCCTTTACTCATGATTCCCCTTCTTATGCACTTCCTATTCCACCCCCAAAAGATCCGTTTATCCAAAAACCATTGAAAGCATGATAATAAACAAACATTCTTTTTACATCCTATATCATATTGTCACCTGTTTTTTTTTTTTTTTTTTTTTTTTTTTTTTTTTTTTTTTTTTACTTTTTTTTCTTTTTTTTTTTTTTTTTTCTTCCTGAATCATCGCCTTGATCATCAGTTTGCCATGATCAATCAAAATAAGCAACGTACATTTACAAACAACTAAAACTATTTTGGTATTTTCATCACTTTATCTCGTTCATCCATTGAGGAATTTTCAAAAAAAAAAAAAATGTTACAACGAATCGCCCAAGAGTCTTTATTGTATTGTAGACTTAAAAAAAAAAAAAGATGAATCAAAAGAATCAGAAAACTATGAATATAAAAAAGAAAAATCTATAAAAAGTGAATGAAGATGAATATTGTATATATACAAGTAATGATGTAAACAAAATAAATAAAAATGCAATTCGTATATATATATAAAAGAATGTGAAGAACCCATAGACTTGTCTATTAGGGGTATTGAATTGAACAGGAAGAAACTAAACTATACTATGTTCATTTTTGTCCTTGGGTTTGACTTGTTGCTTCCTACGAGATGTCTTGGTATTGTTCTTCTTCGACTTTTTCTTGAGTTGACCATTTTGTTTCATTTTCTTGTAATCCACATAATCGTTCGGATGCAAGAAGATGCATTTCTTTCCAAATTGACATGTTTTTCCATTTCTATCAAAATAAACAAAATATGAATAAGAATATCTTTTTTTTTTTTTTTTTTTTTTTTTTTTTTACCTGCACTCAATGTAGGGATGATAATATTTGCAATGATTGTTTGTACATCCTGGCCAAAATTCACACCTAGATTTATACAGAGGAATATAAGGTTGTAGTTGTTGACCAATACGTTCCAATCGAGACATGTCTTGCTTAGGTTTGTTGTAGACTGGTATCATGAAACTAGAATCCAATGCATGGTTGACTTCACTTTCCTTTGTCGATACGCTGATAGCCGATCCAGTTGCCAAGACATCTTCTTCCTGCATATCTGTTGTTGTTTGCTGATCATCAACGGCCTTGTCAACATCATCTGCCTTTTCCACTTGGTTATTGGGTTCCACCTGATCGACTAATGGATCGAAAAGTTCCCCTTGATTGGCAACTTGCACTAAAACAGTTTGTACCTTCTGATCCATTTCCTCTTGATGATCTGCCTCTATATCATTGTCCTTTTCCATCTGTCCTTCTAGGGATTCGGTTTGAATAGCCGTCTTGTCCAATTCCAATTGCTCGCTACTATCCATCGACTCTGTTTGTCCAATAACTTGTACTTCATCCACGGATGTTGTCGCCAATCCCATTGCTTCATCACTGTTGTCATCCTTTTGCATCTCGACAGAACTTGAGTTTTCAAGAGACTTGGTTTCATCTTGCAAACATCGCAATTCCTTTATCTGTGTGAATGACTCGTTGTTATCCGTTTGTTCAGTATACATCAATTCTTCGTGACGTTCACTTGTTGAATTTTCATCATTCATATAGTCATTCGTTCCATTGATGACGTCCGTCGTTGAAGCAATAACGCCCTTTTCCTTTTGAATTGCCGTCGTGATATCGTTCTTGATAGAAGATAGAGCCACATTATCACCATCTGTAATAGTCATAGTAGTAGTAGTTGTTGTTGTTGTTAATTCAGTGCTCATACAATTGGTAGTGTCGTTTTCATTCGCATTTGTGATGAACGTTTCAACTTGGTCAGCATCTTCAGCTTGATCCACCTCTGATTGTTGCTCCTGTTGCCCTTTTCTGGTGGTTTCTGCATCGCTCATTCTATCATCAGTCAGTATCATCCCAATAGATTCGTTGTTCAAGTTGATATCATGTCGTTCCTGGAATTCCACCTGATCCGTCACTGCTACTGATTGTGCCATCAAGTTTTCTTGAAGATCATTTGATGATTTCATTGTAGTATCTTTGTTATTCGTCGCGTTATTTTCCAAGGATTCCTCTTCGTTGTTGCTTGTGCTATCCAAAGTCGCCCATTCGTGTTCCATAACATTCACTTTTTCATTGGCAAGATCACCTTTGTCCGCTATTATGAGAGCATCCTTTTCCTTTTTGATAGAGGGAGAGTCCAAAGTCTGTTCAGTAACACCACCCACAGCAGTTGAATCTGTTTCCACAGAGGACGTAGAGATATCGGATAAAAAGTCGGGCACAGATTTGTCGTGATCGTCCCCTTCATCATTAAGTACTGATAAGGAAGTTACAATGCCAGTGGCAGCAGCAACAATAGTAGTAGCAGCAGTAGAAGTGATATTGTCGTCCTGAGGTTTCAATTGGTCTGTCGTGTGTGCAGTTTCAATGGTAGATTTGGATGCATGAATTGTCGAAGTAGGTGGGACTGATCTATCTTTGTTGACAGCAGGTTGAGACTGAGTTTTGCCTAGTAAAGAAAAGAAGAAGTAAAAGAAGAAGAATAAAAAAAAAAAGAAGGAGTAAAGGAAAGAGTATGAGAACTTGAAAAGTAACAAACTTGATCAAGGAGAATTAAATATTACTTTTTTTTATTACCTTTGACGAAGATATAATAAATACCAAAAGTGACTATAAGAGTCAATACTATCGAATCAACATATCTGGCTATTAAACCAACAAATTCGTCTGCATTGATGTCAAACAGAGAAGTCATCATCGAACAAACATAAAAAAAAAAAGGTTGATAAAGAAAAGAAAGAAGAAAAACAAAAAAAAAAAAGGACAAAAGCCATTTTTTGAAGGAACCAAGAAAGAAAGAAAAAAAAAAACATTCCATTCACGCTCCGACTGTGTTGACAGGAACCTTCATTGAACTGGTCTCCTATTGACAACCATCATGATGGATGGATTTTTCAGATCTAAAAACAAATCTGTTTTTAATTTAACATTATAAAAAAAAAAAAAAAAAAAAAAACTAAATAAGAAAAAAAAAAAGAAGTAGACTTTCCTTTTTATATATGAAGAAAAGAAAAAGAGAAAAAAACATTGTAATATATCATAATTTGAAACTCCTTTGCCGGCCACCGCGTGTGTGTGATCATAAATTGAATTTTTTTCTTCCTCCTCTTTTGCTACCTTCTCCAAAAATCTATCTTACAATATGGGTAAGTCGAATCAACTACAATTAGTCGAATGATCAGATAAAGTAACAACAACATGTATGATGGAAAATCAAAAATCGATTGAATGAATGAATGGATGGATGGATGGATGGATACATTCGACATAACAACAAAATATTCTTTTTTTTATTTTCTTTTTTTCTCCCTCAATGGTGAATTCATAAACAAATGTACAATGACAATAATCTTCACTCGACATACATAAAAACAACTTCGAAAACCTCTTTTATAGTAGTACATTTATTTCCATTCACATCTGTTACTTTATCTGGGTTCACTCTTGATCAAAAACTGATAACACTATTATCGACCACTCACTTCTTTTATATATATATAGGTCAACCTTCTGGTTTGAATGCCGCTCGTAAGTTGCGCAACCATCGTCGTGAACAACGATGGGCTGACAAGCAATACAAGAAGCGTGCCTTGGGTACTGCTTTCCGTTCCAATCCTTTTGGTGGTGCTTCTCATGCTAAGGGTATTGTTCTTGAAAAGATGTAAGTGAATAAATAAGAAAAATATGGATAAAAAGCTCACCTTTTTTTTTTGTAGTGGTGTCGAAGCCAAACAACCTAACTCTGCTATTCGTAAGTGTGTCCGTGTCCAATTGATCAAGAATGGTAAGAAGGTTACTGCTTTCGTGCCCAATGATGGTTGTTTGAACTATGTCGACGAAAACGATGAAGTCTTGATTGCTGGTTTTGGTCGTAAGGGTCGTGCTATTGGTGATATTCCTGGTGTCCGTTTCAAGGTAGTCAAGGTCGCTGGTGTTGCTCTCATTGCCTTGTACAAGGAAAAGAAGGAAAAGCCTAGATCTTAAATTATGATTAGTTTAGTTTTATTGTACTTTGCTTCTATCAATAAACAAATAGTCTTGGTTGATATCTTTTCTTTTATGTTCATCTTTTTTTTTTTTTTTTTTTGATGGTTGATGATAGAAATAGATTGATCTGTCAGGGTAGAACCACTCTTATTGATCGATCCATCGACGTGATAAAATAAATCCTTGACAACGATCATGTCCCGAAGAGGTAACTGTTGCTAAACATGGAAGGATGATCATCACCTGAACCATCTATCTGGAACTCTAAACAAAAGGCGAAAAAAAAGAAAAAAAACTTCAACGGGGAGTATATCAAAGGAATGAATATGATACTATTAGAACAAGCCGAGTAAATGATGATGATGATGATGATGGATGATGATGAATATTAAGTGATCTTTGACTACTAATGTCTTTTTTTTTTTTTTTGATTTGTTAATGAAACGTTATCAAGGTTACGCGTCTTGTCATGACAAAGCATAACCTTTTAAGAATGACAAGCAATATCTTGCATCACAATGTGGCGCAGCACACGAGGGTCTAAACCATTCTAGTAATATACAGTGGATGATCGTTGCGTAAGTTCACTCTTGCGTATGCTCACTCTTGCGTAAGCTTGTTCTTGCGTAAGCTCTTTGACATGATAGTAGGCTTACGCCATCCGAATACTGACAAAAGAAAAAAAAAAAAACTTTACGGTTATAAAAGGAGGATGTTTTTTACTCTTTTCTTTGCTCTATTTATCACAAAAATTTAAAATCAACAGAATGACCATCACTTCAGTCAGTCTCCACTACTTTGATCTCGCAGACAAACCTCGTAAGTAATATTGAGTATAGTCCATATGACATCTTAACTTTTTTTTTTTTTTTTTTTTTATCTGGTTATAGCTACTGTTGGTTATGGTGAAAATCTGAACTTGTTATTGAAAGATTCTGGTATTGACTACACTTATGATAGATATGATCTATCTGGTTGGCCAGAAATGAAAGCTGATCTGGCCAAAAGATCGGTGCTTCATCCTACTATGCCCTATGTAGAGGTTGATGGAAAAACATTGGCTAAAACAGTGCCAACTATGCGTTATTTGGCAAGAAAATTAGGTATATATATAAAAAGAAGATGATCATCATACTTTTTTTTTTAATTCATCCAATTTTGTTTAGGTAAATACATGGGATCAAATGATGATGAAAATTATATCCTTGAATGTGTTGCCGATTCCGTGAGAGATCACTTTGGTACATGGGTTGTTCTAGTCAGATGTGATGATCAAGAAAAATTGAAGGAACATTTTGAAAAGGACACCATAAAATATCTGGGTATTTATGACACTATCTATGGTCGAAATGAAGGACCCTATATCTTGGGTGAAGAGGTAATTATTTTATTTTATTTTTTCCTATTTTCATCTAAATATTTACCCTGTTGTGACTAAACGTTTGCATTTTCTTTTAATGATGTTTCTAAGATCTCCTACGCTGATTTCCTGGTCTACCATATGTTGGATGATGATTTCATTGCTTTGAAGCATGTTGAAGTAAGTGATGAATGGAATAAATAAATAAAAGAGTATTAAATGGTTTCATTTTTTTTTTTGCTTTATAGGACTATCCCAATGTTGCCAAATTCGTTAAAGCTTTCACCAAACGTCCCAATCTTGCTCCCTATTTTGATTCTTTGAAATAAAATAGTTTAGTTTCCAGCGTACTATTTAATCGTTTGTCTTATCAATAAATTATACTTTCAAGTTGCGACAGTACTTGATGATGGATGATTAATTAATTGATGTCTATAAAGAATAGTTGAAATGACAACAACGACAATAAAACAGCGATGACAATTATAAATGTGTTACAGCTTTATTAAAAAAAAAAAAAAGCAATGTAAAAAAAAAGGATATTCTATCATATTAGATTAAAACTAACCATCAGTAAAAGGATCAATCCAGATGAAAGAATAAGAGCCCATTCATATTAATATATTGAATTGACTCCATGATTAAAGTTGAATGATTCATAAAAATAATGATGGACGTTGTAGACAGAAAAAAAAAAAAAGAAAGAGGATGAAAGAACAGTGAGAAATAAAAGTAAAAAAGATCATCCGTATTGATCATCCAACCAGCAAGTTCGATGAATCCAGCATTCTTAATGGGTGTAACATGTAGAGATTACCATATGTAGATAAAAATAATATCACTTTTTTTTTTTTTTATTGAGGATCAAAAAAAAAAGACTAATAATCAAATACTATCAAAACATAAAAACTGGTCAAAAATATCGTGTTGTTGTTCAAAATAAGAATGTTGATCATCGTTCAACCTTGTGAGACAGGTAGACTTGGTTTGTCCATCATATGATAAAGATGAATGAGATGTATCCATAGGAAAGCACGTCGCTTCTAATCTTGCTTGTTCTCCCGATAAAGAATCTTGCCAGAATAACTGTTCATGTGATAGAAAAGAAGATGAATAGGTGGATGGAGGTAGAGGGTCCAAGAAAATAGGCGCCACTGGTGCACCCGTTGTTGTCATCGTTGTATCTAACTGTTTCGGTCGTTTGTAATGATAATCCACATCTACTCCTGAATCATAAAACGTATCCTCTGGTTCAATGGAGGAGCCTCGTCTTTGTTGCTTATATTGATACTGTTGCTGATAGTGGTGGTTATCTTGTCTATTAGACTCCAATCGTTTTCTTTTTCTGTGATTGGTTGCGTTATCCAATAGCGATGATGCTGTCGTTGTGGCTGTACTTGTTCGGTAGCGAATGGTATGAAACATAGAGAATAATGAACTTGGTGGTGATGATGATGATGAAGTTGACGATGCTGTTGTTGTCGATGGTGATGATGATGACGATGATGATGATGATAAAGAAGATGACAATGACGGTGAACGTGAATAAGGATGGCGATAATGATAAATTTGTTTCCATTGATTGTTAGACTTTTCCTTGATAGATGTGTGTCCATCCATTGCCTTCTTCTTTTTCTTATCGTTTTCATGTTGATAATCTTCAGGTCGGGTAATAAACATGGTAGATGGCATCAATGTAGTAGTTCGTTTGAGAGAGAAATAGGATGAAGAAGAGTTTTTGTTTGTTTCGTTTTCTTGAGTAGACCATTCATTACGTCTAGTAGCTTGTCCACCCATTTTGGTTAAAGCATGAATAAAATCAGATTCAGCTTCCTTCAATAATTTCCAATAGCATCCTTTTTTTCGTTGATTCTTATCTTGAGTAGGTCGTTTTGTTTTGCTAAATGTTTTTTTCTTGAGAGACAAGTTATGTCGGATAGAATTCTAAAAAAAGAAAAAAGAAAAGAGTCTAAGAAAAGAAAAACCAAAAAAAAAAAAAAAAACGTGTTTACCTGCCATCCACCACAACCAATCACATAATATGGATAATGTTTAGAAATCCAATGATAAACTTCATTTAAAGTCAAACATCCATGTTCACTTGATAAAAGAGCATGAGCAATCAAGGTGGCATAGGTATAAGGCGGTTTTTCTTGACTACAGGATGGTTTCCACCAAGGTATAATGATTTCTTCTTTAGCATGATTTGTTCGTTTGTTTTGTTTTGTACACATGTCGAATGAAAATTGGTCATAGGTCGTCATTACTAGATGAAAATCAACAAGATTTTTTAATAATATTTCATTTATGATTTGACTCTTTTTTTTTCTATTTCTTTCTCTTTCTCTTTTTTCTTTTTTTTCTTTTTACCTGGATACACGTGTGTATGTTTGTGCTGTTCTCAAAAGAAAAAATTACTTACAAAAAAAAAAAAAAAAAGAAGAAGAAGAAAAAGAAAGAAGAAAAGAAAATTAAAAGAATAAAGTTGTTTTTTTTTTGATATGCCGCGCAAAAAAAAAGGGATATTCTCTTATGTGATACAAGGCGTTTTTCTTTTTTTTTGTACACTGTCGAAACAGAGCATGATGCTCTGTTTATATTAACTATTTTATCATCATGCCTCCATTTCCAATAGTCAAAGATAGTAACTAATTCAACCTCCCCCCTTTTTTTTTATGTTAGTCATATAGACAGATGATAACATAAAAAAAAAAAAAAACAAACAAACCAAAAAAAAAAAAAAAAAAAAAAAGAAAAGGCAACAACCTACACAATGCTTTTCTCGGAAGCTATCCGTGCATCCAAGTAGTACAAAAGAGTAAAAGATACGAACTTTTTTTTTTTATTTTCACATATTTTCAGTAGTAACTAACTAATACAAATAGTACAAAACTATAACTATAAACTACGCATCATATATGCCACTTGGTCAGCAAAGAAAGGTACTAGTTGAGGCAAAACCTTCAATGTCGGAGGAGTCAATAAAAGTTCATGGGCCAATCCACTGGTAGGGGTATCACCAACGTTATTCTCATCCACCGAGTCTTCATCATCCGAATCCTCTTCCATATCCAATTCAACCATATCTTGAATCAAGGGTGCTAAACCACTACCAGAACTAGGTAGGAACTCCAAAATATCTTGTGTTGTTCGATCATAACCACCTTCCATCGTTTGAATCAATTTAGCTTTTTGTCTTGCTAAATGTAATTCCTTTCGTTGTTGATAATATTGATGTACTTGATCAATTTCTTGTTGAAGAGTTGTATATTGATCTGCTGTTACTAAAGGAGATGCTTCCACCAAACTTGCCATATCTAATTTTTCTTCTTGTTGTCCTAATCCATGTATGGCAAAGCTAGAAACTTGATCCACATACCGTAAAAGATCATCAAACAAATGCGTGGTGTCATTAGCATGGACATCATGCACAAATCGGTAAAACTTTTGCTCATGTCGTTGCACCAATTCTACAAATGGCTGAGCAGTGTTGTTGATATTGCTCACATCTAAACTATCCAAAAGTTTGATCAAATCATCCAAAAAGGCTGCCATATCGTTCACCGAGTCACCAATATTAGCAGACCTGTATACTTGAGCAAGAGGTTGATAAAAGATCGCAAACAAGTCCTTGATCAGTTCTCCAGTCACGCCTTGAAACATTAAAGTCATCATCACTTCATGTTCACGTTGTCGTCCATACAGTTTCCATAAATGATATAATTGTTGGACTAGTTGTTTGCTTTCTTTGTTTTGATTCACTAAGGCCACTTTTTTGATCTGTTCTGGTGTAAGTTGAGGTAAGATATCTTGATTTTGTAATAATGCAATCGTCTCTGCAATAGGGGTATCCACTATAAGCATAAAATAAAGAATTACATTAGTCTTGTGATCCTTTTTTTTTTTTTTTACTCCTTCCTATAATATGAACTTACCACCAAGTTTTTCACCATCTGGAAGTAAAGTTTCAGTTGCATTTCGAATCTTTGTACATAAGCTAGGATCATTGATTTGTTTTTCCAAAGCATCGATATTCTTTTGTAACTCTTTGGCTTGATCATTCATATTGACCAGGATAATTCTGCAGTAATTTTTTTTTAAAAAAAAAAAAGGTAAGTGAGAAGACATGTATATTCCTTTTTATTTACTATTTACCTTTGGAATAAACTACGTCCACCAAATGGTTGGGCCAAAAACAAATCCAGTATACCTTTGACCATAACAAATGGATTAGATACCTTGAGAATTTGAGCAATAGCACGATAAGGCATCAAAGAATGGGTTCGTTTCAGGTTGGCAGTATTTTCTACAGCACGATCTGATGTCAAGAATTGCGTATGAAGTACAAATGCAAAACTATTTTCCAAAAAAAAAAAAATAACAATAATTGAGTTTTCGATTACTGTCTTAATATATATATATTTTTTTTTTATAGTACATACTTGATTCTACCCCATTCAAATGCTTTTCGAAGAGAATCAGGCAAATCTTGAATTTTGTCCGTTTTCTTGATAATATCAAAGATTTCCAAAAGTCCACCAGGACGAACGATTTGTTTCTTCAACATACCCAACAAGTCATTGAGTTGATCCATTTGCGCATCCACTTGTTCCCTGAATCGAGTTTCTTCATCTAAACGTCGTTGATCCATTGCCAATCGTTGTTCCACATCCAATTTTTCCTTTTCCGTCAATTCGATGGTATTACTAGTCAAGAAAGTTTCAAAAATATCACTTTTGGCAAGACGAGAATGGTTGGCGATTTCATGTAAAAACACACGAAGTAAAATGCGATCCTTCTCACGATACAGTACTTGTTCCTTTTCATCATCCTTAGTTTGTTGGGATTCATAAGAGGCATCATGAGCTTTGCTAGGCACAGGAGGGATATCAATGGTTGGGAAGGCAGCTTGAAGGTCATCATGTAATTTTCGGAAATCACCATGTCGATGGGCCACAACATGAGTAGTTTGATCATAAGTAACACGTACCAAGAATTCCGCATGAACTTTTTCGCGTAATGTCCGTTTTTCTACAATGTCGCGTACACCAATAACGTTGATATCCAGTCCCTGGTTTGCCCCGATCCATTGTAAATAGTTCTGTTCATTTTCGTACATAGTGAGCTTTGTTTCGGCTTCCTTGGATAAATCATCTTTTTCGTCAAAGGGTTGTTGTTCAGTACGAATGGTTACATTGTTGCTGTTGTTATATTGGTCATCTTGAGTAGTCTTGATAGAAGCACATAGAGCAATGATAAACATTTTTTCCATCTTGTACATGAGTACTCGACGTTGAGAGGCAGCTTTGTTCTTGGGTGTATAAGTATCCAATTTCACTTTGCGAAATTCATCCAGGAATGTTTGACATTTAATCCAAAACTCGGATTGAGCGTTATTGCCTTCTTTCTTCAATAAAGGGAAATCCACAACAAAGTTTTGGAAGAGATAACGTAAAAAAGGGAATTGTGAGTTGTCGTCTTTAGAAAACAGTTCATCTAGTTTTGGTGTTTTCTTTAAACAATTTAATTCTTGTTGTAACTGAAGTGTGATCAATTCTTTTTTCAAATAATGTGCTTGTACAGGGCTAAGTTCCATTATATTTTGTGGTCAGGTTTTTGAGGACAAAAAAAAAAAAAAAAAAAAAAAAAAAAGAAAAAAAAAAAGAGGGAAAACGGAAATGGAAACAAAAAGGGGTAAGATTTATACTTTTTTAAAAAGGTTTCGGCTGTAATAAAAAAAAAAAAATACAAAAGATGGGGAGCATTAAAAAAAAAAAATATGTATATTTTATCAATCAAATCTAACTAACTTCTAATTAACTAATAAAACTATGAACTATATAAACTATGTATACTATATATATAAATACTACAAAAATATTATCAAACAAGCCATTGATGTTTCAACATATCCTTTGCACTTGATCGTTTGGCCATATCTACTTCCAACATTGGTGATAAGAATTCACTAATACTATCCGCTTGATCGGGTGGCATAAAATAGGTATCATGAAGCACATCGCGTAAACGGCGGTAACGAAGGTTCTTGGCATGTCGGAGTTCACCCTTTTGATTGAAGAATTCTCTTGAATAGTCACCACCAATCGTTAATGTTCTTGGAACCACACGCGTCAATTCAATGATTTTGGCCAAATGATCTATATATTCAAGAAGAAAAAGAAAAAGAAAAAAAAAGTTAAGTATTTTGTATTGTCTTTTTTTTTTTTTTTCTAATCACTTACCATCATCTTTCCCATACTTTGAATCTGATTTAGGATCAAATAGATAATCACCAGTCAAAAGTTCAAATACCAAACAACCTAAACTCCAAATATCCGCACGATCATTCCAAGGCATACCAACAATGACTTCAGGACTTCGATATTGTCTTGTTTGTATCACATGGTTAAATCGACCATCTGCTCTACACGCATTTCCCAAATCCACCATCTTGACAGTAATGCGATCATGCCAAGCATCATCATATTCATCCTTCTTTATTATGACTGTACAATCTATTGCTGAAGATCGAACAATTCTTGGTGTTGGTTGTGATGATACGTTCAAGTTTAGTGTTGATAAATGATTCTCGAGTGTGAATGAAGTCCCACTATAGAAATAAATAAATAAAAAAAAAATGGTAAATCATCTCACACACACATTCTCTCTCTCTTTTTCAATTCCTATATTTTTAATCTGTTTCATTTCTTTACCTTTTTCCTGTAATAGGTGGATCTTCAGTCCGTTTTTCCTGTCGTTTCGTTTTACGTTTAACCCGTCTTGAAGAAGATGAAGGAGAAGAAGGATCGATAGGAGAGATAGGTGTATATGGTGCAGTTATTGTTGTTGTTGAAGATGGTTCACTATTGTTCAAATAAGTTTCGACATCCGGGATCCATATCAAAATATTTTCAGGTTTGATATCAGTATGTACAATACCACAAGTATCATGTAAAAACGCCAATCCTTCCAAGATTTGTCGAGTAATTCTTTTTACCATAGGCACCGGTAATCCTCGATAATGAAATCGTTTCATGACTGATAAGAGATTTTCCCCCAATACTTCAAAAACCATACACACATGTTTTTCACCGTTGTTTCCATCTGTTGTGGTATCAATCCAAAAGTGATGTAACAGTTGTGCAACATATTGATGTCCGTTTTCTTGTTGATTAACTGTTGATGCTTGTTGGGCTTGTTCTAATAATTCAATTTCTTCTAAAGCGCTCTTGCAAAAATGAGGATCGGATTTCACAATTTTGAGAGCTACATGTTGATTGAGCCTAATAGAAATCATAAAACAATGATAACTGAGTATACCTTATTTATATCTATCTTGTTTTCAGCAAAAAAAGTGAAACTATATTTCCTTCTATATATATATATATATTTTACTTACACTGTATCTTTTGCTAACCAAACTGTAGAGAAGTATCCCCAACCCATCTTTGCTTTGATAATATAACGATCGTTATCAAAAGTATCACCGATCTGTACCACATGATATCCACCTTGTCTATAATCATTGATGTCTTCTTCATCTGAAGATGTTATCGAATCTACTAATGCTTCTTCATCGGTTTGTTGTTGTTGTTGTTGATAACTATTGAATGATAAAGGTGAAGTATGAGTACTGGCTATAGGTGTTGTATAGACATGTAAATTGGACATCTATTAAAGATATAAATTTAATATGTAAATAAAAGAAAAGAGGGAGGGAAAAAAAAAACTCTCTTTTTTTTTCTCTTCTTGATTTGGGCTGAACCCCACCCACTCCCTTTTTCAAATTCATTCTCAGTTCAGAACCTATTTTGCAAAAACTTGTAAACTGATACCTCCCCTTCATTTGCTCCTAATATTATATAAATCATCGAATTATTTATAAAAAATGTTTTTATTTTATTGAATATGTAATACTAAAAAAAAAAAAAAAAAAGTGAAATAAAATATAAAAAGGGGAGGAGTA
This sequence comes from Halteromyces radiatus, assembly GCF_025201355.1. Lineage (NCBI taxonomy): Eukaryota > Fungi > Mucoromycota > Mucoromycetes > Mucorales > Cunninghamellaceae > Halteromyces > Halteromyces radiatus. Next base: position 1,424,197 of record NW_026251692.1, on the reverse strand, counting down.
AATCTATAAAGAGCCTTGAGCCATAATTACCTTAGTCAATGGACTATCACGTTTAGCAAACCAGAGATACACTTCACCAATATCTTGCAATTCATCCATATATTTTTCCATCATATCCACAGGTAAAGGTACATATTCAGTAATGAGTTGGTTTTTAGCTTCCATTTCTTGTTCGAATTCATCATTTTCCAAAGGTTTCTTGTCAAAGTCATAATAATTCAGTCGATGAACGATCTTGTTACCCGAAGTACTACCGTGACTGAAATCCTTTCCGTTCCTAGCCATAAAGTTTACTGTATTGCCCCAACCAATAGAAGGAAGTACATATGCATCGAATCCATATTCATTCATCATTTTGCCCACAATACGTTTACATTGAGCTACAGATCGTCGACGCTTTTCAGCAACATCCAAACCTTCTTCAAAAGTAACATCCCATCGATCAGGAGGACCAAATTCAAGGACAGCATGTTCCACCAAGTTATTTTCAAATAGCTTTGAAGCAGATTCTAAAGCATGTAATTCAAAACCTTCAACATCAATCTTCAAAAAGTGAATAGGATCTCGGAGGCTAACACGTTCAGGTATCACCTTATCAGTCTTGATTCCTTTCTTTTCATCTTCCAAACCCTTTTTCAAAGCATTGGCATATTCAGATCCAAGTTCTTCAGGAGTCATCAATGTCTTGCGATGAGTACGGCCTTGATTGAAGGTGTATAATAAATCATAACTAGGAATAGCATCCAAACGAATGGTTTGTGTAATGATAGCCGAATTGGCATTGTTGTAATCCAGAGATCCAATACCTCCATCATCTAATTCGAATCCACTCATGTGTAATTCACGATATCCATCCAATACTGCAAATGGAAGTACACGAACACGGTCGGAGATTTCATTAGTACGAATACCAAAATTAATGACACCTAAGAAAATCAATAAAAAAAAAAAAAGAATCAAAGTTTAATTCATTTGTCGATCTTTTTTTTTTTTTTTGAAGTCATTCAAAAGATATGATGTTAACTTACTTCGTAAATGAGTTTGAGGTTCAAAAGCAATAGCATGAGCACCACTGACACCAGCCACCATGGAGAATAAACCGTGATTTGAACCTTAAAAAAAAGAAGGAAAAAAATAGAGTAAGTAATCTAGAACATCCGAGGTGAATATATAACTATTATTTTTTTTTTTTTTTGTACCAGCATCAACCATCATCAAGGGGGTAGTTCGATTGGGATCACGACGATGAACACGAAGAATCCATTTCATCAAGCTGTAAATACGATGTTCACGGTCATAATGATTTACTATAGATTGAAAATGACCATCAGACGCAATGAAGACATTAGGTTTGCTATTGATCTAAAAAAAGAAAAAGGAGAAATGAGTTTCAAATTACCATGTAGTTCAAATAACCCCGCCTTCCATTTACAAATGTCTTTCCAAGCCAAAATAAAAAAAAAGATCCTTCTACTACTTACAACACCAAGTTGCCATGATTGAGCATCTTTTGAAAAAGAAATTGATTTTTCTTCATTATTGAGCCGTAAAGTAGTCTTATCAGCAGTAGGTGCCACTGTGTTGAGATCAATAGATAAATCCAAGTGGGTATCTATCAATAATAAAAAAAAAAGTCAGTAAATGGATCTACAATAAAAATAAATTCTATTTATAACTTGATTACCTGGTAAATACGTGTCAGGTTGTTTGGGAGAATCCACCATAGGAGGATATTGAAAACCATAAAGGTTGGCTTCAGTTTGAGCATGAGCGAGTAAGTCAGCATGAGCAGGAGGTGGAGGTGGTGGTGGTGGTTGTTTGTCAACTACAGGAGGTTGTTGATGAGCAGCTGGTGGTGGTGGAGGAGGAGGAGGCATATCATGATGACCTTTTGAATGATGTTCAAAGTTTTCCTATTAAATAAAAAAATAAAAAAAATAAAGAATGGTCAAGATGGTATAAATAAAAAAGATGATAAAAAAAAAAGTATAGAATGTTTTCTGTTTTTTAAAGCTACCTCATGACAAGTACCGAGTTGTTCACAAGAAGGACGAGGATGGTAAGACCAAAAGACAAGATTACCAATAAAGAAAGTCATCACCAAGGCTAAAAGCCATGTTTTAGTACAAAACCATAGCTTCATTCTTGTTTATTTAGTGAAAACAAAAGAAAAGAAGAAGAAGAAGAAAAAAAGAAAAAAAAAAAAAAGAGAAATGAAAAAAAAAAAATAAAATTTAATATTGTGATTGGACGCCCCGTCTTATTAAACTTATAGCATTTTTTTTGTTTCAATTACCGCATTGATTCGGTTTCCTTTTTAGGATAGGAAAACTCCTGACCTTCAGTGGTGATCCAATCATTCTTTTTCTCTCACTGCTTTATTTATTTCGTCTTTTCTCACCTGTTTCAACTTGTTTTTTTTTTTTCTCTTTTCTTTTCTTTTTCTTTTTTTTTTCTTTCTTTCTTTTAAAGGATTGAGTTTATTGTTATTATTAATATTATATGACAGGTTGTTTTCACTATTATTTTTAAACCTGTTTTACGCGATTATGGGTTCAAATACTTCTAAAGAAGATAAAACTGTGGACGATGGCTATTTACATACTTTAGGACTTTATGCCAATGTTACTCAAGATTACGATAAAAAGACAATACGTAAATTGATTACTACAAGAAAACTAGCACCCTTTTACAAAGGTAAATATATATATATATAAAATGAATATAGACTTAAAGGTTCTTTGTTTTCTTTTAAGGTCTAGACGAAGTTGTTAGTAGTAGTTCCAATACTTTTATGGAAAAATCACCTTCTCCACCTTTATCCTCGTCATCATCCACCAGAAATAATAATACTAGTCAAATGTATTTATATTCAGATGCAGTGGAATGTCCTATTTGTTTTTTAGTAAGTAAAATAATATATAAATATTGTATATATATGATTTATTTATTTTTTTTTATTATTTTTTGATCTGTAGTATTACCCTTCCAATATCAATTATTCCAAATGTTGTGATCAACCTATATGTACAGAATGTTTTGTTCAAATCAAACGTACTGATCCTCTTTTACCAGCATGTTGTCCATTTTGTGTTCAACCTAACTTTGGTATTATTTATCATTTTGCATCATCTATCACCCATCCTCAGGTAAATAAAAAATAAAAAGAAACAAGAAAACTTTCTGAATCTAATATATTATTATTATTTTCTTCTTTTATTTATATAGCGACATTCAACATTATTCCCCTTCAATATTTCTTGTCATCATGCGATCACAAAAAACGTCACTACCCGATCTAGTTCTGGTTACGAATTATCACCCGATCAAGGTCGATCCTCACATGGTTCATTACAGAAAACTAATAGTCAAATACGACGATCTTTAGTAAAACAAAAACCATCTATGATAGTCCTAGCTGGTAAATTATATATTATAATGATGATTTTTTTTTAAAAAAAAAAAAGATTGATTTATTGATGAGTTTTTTTAATGTGGAAAATTAGATCATATCCGACCAGACATCCAATCAACCACAACAACAGCCACAACAAGATCATCATTACAATCAACCAATTTGGAATCATCCTTACCGTTAAGACGATATTATGCTACGGATATGACTATGGAAACACCTAGTTTTGAGGAATGGATGATTTTGGAAGCTGTACGGCGATCGTTACAGGACCAACAACAACAACAACAACAACAACAACAACAACAACAACAACAACAACAACAACAAGATTCAGTAGATTATAGTGATCGTCATCCATTCTCTTCTTCTCCGCCTCCTCATACTACTTCTCCTCCTTCGTCTTCTACTACGACTTCTCTTCCTTATGGTCAACGTATGTCTACTGCTGCTACTGGTCTTGCCTCAGATGAATCTTCTATTCTATGCTAAGTTTTATCCATTCAAGAAACGATACGGTGTTGTACATTTTTTTTTCTTCTTCCTTCTACATATGTACATATAGTGATAATGATATTGATAGCGAAAATAATAGTAGTCGTGGTAGTAGTAACAGTAGTTTATATATATATTACATATACATAGTTTTTATCGCTCACTCTTTTTTTTTTTTATGAATAAAAATATATACCGCCTTTTTTTATTATGTCTAGTCAAAAATCAATCAAATTTTCATGAAACAACAATATATATTTTTTTATTAGAACGATTTTTGGAAAAGTATAGAAAGGATAAAGAAACATGGAGGAAATTGTCATCATACATACATGTATAATAAACAAGATATGTATGTGTTATGTGGATGGTAAAAGAATGAAGAGAGAGAGAAATGATACAAAGGAAAAAAAAATTAGTATATATAATATGTACGTAAATTTGATATAAACAAAATAAGGGGGGAGGCTAAAAACTTAAAAAAAAAAAAATAAAGACAAGCAGCCCTAACTAAACCTTGATTTTCTTATTGTTATCTGAATAAACCGATGCTTTTCGTTTGACACAACCTTGTTCCATTGTTTGTGGAGTTGACGATGGTGATGATGTTATTGCAGTTGTTGTTTCCACTGTTTCTGTTGCTGCTGTTGTTGTTGTTGTTGTTACGGATGGTACTGATGATGATGATGTTATTGTTGTTTGTGATGGAACTATTGGCCATTGGAACACTGTACCATGAGGTAAAGAATTAGAAGACATCGGGGAGTTGGTATTGTTTGTATAATAAAATTCAGGATAAAATGATGATGGACTGGGCAACATATTGTGAATCAACTGTGAAGGTAGACTTGCAGATATGGGTGACGGTTGATATTGCTGAGGAGTACCAGGATTGGAAGGCCAGTTTTTATATTGTTGTTGGGAATGAGTTGATGGAATCCATGATGTCTGAGAAGGAACAAAAGGAGATATCACAGATCGTTGTTGTTGTTGTTGCATAGGATCATAAGTTGTATTGATCGCTGGAAGAGTGGAGGATAGATGATGCTGAGAAGTTGTGTAATTCAACGACACAGATGCAGGTGTTGAATATAATAATTGTTCATTGCCATAAAAGGTAAGTTTGTCAGTTTGTTCATCAGTGATAATGGGTCGCGTTGGAGGAGTCAAAATATTTGGAGCAGGTGAAGAAGATCGAGATGATTGTTGATGTTGTTGTGGTGAAGATACTGAAGATGATGATGATGATGGGGATGATGATTGAGTGTTTAGTGGTTGTTTTGATTCTCCATCTATTAATAATCCTGGTGTAGGAGGAATACCATTATTGGGTGTTTTATAAAATAATGTCTACAAATTCAAAGATAAGGAAAAAAAAAAAAGTCAATAACCAATAATTATATATTTATATTTATATATTTTAATTTTATTACCTTTGAGTATTTAGGATTTATCTCTTGATGACATTGATCAGTTGAAGGAGTTGATACCAATGATTTTTGTAATGCTTGGCGTTTCACAATGGCTTCTGTCAAATGTCGGTATTGATGTTGAGAAATGTTTGAGGTCTTTTTGCTATCAATGTCATTGTCCAATCCAAGATCCGTGATCCCATCATTTTCAAACTAAGAAATAAAATAAGGAAAGTAGGTATGTATGAGAAACTAAACGAATCATTCTACTTGATTGATTTGTTTATTGTTTTTTTTTTTCTTCTTTTTTCTTTTCCGCAACCAGGCCACCCGTTTACCATATCTTATTACTTACATCAGCATTGTTTTTAGTTTCATGTGGTTCGTTGTACTACATCAATAAGAATTCAAGGGTGAATATTATTACAAAGCCCTGTTTCTCTCTCTTTTTTTTTTTTTTTTTTTTAATACCTGAGTATACTTCATCAATAGTTTATCCATATCATCACTTGAATATTGTACCAATTTGTTATTTGAATTGAATATCATCAACGCCACTTCACAATTGCACAAAACGCTGAGTTCATACGCCTTTTTCATTAAGCCATGTTTCCGTTTAAGAAAAGTCACCTGTCAAAAAAAAAAAATATGAGTATACTTTATTAGAAGAACAAATAAAGTACCTGTTTATTGCGTTCATCTTCAATAGGTTGAATCTTGATCTTCCTTCTTCCCATCTTGGTGTGAATAACTATAAAATAAATATATATATTTCTATTATGAGTTTTTCTGTTTGTTCCTATTGTTCCTTTTTTTATATACCTTGGTGATAACTTTTTGTGCAATGAAAACAAAAGAAAGTACAATCAAGAGAGAATCAATACAAGAAGGATCTCCAAAAAGTAGATTAAAAGTAATAAAGGAAAAGAAAAAAAAAAAGATAGGAAAAAGAAAAGGAAAACAAAATAAAAAAAAAATAGTAGTAGAATATTAGACTTAGAAAAAGAAAACCTGCCTTTTTTTTTTTTCTAGAGGCGCGCGCCCAGTTCATTGGCTCCCAAGCCCAAACCTACACGGAGGATGAAATTCAAAAGAGGAGCCCAATCCAAATCAGTCAAGTCGTGTTGCCATGCACACCATTCTTCAATTACACAAAAAATACATAAAAGTCAAAGAAGAAAAAAGTCATTTTTATTGCATGATGATGATTGAATCCCGATGGTTTACTTTAAACAGAAAAAAGCATAACAAACAAAAGAAAAAAAGTTTCATTTTTGTGAAAAATATATATATATATATAATTTTTTTTATTATTATTATTATTTCATATACAAATGGTAAGAGAAGACAAAAAAGATAAGTATAAACACAAATAATAATAATAATAATATAACTAACTAATGAATGAATGATAATTTGTTGTTTTAAGGTTCCACATCAGGGCCTGCCCCATGTTCTTATCCTACCTCTACGATCTGTTGTTACTATACTATCATGTCGAAATATCAAATTCACACAAGGATCACCATGAATTGTTCTAACAGTACTTGGTTGTAATAATGGTACTTGTGTCTTGTTGGCTGCTGGATGTAATGTTGGCATCATTGAATGATATGCTTCAAATGCTGTCCCAAGATATTCTGCTTTGCTCGGTGGTGGTGGAGATGATGATGGTGAGAGATGAGGTCGATGAAGTTGATTACCTCCAGATACACTAGATGATGATGATCTTTTCTTAAATCCAAAACTATGATGATGATGTCTTTGTTGAGATTTCCGTTGTGATGACTGCTGTTGAAAATGTTTTTGTAGAGTGACTGGCTGTGGAAGATATGGCCGAATAGGACTAGTTGGAGAAGCAGTAGGACTATGAGGTATTGTTGATAATGGATGACTTGCAGAATGATTGGTCATAATATCATTTGTCACCGTGGGTTCTAACGTACCAAGTCTATCAAACATTTGTGATAACATGGGTGTTCGCGTTTTCATATTATCTGCTGCTATGAATGAGAATCGATGGGTATCCTTGGGACTTCGTGGACTACTTGAAGTGTTACGATGTTTCTATATGTTTTCATAAAAAAAAAAAAAAGTAAATCTAAATATTATTTTTCTATCAAATTACTTACGTTTTTTGGTCGATGAAGAGCGCTAAAAGAAAAGTCCCATAGTATCAATTTACAGTCTTCGCCAACACTACCAAATCTATAAACTTTATCATCACAACGATAGGCATCAAATGCTACATTTGTCACCTGAAGAAATAAGGTTAATAAAAAGATTTTTTTTTCAGTTTCTCTTTTTCTTTTCTTTCCCAGTTTACCCATGATTTATGGCCTTGGCATCGTGCGACAATTCTTTTTTCCGTAAATCCCCATATTGTTACTAGATCATCTTGTCCACCAGTCTAATACCAAAAAAAGAAAAGAAAAAAAAAAAGATTGTAAATTTAAAAGTGAACAATCACCAGGGTATCTTTTATTTTTTTTTCTCACTTACCAATAAATACCTTCCATCAGGACTCCATGCCACACAAAGGAAATTCCCATAGTAACTAGTGAATATGTCCAATAACCTATTGAAGAAAAATAAAGCAATAAACAAGTAGATATTAATCCATATACAAAGATACTATCTATACATATATGTGCGCCTAGTGTGGCCATTTTACCTTTCTTGATGATAATCCATAATACGTAAAGTTCCATCTAATCCAACAATAGCAAGATGAATACCATCAGGAGAAAATTCAAAAGTCCCTACTCCCTTTTCAACGACTGACCAATGAGAAACTGGATTGTACTTTGCACTTTTGTGAGGACGAGTAGCATGGAATCTATAATATTATTGTTGTTGTTAAAAAAAAAAAATCAAGTTAGACATTTTTCTTAGTATATGTAATTCATTGCTTTTTTTATTTATTACTGTTGTTCTGCCCAAGTACTGGGAGCCATTGGAGTGAATGCTTGATCCTCACGATCCTTGTCCAATATCAAGATACTACCATCAGAAAAAGAAGCCATAAACAAATCTTCAGAACCCGGGATCCATTTCACATTTGTCACAGAACCACGTTTCATATTTCCCTATATAAGAAGAATATCAGTCAAGAAATAAATAATAAAAAATAAACAGACTTACATCTTTGTTCAAACGAAAATACTTGCTTGTCAGAGGATCATACCAAACACAATCACCAGAAGAAAAACCAATGATGACATCTATATGTTCACTGCATTTTGTCATCAAGTTAACATCATGACAAGTAGGATAAGCTTTGGTAAATACAATTCGAGACAAAGGATCCTAATAAAAATAAATAATGATTAATTTTTTTTTCAACTATATTAATATATACCTTTGGTTTTCCTTTTGCATCCATCCATAAGAAACTTGTACCAATATTGAAGAATAAAAAACTATCATCCATTGTTCGATTTGCCAAGACTTGAGCCAGTCTATCATGTATAATCATCCGTAATACAAAACTTGATTTTGTCTTTGTTAAATTGTTTTTTGGTTTTCGTTGGGGTGAATGTAAATAACGTACACTATTCCGTCGAGAAAATAAAGCTGATAATGAGCTGACACTTGATGATAAATCAGATATGCCATTCCCATTTGTATTGTTGATAACGGATCCATTTTCACCTTGAGAAGAAGTGGATGATGCTGTGGGAGAAGCATTGGTATCCAGAGCAAAAAGAGGAGAAGACAAGGAAGTAGGATCGGTATTTGATTGATGATGATGATGATGATGGTGAAGATGATGATGATGATGGAATGATGTGGAAGATGTCGGAATCGGAGTAGCGCTTGATGAAGGCTGAATACCAGTAATGGGAAAAGTAGAAATAGCATTGTTGGCGGGACTGGGATTGGTAGTGATGGTGGGAATGCTAGAGATTGGTGTAGTACGAGAATGCGGCGGTGTCAACTTATCATCTGGCTGAAAAGTAGAGGAAGACGAGTCATAGGATCGAGAAGTAACATTGGGAATAGGTAAAGCTGTTGACCTGGTAATACCTATATTGTCTAATGGTGCTACAGAATAAGTGAGTGATGTAGAATTTACCGTAGATTGTTGAAATATCAAAGGAGTTGATGGTGTATGAGTTGTTGTTGTTGTTGTTGTTGTTACTGGTGGTAATGTAGTATTTGATGAATTTGTATCGTCTTCTTGGTTATACATACGTTCACCAGAAGAAGCAGGTGTAGGGGTAGATAAAGTTGCTGAGTCAGTAATGGAAGAAGTTGCTGAAGAAGACTTGGGTGCTTGCTTAGGTCGTACATCCAAAATAGTGGCCCGAGTACCAACTGAAAACTGAGGAGCAATGGTATCAAAATGAATATCATGTACTAGTTGGTATGTTCCTTCAACAGCATGGAAGTTGTCACAAGTGAATTCTTTATTACTTGGTGGACAAGGTTTCAGGAGTTTGGTAAGATGAGACGTTCGATTTGGTTGTGGAGACACTGGATTGGCCACTAGCGCCTAATATATCAATAACAAAGTTTATTTTTTTTTTTTAAAAAAAAAAAGAATATTTTTTTTTAGTATTTTCTACTTACCGTTTGTAAATAACCATCCATACGTTTTCTTAATGTGTAATAAATAAAAGTTTTAAAATACACATACAACCAAAAGGAAAGGGAAAGTGACAAATATATATATATATATATAGAAGTATTACTATAAACAGTAAAGAAGAATACGCTGGTATAAAAATATATATATATATATTTGAAGGAAGAAAAGAGAAAAAAAAAAGAAGGGAAAAAAATGAGCATTTACAAATTATTAAAAAAAAAAAAGAACCCTTTGATCAAAAAAGGCTGTGACTTGCGAGTCCAATTAGATTTGAGCCTCTTCCATTCCGACAAATACACCTTCCCTCCCCCCCATCCTTTTACTCTGGGGAAGAAGGATTTTGGGGGGTGGGAGAGAAATAGAAAATCGTACTAAAGAGTCCAAAAGATATCTCCCAAAAACAACTAAATTCAAAAATAAATAAATCTATTCCAAAATATAAAACTAAACTATAATTCACTGACTTTTTTTTTTTCGTCCCTGAATTCATATCTTTTCTTTTTTTTTTCTCTGGGGCAAAAAAATTATATGTGCAAAAAAAAAAAAAAAGCCTAACAAAAAAAAAAAAAAATCACATCATTCAATCTCCGGAGATACACCTTTGATCTTTTTTTTTTTTCCTCCTTTCTTTCTTCACTTGCTATTTCTCTCTTTCTTCTTCTTTTTTTCTTTTCCCCTACTTTCTCTCTTTATATATGACTACCATCAACATTCAAAACAAGTCAGGAGAAACCATTGTTGGGATTTTAGAAGAAAAACCTGAAAGAGATCTCACTAGAACAAAACCTCGATTGATATTGATTGCTCATGGAGCCTTAGGTAATGTTATTTCCCAGGATTATAATCAACTATAGTGACGGGATTGACATTTTGTTTTATCTTTATTTATTTATTTATTTATTATTATTATTATTATTATTATTATTTACAGGACATAAAAACTATCTTTATCAACGACTTTTGGCTGAAAAGCTTCCTTATTCAAGTTTTCGATTTGACTTTAGAGGCAATGGTGATAGTAGTGGAGAAGCTCGTTATTCTAATTTTGCCGTAAGTTAATCAAGAATAAAAATGGTTTTTATTATGTATATTAATATATTAAACATTAAACAGGAAGATACTGAAGATATTTATGAAGTAGCCAATTATTTTGAAAATCAAGGTTATGAAATTTGGGCATTGGTTGGACATTCACGTGGTAAAGAATAAATGAGATGATGATATCTTGGGGAAAAATCATGTTACTCATAAATATGCTATCTGTCATGTTTGAATCCTTTTTTTTTTTTGTTATTATTTAGGATCTGCTTCTTGCTTTAAATATGCTACTACTTGTGAAAAACCTTTGGCTCATGTTGTGAATGTCTCTGGTCGTTATGATATGAAAGATTCCACTACTTTACCAAATCTTCCTGCTAACAAGAAACTATTACAAGAGCAGGTAAATCTTATTTGTTGCAAAAATTCATATACTCAACTTCTTCCCTATTCTTCATGTGTCACCAGGGGTACTTTTTATGGTCTTTCAAGAAACAAGGGAAAATCCTGGAAACCAAAGTGACGGTAAAGGAAGCCGAAAGATTTGCCAATTGGGACAATTCTCATGGTAAGTATGAACATTCATGATAAAATATATTTATATTTATATTCTATTACTTTTCCTTTTTATAGTTGTTCGTATGCCTAAAACGACCAGTGTTTTGACTTGTCATGGTTTAGCTGATACTGTAAGTTAGAAAAGTTGATATTAGTAATAATTATCTTCAATTCTTTATTATTGTTTTATAGTTGGTACCTCCTTATAATGGTGCTCTTTTTGCTAACAAGATTTCAACTCATACCCTTCGATTGATTCCTGATGCTGATCACAATTTTACTGGAAAAACTGAGGAATTGGTGGATATTATTCTTGATTATTTTGAACAACATGAAAAAAATGCTTATCTCAAGGCTGTGTCTATGGGACAACATGTATCAGTCACTATACCTAGATGGATTGATGTCAATGGAGTCAAAAACTTCCGTGATATTGGTGGATGGCCTTTAAAAGATGGTTCTGGTTATATTCGTGAAAGGATCGTATTCAGATGCGGGCAGTAGGTTTCCAAAAAAAAAAAAAAAAAAAAAAAAAAAAAAAAAAAAGATGATGATGATTTATTCACCTTTTGTTTATAGTCTGGTGAATATTACTCAAGAGGGGATCAATACATTGAAACGCCTTAATGTCATCGCAGCATTTGATTTTCGTTCTGATCCAGAAATTGAACGTCAAGGCATGGCTCCGTAAGTTAAATTGAAATGAAAAAAGAGTAATCATTAATACTCAACTTTGATAGTGAAATTCCTGGATTGACTCGATATGCTTCAGCTATGTTTTCCAAGGCTGATTATTCACCTGCTGCCTTGGCTTCACGATGGAAAGGTTATTTTGAAGGTCCACTAGGTTTTCCCAAGGTGTATAATATTATTCTCGAAAAAGCCAAGGAACAGTATCGTAAAATCTTTTTGCATATGTTGGAACACCATTCAAATGAATCTACAAAATCATTGATTATCCATTGTACAGCTGGAAAGGTAAGAAAAATCAAAAGAGAGATTATAAAAAAAAAAAAAAGATATTTAATATTAAATATTAATTAGGATCGAACTGGGGTATTTGTTATGCTTTTACTTGGTCTGTGCGGAGTGGATGAAGAAATCATTTCCCAAGAATATGCTTTAAGTAATCTTGGATATTGGGGTAAGAATATTCATTGATAAATAGGATGAAACAAGTCTTAATTTTTTTATTTTTTTTTTTTTGTAGAATCTGAAGAAGAATTGGAAAAGAAATCGATCTTAATAGGAACAAGTATTGAAAATATGCGAATGGTGATGTCAGCTCCGTAAGTTTTTGTCTGCTGAGGTTGGATTTGTTGTTCTTATTGTTTCACTGATTAAAATGGTTTATATAGATATCTTGCTATGAAAGAAACTATTCGTCAAGTTAAGGAACGATATGGATCAATTGAAGGATATATACGAAATGAATGTGGATTGGATGATACTCAAGTACAAGGTATTCGTGATTTGATGGTGGTTCCTATTCGTTTTGAAGAACGTCAATTATTCCGCCCCAAGATCTAATAGGGCTAGAATTATTTAGATACAATAGAATAGATATCATTCTTTTTTTTTTTTTAAACATCTCGGGAATAAATCTTTTTTTTTTCTTGTTTATTTTATCATTTCATTTCGGGATTAGGTTTTTGTTATTTTTTTTTTCTTTTTTACAGAATATCACTATATATATATGTAGCATCAAACAATAGCAATAACAAAAAAAAAAAAAAAAAAAAAAAAAAAAAGAAAAAACAAAAACGGAAATTTTTTTTTCTTTTTGATAGTCAACACATTTTACATATATTTTTTTTTCCCCCGTCAATCTCAAACTACCCTATCACCTTTCATTCATGCTTTCACTGTTTCACTTTGATTGATCCTGTCTATCTCTCGTCACTTTTTTTTTTCCTTTACTCTTTTTTTTTTTTTTCTTCTCTCTTTCCCGTTTTCCCTTTTCTTCTTTCTATCTGTCTTCCTTTTTAGACATCAAATATGCCTAGTGTCTTTAAACGTCAAAATTCAACGAAAATCAATAAAATCTCTTCATTCGATCATCAATCATTAGAACAATGTCACTTGATTTTTCGATTACCAGAAATAGTGGAACAAATAGTTCAACACTTGATTCCTAATACCAATACTGCCGTCTTATCCATAAATAGTAATGGTAATAGTAAAATAATACGACCTTCCACAAAAATGAATCAAGATATTTTACCTTGTTTATACGTCAACTGGTTATGGCATGATTGCGTGTCTCGATATACTTGGCGTCATGTGTCCTTTGATGATAGTAAGACGGAGTATGAACAATTTCTCAAGTTTGCTTCTGTCATTAGTCGTGTGCCATTACCTAATTTCGAATCCAATACTTCCAATATAATTGCTGCTGCTGCTCTTGCTGTTGCAACACATCCTCAACCTTTGATGACTACTCAATGTGATGATGATCAACAACAACATGATCTCTCTTCCATCATGGCAAAAAAATCCGATTCCTTTCGTCCTTTGTTTCCAAGTTTTACATCCATGCTTCCTTTGTATAATCATAAACAATCAAAACCAACAATCACACCATCATCATCATCATCATCATCATCATCAAATACAAGACAATCATTATCAATTTTACCACCAACACCACCTGCTGAAGAACATCATCATGATGATCCTACCGATGAAAACTGTAAATCACGTATTTTATCGTCGACATATCAACATCGATTACGATCACTGACACTTCGAAAAATCAAGGAACGAAATATCAACGAACCATTACAACATATTGGATACCATGCGACACAACTAACGACGTTAGATATTTATATCTGTGATTATGTGACTAATGCAGCATTGTATCCTTTCTTAGAGCATGGACAATTGACATATCTATCACTTGCTGGATGTCAACGCATTACGGATGAAGCGATTATTCAAGTAGCAAATAAATGTCCAGGATTGGAACATCTGGACCTACGAGCGTGTGGGAATGTTAGTGATGCATCCATAGGTCAAATCGCCTTATGTTGTCGACGTCTTCGTCATTTGAATGTTGGTCGTGTCCGTGATCGGCAGAATATTACAGATCAGTCGATTCAATTGATAGCAACACATACTCAGGTAGCGGTATTAGGTCTTGCTGGATGTGATGTATCAGATACAAGTTTAACCTTATTAGCCAGGGAACGTAAAGAGGGTATCGAACGTATCTCTATCAATAATTGTTATAAAGTATCCAATCAAACCATCCTTGCTTATGCTCGTCATTGTCCTCGTTTGTCGGTTTTTGAAATGAAGGAATGTCATCATATTCATGACTGGGATGCTGTCGCACAATTGGTCCGTCGTAAGGTCTTACTTACTTTGTGTGATCAACAAAGTCGCGCTTGTAATGAATGGGCAAAAAGACATGGAATTGTATTAGATGTCAAAGCTCCTGTCAAATAAAATGTTATATAAATAGAAATAATAAAAATTATGTCAACCTTTTTTTTTTTTTTTTTTTTTTTTGTATGATGAGCTTATAGTCTTGAACCTCTTTTTCTCCGACTTTTTTGATTTTTTTTTTTCTCATAAACACTTAACTTTTTTTTCTCTTTCCCCTTTTCTTTTCTTTCTCTCTCTCTTTTTCCTTTCTTTTTTTTTTTTTTTTTTTTTTTTTTTAATTTCATATTACATATATAATACTTTTTTTTTATTGGTTTATTTTACAACTGCTTGATCCATGTTTGATTTATTTAAAAGGGTTTATGATTTCTTCGTACCATCTGATGAAGCTGAAGTGGAAGAGGCTATTGCCGCCAATACGACAATAGAAACCACAACTACTGCAACAAACAAAGATAAACCACATGTCAAAAAAACATCCTCTCGTCCATCAAAGGAATCTGACCTCAAATTTTTTCAATCTTCTCACTTTCCACCAGCTTCTACTACATCATCTAAGGAAAACAATTTTATTGATACAAAGGATACCAAAAAGACGAGATCAAGAAAGACAAAGTTTATTGAATACCAAAACAGCAGAGCCAAAACTAACGGTAAACAACCCGCTGGACAAGATGATGGTAAAACAACTGGACAAAAACGAAGAAAGCGGCAACACGATGAAGAAGAATTAGTCATTGAATTACAAGAAACGGAAGGAAAGACACTACTGGACGATAACATTAAACAACCTGCAAAAAGGACAAAAAAACGCGGAATGAAAAACGAATCAACAAAAAATCCAGTTATTCAGGAAAAACAAGCCAAAAAGGAACAGCTAAAGGTAGACAATGACTCAAACAAATCGAAAGCAGGGACGAAAAAAGTGGTGGCATCAGATAGTGACACGCAATCTAAGAAACAAAGACTCTCACATCAAGAACGGGCGACAGTTCAACGCGTATCTCGAAGCAGAACCATCAAACTGGGAAATCATCAATGTATGGACTGTGCTGAAACTTTTGACACTTTGGAACAAATGGATGATCATCGAACCAAAGAACACCCTCACTCAAAATGGTGATTATTATTATTATTATTTATACTTCCTCCCTCCCTCCATTTATTTAGCTTTTAGTGTACATCTTCATCCTCCTTACTTTTACATCCACGTTTGGTTTTATCTTGTCTCCTTTTTTTTTTTTTTTTTCTAAAGTCCTTATTCTTATTAGTATATGTTAATTTATTTATTTATTTATTTATGTTATACAGTATTCAATAAAAAATCATCGTTTGTACTCTATTATTACTATTGTCTTCAGAAGAAGGGAAAAAAAATGTTAATCGTTCTAAATGTCGTTTTTGATCACATGGCATGTTGAATTATTATTATTATTATCATTGGTCAGTCATGATCCCCCTTTTCATTTGACTTTTTTAAGGGCATTGATCTACAACATACATACACAAACATAAAATCATATAATATAAAAATGAATGATTTATTGAAAATAAATAAAAACTAAGTTGCTAATCATGGGTAAATCCTATCATCACAAAATCCATCATCACGCATTTGTCCACCAAATGGGAGAAAAGAGAGTTTTGATACTTGATGAAAAATCTTGATTGCCGAGTTTCCGTATCCATCTTTTTGAATGTATCGCAAATAAGAATATCGTCTTTCAATTTCCTTAACGTCTATTGTTGTGTTTCCTCTGATGTCCAACATCCGGCTGTTGTGATCATTGATAAGCTGGTTCTCCATTCGATGCATCCATTGCCGTTTTTAATATGATTGGCGTCAGCTTCTGTATCGGTCATCTACTCTTTTGTACCACGAAATTCTCCCAACCAATTGAGTTCTTTTTGGTTTGATATGGTTTGTCAACGTGTTGTATGGGATGTTTTAATTAGATCGCCTTGTAGATATTCAGTATGTAATAATACTTCTCCTATGGCTGAAATCATTGATGTCATTTTTCCTAACCTCCCTGCTATCCAACGGTATTTCCTTGCTGCTGAATATAAAGCTGAGGATGTGTTATATCTTGTAAAGAGTGAATGAATTTTTTTTTTTTGTTGTACCTAGTGCTTCTAAATAAAATCGAATTTTCAGTGTCCATTGTGTTCTTTTCCTCTTGCCAGTACACACATATCGTCCAGATAATAACCTTCTTTACTGAGGATTTCGCATATTTCCACCTTTAGTTTTCCCCACCCCCCCTATTCTCATTCTATCTTTTTTGAATCTTACATTTGATATTGTTGCCTCGTACAGGGGATTCTTTATCTGGTTCAACGTGCCTGCTTGCGTGTGTTCAATGTTCCTGGTACATCTTAATAAATGACTTGTAGATGATGATTATAGCGAATATTTTGTATCTGTCTTGCTAGATTTTGAAGAAGTAGAGATGATATGTTGTATATTTCAGTATTATCGGAAAATAAAGACATATAAAATTGAAAAAGAAAAGGATATGAAAGAGGTCTAAAGGTACCTATGTGCCCAACCGCCTCTTTTTTTTCAATCCCAGTCAGGTGCGTTACGTCAATTTTTTTTTCTACTTCTTGTTTGAACGCGTATTCATTTTTCTTTCCTTCTTTTTATTTTTTTTTATTTTTATTTTTTTTTTTTTTTTCATACAACTTTCCATCCATCACAGTATTCGATGCATCGATTTGTACAAAAATATTCATCGTCCCCTTTACAATTACCTCATGAAGTGGATCTTAGCAATGTATGTGGAAGATGGGATTCTGCTCAAGCATTAGGTTTCCCTACCTTTGATATTCCCTCAGTGCACAATGTAAGAAAAAAAAAAAAAGAAAAGACTGGTCAATATATCTAACTTTCTATATATATATATATATTGTTAGCCTGTAGACTTTTTAAGAAATGTGACGGACGAGAACTCACCCGAATACAAGATTAAGATTCAACACGGTACAACCACTCTTGCTTTCCAATTCCAAGGAGGTGTTGTTGTTGCAGTAGATTCTCGGGCTACTATGGGCAACTATATTGGTAAGTGACGAAGAATAATAATGAAAAGTTAATGTAATAATTCTTTTTTTTTTTTTTTTACTTTTTTTCTGTTAGCTTCACAAACGGTGAAAAAGGTGATCGAAATCAATCCATACCTTTTAGGTACATTGGCTGGTGGTGCTGCTGATTGTCAATATTGGGAAAGAGAATTGGGTCGTCGTTGTCGATTATATGAATTACGCAACAAGGAACGTATCTCTGTGGCAGCAGCATCCAAATTATTGGCTAATATGGTGTATGCATATAAGGGAATGGGACTATCAATGGGAACTATGGTGACTGGATGGGACAAATCTGGACCAAACTTATTCTATGTGGATTCTGATGGTGCACGTATCAAAGGTGACATCTTCTCTGTTGGTTCTGGTTCTACTTTTGCCTATGGTGTATTGGATAGTGGTTATGATCATGATTTGTCAGTCAAGGATGCTTTGGAATTGGGAAGACGATCTATTTATCATGCTACACATCGGGATGCCATGTCTGGTGGTTCTGTTAATTGTAAGTAGTTATACAAAAAAAAAATCATCTAAATCAATACTCAATATTATTCTCTTTTTTTTTTTTTAAAAAAAAAAATAGTGTATCATGTTACTGAAGAAGGTTGGACTTATCATGGCAATCATGATGTAGGTCAATTACATTGGGATTATCAAGATGAAGTGGCTCGTGGTGCCCAATAAAAGGACATTGTCCTCTTTATTTTATTTTATTTTATTTTTTTTGTCACATATTTCCCGTTACTCCATTCTTTCCATCCCAGTTTAGTATTACATATTTCCAACTCTTCTTTTTTTTTTTCTTGTTACTATTATTACAATCACTTATCAATAAACTTATGTGCTGTTACATCACTATTATTTGATTGTCATGAAAAATGAAACGGGAATGATGGACTGGAAATATATATATCGTAAACTTATATATAAAAGAGCACTTTCTACTCACGCTTTCTTAACACTAGGAGTGTAAAAGGACTTTTATTATTATTATTATTATTATTCCCTTCAAAATAATCCATCTTGATCTATTGAATGCCAAAAGGAGGATGTCGGATTGATTGGATTATTCGAGACAGAAATTAGATATATTGGCGTATATTACATTTGTCACACCTTCTCACCTTTCTTTTGATGGTGATTCCTACCATTGAAGTTGTTTACTTAATAATTATTCCAAGGCATGATTATGATATTTATAGCTACTCTATATGATTCATCACTCATTTAAGCATCATTTATTTCCACTTTTTTCTAAGAAAAAAAAAAAAAGAAAATCAATGTGGGTACTGATCTTCCTCATTGTCGGCAACCTTCGTGTGACCTACTTGTCATTAGAATAAATTATGCAAGATCCAAAAGCCGTCCATAATCACAAATCAACATCAAAGAAAATATATATAAAAAGAGAGAGGGAGGACGTTGATCAAGACAGTTCATATCCATCTTTTTCTTTTCTTTTTTTTTTTTTATTCTTATCTATTTAAAAAAAAAAAGAATGCGCACTTTTCTTCTGCTTATGTTGATGGGTGCTGGTCATATGGCTTATGGTGGCTTGATTCCTCATCATGATAACAACTATCCAGTGGATCAATCATCAGGCAAGAACGATGATACTTCCATCACACCTTATGAAGGATACAATTGGGAAGATACAAGATATATA
This sequence comes from Halteromyces radiatus, assembly GCF_025201355.1. Taxonomy (NCBI): domain Eukaryota; kingdom Fungi; phylum Mucoromycota; class Mucoromycetes; order Mucorales; family Cunninghamellaceae; genus Halteromyces; species Halteromyces radiatus. The sequence goes on along the minus strand of NW_026251692.1, from coordinate 1,404,539 downwards.
CATGATCAAGGGCAATCTAACGATCAGGATGATACCGGCACTTCCATCGGCGACCCACATAGACAAGATGATAAAGGCAATTTATGGCCATGGAATGGTGTAGACAAATCTCATATTTTACAACTTCATAACACTCGACGAGCGAAACATCGGGTGTCTGATTTGACTTGGAATCAAGATGCTGCCAATTTTGCCGACTCTTGGGTTAAACGATGTTCTTTTCAACATAGTCAAAACGTAAAAAAAAAAAAAAAAAAATCATCATCATCCAGTCATTTATTTTTTTTTATTTTATTTTATTAGCACAAGTACGGAGAAAACATTGCATGGGGTTATTTCACCTGGGATCAAGTGATGAAAGCATGGGCCGATGATGAAGAACCAAAATATAATTTCCAACATGGTGACTTTAGCGAAGCAACTGGTCATTTCACTCAAGTAGTATGGAAATCTACCACTTCGGTAGGTTGTGCTGTAAATCATTGTCTCGGTATTCCATTTTACAGTTGTAATTACGTACCACCTGGCAATGTTGTCGGTCAATTCCAACAAAATGTCTTTCCTCCTAAATAGATATCAGTTGATTGAAGACGAATTAAATTCATTTCATAAAAATATATTAATAAAATATATATATATGTATCGATTGTAACACAATCTCAAATATAATGTATGTTGTTTATAGGAAACGGAATCATCATATAAATATTTCCTTCTTCTTTTCTTCCCGTGGCTATCACAAAGTTCATAGTAGAATAGTCCTTTTTTTTTTTTTTTTTTTTTTTTTTTTTTTTTTTTTTTTTTTTTTTTTTTTTTTACCTGGAGATCGTATATGAATTTTGGATGACGAATTGATTGGTGATTAATGAAAGATGAATTGATGATCTTTGATGGTGGATGACGAATGAAATGTTAAAGTTATGTGATGATGGCTAATGGATGCTGCTTTATGACAGATGGTAGTTGAGTGATGGCATGTGAAAATGATTGATCGATGCAATATGAGAATGGACAACATGATGATGTGTGATGACAATATAATGGATGATCATGACGACACTTGAGATAATCAGAAGCAATAATAATGACTGTAACAACAAAAATGATACTAGTTATAAAAATATGACTTTATTGAACAAGGTTGTAAAGTAATATAGTATAACATAAACTAAGACTAATAGTAGTAACCAATCAATAAAAGAATCATCACGATAGGAATCCATATGAAGATCGCCATAATTAACTTTCCTTTGATGCTTCATATCCGCCCAATTTGATCCTAGATATCCATCCATTTAAATCTACAGTGCAGCTAATCCTGTCGATTCAAACGTGTTCAGTTGATCCTTTTATGTATTCATCCAATCAAATCAATCAAATGGCAAGATAATCACATCGTGTTGAAGTAAATCTGCATAATTTAAAAAAAAAATGAGTATCCATGTTTTTGTTGAGAGAATAGAAAAAGGACAAAGCCAAAGGAGGAAAAAGAAGAATGAACAAAAAGAGGATAAGAGAATGAAGGAAGAACAAAAGGGGGATACGTCAGAAGAAAAGGGATAGAGAAGCAAACAAAATAGGGAAGAAGAAGAAGAAGAAGAAGAAGAAGAAGAAAATATGTACCTTGAAGTGGTTGACTGGAAACAAAAGAGAGAGAGAGAGAGACAACATAAGCACTATTGTATTATTGTACTATGAGAAGTGAGAGAGAGAGAGAGAGAGAGAGAGGCATTTCGAACCAAAAGAAAAGGAAAAAAATCATACAAATGGATTAGTATCAGTCAGGACTTTTTCACTCTGATTACTTTCTTGTTTTCTCTGGTTGAGATCACCTTTGATTTTGTTTGAATATACACAAATGACGATAAAAACCATGGTGTTGATGGTAAAATCATCTAATAGGTAAACCAAGGAAAAAAAAAAAAAGAAAAGAAAAAAGCAAAAAAGAGGTATCCATTTAGAAAAATATAATTTTCTTTTTTTTTTGGAATTTTTACAGCCAAACAAGTTGAAACTCATCAGCTTAAACTTTGCCCTGAAAAAAAAAAAATCTTGTAAGGTACTCAAAATATATATATATATTTGAAAATGTACAATTTGTATCAGTGATGTTTTATTTCATAAGATATAAGGTACTAAAATGTGTATAAACCAATTAAAAAAAGTCACAGATATATGATGGGAGGATGGAAGGTATTGTAGGCGGAACTAACTAAAAGTGCATTTTGAATTCAAAGCTGCCATCACCAGCACCACCAGGAAATCCCCCACCAAATGGAAAACCTTGGAAATGAGCAAATGGATTACCACCATGAGGATGGAATCCACCACCACCACCACCATTTTGTTGTTCAGGATCAAATGGATCAAACCCATTATCAAATTGTTGTCGCATTTCTATTGAATCAAATTATAGGTTAAAAAAAAAATAGGTCATTTCCTTCATATATTTTCCTTTTTTTTTTTCATCTTACCATCATTGCTAAGGACTTCATAGGCAGCGTTGATTTCTGCCATTTGTCTTTCTGCTTCTTGTTTTTTCTCTGGTTCAGCACGATCAGGATGATTTTCATAAGCCAATTGTCTATAAGCCTTTTTGATTTGTCGAGTATCAGCATCACGAGGAACACCTATTAAAAAAAAAAAAAAACCATTAATCATCTAGAAGAAAAATTTCCCCATCTATTGAACAAGAAATTACCTAAAATCTTGTAATAATCCTTTCGTTTGCTTTGTCGTAATAATTGTTGTGCCTTTTGTAATAACTGTCGAACTTGATGATTTTGACCTTGAGCGACGTCATTTGCTTTTTGTAAATCTTGCATAGCTTTTTCATACTCATGTTGATTCAAGTAAACTTCACCACGATACATAAGAGCATCGACATGATCATCTTGTAAAGATAGAGTTTTAGTACACCAATCGATGATCTTGGTATCTTCTTTGTTCAGTAACTTTTGAAGCCGACATGCTGTTTCATAACACTGTAGTAAAAGACGTTGAGGTATGTTGTTATCTACTTCCGTTGATAAGGAAGATAGATATTGGGTTTCCATTTGCTTGACATGATCTTTGACTTCATTCATTATACCTTGCCTTGATGCTGTACCGATTAACTGGTTGCTTGCTGTCGAGTACTTTTTCTTTTCCATATTATCTTGAATTGATTTGATTGTTTTGTTAAGTTTTTTGAGTTGCCGGAAAACGGTTTTGCATTGCTTTTGTTCAGGATCATAGTGTAAACATTGTTTTAGATTTGCCAATGCACCTTCAGGTTCGTTAAGTAAATAAAAGTTGATGTTGGCAAGTTCTATCAGAAGTGCAGGATCCGATGGTGTGATATGTGCTGCACGACTAGTAATTAAATATATATAAAAAAAAAAAAAAAAGTGAGCTTTTATTGATGGATACCATTTCCCTCTTTCCCCCTTTCACTTACGCAAGATCTCCTGCAGCAGCTTCAATATCATGTTTTCCATAGTGGCACTTGGCACTAACCCGGCGTAAACGACCCATATTTGGTGCAGTTCGGATAGCTTCGGTGATGTGTTCAATACATTGTTCGTAAGACTGGCTATCAAGGGCGGATTGTGCTTTTTCCATATTCTGTTCTGCTTGATTGATAGCTTTCAACTAATATTACAAAAATAAGAGATAGGGGTGAGTTCATTATATTTTCATGAAGAACCAAGAAGATCCAAACTTACTGTGTCTAAAGCAGCACCGTCATCAGCATGATGTTTCATGTAATTTTCTAAATCCTTCTTTGCCAAGTCAAATTCACCATCTTGAGCATATATACGAGCACGTTGATATAAAGCTCTGTCAAAATCAGGTTTCAATGTAAGGATTTTAGTGAAATCGTCTACAGCCGCTTGATTTCGACCCAAAGATAAATATACTGTAGCACGTCGATAGTATGACATGTAACTGTCAGGATCTTGAGCTATATTCAAAATAATAAATATTAGTAAAAAAAAAAAAAAAAAAAAAAATAGGAAGAATTATCTAGATAGGGTAACACTTACATATAGCAGCATCGTAACTGATCACTGCATCATGCAATTTGCCACTTTTTAGATAAGCATTGCCTTCAGTAAGATGTTCTTGAGACGTTTTTTCTGCAAAAATGGTGGTAGGTAAAAGAAAAGGAAGTACACAAGCAAACAAAATACGATGATGTTTCATTGTGAGGAAAGAGAAGGAGAGGTGAAAAAGATGAACCACAAAAGAAGAAGAAAAAAAAAAAGGAAAAGAAAAGAAAAGAACTGAAAAGAAAGTAGTGTAAAATGATTTGGCAGTGACAAGAGGAGAATGAAAAAAAATGTGGGCCAATACGATTGGCTCAGATTTTACCTATTCAAGCTTTTCAGAAAAAGGCGGCCTAAAAAAAAAAAATGTTGGCTTTCTTTTTCATATTTACTATCATATTATGACATTTCAAGAAGATACGTTGGTGAACACTGTCCTTGCTGCTATTCAGGACCAACTATCCTCAGCAGAAAAACCAACTTCCTACCTCCAACAACATGCACAACATACCTTACAGTTCTTTCAAGCGGTAAAGTCTTAGTCATAGAGAGGAAAAAAAACATGGTAAAGTTTTGAGAATACTGACAAGCTTTGCCTATTTTTATATATATATATATATATATATATATATCTTCTCCATGGATTAGATTGACTGGTCACAACACTGGTTAATAGGACTTTTGACCTTTCATATACTTTGTTTCATTCTGGTGATCCTTCTTCGTCATCGACATACGGCTCTTTCATGCTACTTTTTTGTACTATGTAAGTTGGTTTTTTTTTTTTTTTTTTTTATGCATGGGGAAAAATTAAGATATACTGATCAATTTATCTATATTTATAGTGGGCTTGGCAGCACTGACTCAACCGTTGAATCAAGCAGGCGCGATATACTGGGAACAATTTGCAGAGGCTAATTATTTCGATGATTCTGGTCTATTTATCGTCTCACTATATGCTTTTCCTTTGATCTTCAATGGCTTCTTCTGTTTGGTATGTTGACAAAAACTAAAGAAAGATATCATTGATTTTATATGATAACTCATTTTCTTTTTTTTTCCCTTTCTGTTGACACACACTTTATATTGTGTTATAGGTATTTATACTCAAAGCATCTTTCAAGTTGATGGTGGAAATGAAGCGTCGACAACTGCAACAAAAGGCCAAGAAATCAAAGAAGGAATGATATTTTGTATTGGACTGGATTGTATAGGATAATACTGCATTGATTGGACTGGAACTATTGGAATATCGAAATGATGGTGTGTATTGATTAGGTTGTATAATTATTAACAATAGTGGATTTAGTGTTTTTAGTTTATCTCATCATTTTCTCCAGTTTTTTTTTTTTTTTTTTTAAAAAAAAAAAAAGTCTTCCTTCTTACATCGCCATTGATATTTTTTTACCTAGATGAATTATATTTTCCCAATCACCAATGATTATATGTACAGATAGTATTCCCATTTTTTTATTATATCAATAAAATTATAATTTTTTTTCCCATAGAAATATTCTTGGATTTCCTCATATATTTCATTAAAGTGAACTTGTATTCATATGTCATTATCTACATCATTCTTGTGATTTACATCCTGTCTTTAAAACAAAACATGTAAAGAATGAACATGTTATCCCTGATCATCCCTTCAAAGAAAGAGTATAAAAGAGAAATCTACTTGACCAATTCATCCATATCCATCTATTTATTGACAAAAAAAAAAAAAAAAAAAAAAAGATGCGAACTTCCCTTTTACTTACCTTGATTGGAGCTACTAGCATTACTTATGGTGAGTTGATTCCTCCCCATGACCACCAGTCTCATCAGGTACATCAAACATCAAGTATGGAAGACTATTCAACAACACCATATGAAGGATCTCATTGGAAGGCTTCCCTCGAACACATCTACCATGGTAATGGCATTCAACAACATCTTACAATAAATATTTATGACCATGAAGACGGTGCCGATGATGTCAATGGTAATATCGATGATCATCCATCTTCCTGGTTGCCATTGGGCGATCCCGTCAATGCTACATATATTTTACAACTTCATAACACGCGACGTGCTACGCATCAAGTCCCTCCTTTGATTTGGAATCAAGATGCTGCGAATTATGCTCAATCTAGAGTTAATCAATGTCGTTTTGAACTTAGTGGAAACGTAAGAAGGTTTTTTTTTTTTTAAAAAAAAAAAATTCAGAAAGTAGGTTTCATTTTTTTTTTTTTTTGGATGATAGCGTAAGTATGGAGAAAACATGGCAATGGGATATACTTCTTGGGATCAAGTGATGAAAGCATGGGCTGATGATGAAGAACCAAAATACAATTTTGAACATGGAGACTTTGATACTAGTACTGGTGCATTCACTCAAGTGGTTTGGAAATCCACTAGCTCAGTGGGTTGTGGTCTTCGACAATGTCTTAATGGTGCATTTTATAGTTGTAATTATGAAGCACCTGGGAATATTAGAGGTCAATACCAGCAAAATGTCTTCCCACCAAAAACAAATCCATCCATCATCATGGCCACACAAATTTAGTTAGTTCTGTTATCATTATTGGGTTAATAAATAAAACGTTCATTTATCTATGGCTATCTTTTTTGTTAGTGGATCAAATCGTAAAAAAAAAAAAAAAAAAAAAAAAAAAGGAAAAGGTCATCTGATATCTAATGTCAATCTCAGAGAAGATCTTCAAATCCATTTTGAGATTTTAACCTTCCATCACACCGTAATAACACTATTAATAAAATAGATGCATATCATCCATGTCTATTTTTTTTTTTATTATTAATACACCAAGGCACAGTTATCACTAGAAATGACGCCGTAAATGTAATACGAAAAATAAATAGAAATTTTTTTTTCTGGTCTCCAATGTAGCTAAAGTATGATTCATACTCAATCTGAGCATTTGATTGCATTGATGGAAGATGGACGATGAGGATTCAATACTGACGCAGGACGGACATTGTAGTGTTGATGATGTTACGGAGTGATAAAACGGGAAAATGGTAAAGCACGTTTTTGTTAAAAAAAAACAACGAGATAATTTCAATGTCAATAATATTATCTATTTTATGGAATGATGTATGTTGGGTATTTTTTTTTATTCTTTCATCTGTACAAAAAAAAAAAAAAAAAAAAAAGATTCGCACTAAATGGAAAGTACATCATGAACCAAGAAATTAAAAAAAAAAGTCAGTTATTGGATGATTTGAACATCATTGAAACATAATCAATGGATCTAATGGGATGATTAAGTTGGTATAGTTCCCAGGCAGAAGACAATTTAAACTTCATTTTCCGATTAGATTACGATTGTAGTCGATGATCAATAATTACAAATAAAAAAGAACGTGTCTCGACTACATCATAGTTGTCATAAAAAAAAAAAGGTAATAAAGATGTTAACATCAATGGGGATTAATGTAGTACGAAAAAAAATGATACTCAAAATAAAGGATTCTTAGTTATGATGACAGTAGAGTTGGATGATCTTTTGAGTTTATCGGTATTTAAAAGATACATCATTGATTAGAAATGATACTCTTTTTTCAAGGTACAAAACAATAAAAGAAGACATCTATCAACCAAGGATTGCTTGAGAAAAAGTCTAATTACTCTATTTTGCATAAATCCAGATGAATCTTTGAAGGGTTACAAGATTTCAATGTATCACCATTGTTTAATGATACCAATAATGAAGGGAATATTAGACCATCGCGTTATTGTTTTTTAGGGTTGCACGAAACTTTAATCATCACCTGGATGCCAAAAAAGTAATAACGTAAAAATCATCCATGAATGGTATATAAGGATCTTTTTTTTTTTCTTTTTTGTTACCTTTCTTCAATTCATCATCCAAAAACAAATCCTCATTCCCTTCCTTTTACTTAAAAAAATCAAAATATGCTGAGCCGATTCTTCGTTTATGTGGTAGCATTCGCTATGATGCTTCAACTTGCATATGCTTTGTCAAAGAAAGATATCAACTCCATTGTCAACACTCATAACAAATTTCGCAAAATCCACAGTGCACCTGCTTTGAAATGGGACAAGAAACTCGCTCAATATGCACAAAATTGGTCCAACAAATGTGTCTTTCAACATAGTGGCGGGTAAGTAACAATAAACAGAATTAGGAAAACCGTTTCTCTGACTTTTTTTTTTTTTTTTTTTTTAGTCCTTATGGTGAAAATCTTGCTATGGGCTACGGTTCATTGAACGCAGCCATCCAAGCCTGGTACGATGAAGGCAAGTCTTATAACTACAACAATCCTGGTTTCTCTAGCTCTACTGGACATTTCACTCAAGTCGTATGGAAAGGTACTACCAAGATTGGCTGTGGTCTTGGTAAGTGTAATGGTCGTAATATCCTGACTTGTTCATACAAGGCACCTGGCAATATGCTTGGTGATTTCCCTAACAATGTACTTCCTCCCAAATAAATCATCAAATATATATTGTGATAGTAGAACAGTATTCTTTAGCAATGATGGATTTTTGATATTATCATCTATCTTGTATTTTCAATAAACTACCACATGTCTTGTCTTTTTTTTTTTTTTTAATGATCAAATCCCGATTCCAATTTTATTTTTAAAGAGATGCCAATTTTTTTTTCTTTTTCTTTTTCTTTTTCGTTTTCTTTCTTTTTTTTTTGAACTTTTTCAAAGAACGATACATGTCGAATTTACTACAAAAAAAAAAACGCGTAGGTTTTGAAATATATTGATATGACATTAGCTAATACAAGCTTTATACTTTGCCTTTCTTCTTTTGTTATATGTTTTTAGGAAACAATGATAAAAAGTAAGTTGTCCTTCTCATGACTTACCACTATCTTGGTGTTTCTTCTATTCACTACTGCATTCAATTCTTTTACTTGTCACGACTAATTTATTTGTTGAAAACGAAAAGGATATTCTATGGAACACTAGATTTAGGAAAATGTGGATTGTACTTTGACAGGATGGAACAAGATTAATCATATCGAAATCAACATGGTAATTAGATGGTGATATATATATATGGAACGATAATAATCATTCAGATACTGGCTTCAACCACTTTGATATCACTGTTGTATATGGTAATATAGTATGATTTTGAAAAATAGTATCCATATATTTAATTATGATTACAATATATTTTGGATTTGTATAGATGATGGATATTAAAATGATTCAAGTTATATTAACAGGAAATTTACTTTTTCTTCAGTAACAACATCAACAAGTGAATAAAAATCGATTGGGATAAACTATACCATAATATATATGTATATATATGATGAAAACAAATGATCAAATTATAGGATACAAAAATATGGAAGGTAAGGAATGTTTGATCATTTTTTTAAACTGAATTTACACTTCTTTTTTTTTTTTTTTTTTTTTTTTTGGTAAGCAAATCAATAGTATATTAGAAATGTACCCTCCGTATAAAAAAGACCGCCACTCTACTGAATTATGACTCCCTCTTTTTTGATATGCAACAAGTTGGATTTGTTATCAAAAAATATGCTTAGTATTTTGGTTTAGGCTATAGGAAGATGAACCATATTGATTAGTATTTAGTTTTTTAGGAATAATATATTAGATTTGTAAAATAAAAAAATATATATATATTTTTATTCTATCCTTTTTTTTTTTTTTTTTGTTATGAAAGATTAACAACAAAAAAGCATCCAATACTTTTTTTTCTATTGCTATTTTGGGAAATTTGAACTGTTTCTATTTTTGACCTGATCTGGTTTCCAAATGATAGACATGAAAATGTAAGCCCAATCTATTCTGTCTGATGCTGTAAAAAAAAAAAAAAAATTGCACGTTCCCCCCTTTTTCTTTTTTTACGCTTTCTCTTCTTAACTCCTTTCTTTTCACTTCTCTTTTTTATTTTTATTTTTCCAAACTCCTTCCATTCCTTTTCTATTGTTTAGTGATTCTCTTTAGGAATTCACATACTTTATCTCCTCTCTCTCTCTCTCTCTTTTTTTTTTTTTTTTTGTTAATTACTTTGTTTTTTTTATTATTATGGTAAGACCAATATGCTAGCGGGACATAACTTTGTTGAATTGAACTAACTTACTTTAGTTACGTTTTTGTTTGGTTTACATTATAACAGTGTAATGGTGGAAGTGAAAAACAAGGTCCAAAATGGAAACGTGAATATGTTCAAGACCACAAGTTTGATTATATTGATATGGACGAATTCTATGATCCTTCTTGCACAACAAAAATTGGTTACCTTTCTATCTTTTTAGTGATCTTCAAATCATTCTTAGTATATATCGCGGATTTATGGACTGGAGGTAAATAATAATAATAATATAAAATAACTTAATCTTTTTAGTTTATTAAACATTCATTTATATATAGTATCATTATTGATGGTTGGTCAAACTTCAGATAATGAAAGTGCAGCTATTCCACCAAATGTGTCTAAATGGATTTTCTTGGGTGCTATCTTGATCTCCTTTTTATTATTATTTTGGGATATTCGAAAATCAAGAATGATCATTGCCTCTAGGGATATATCATGGGCTTTTACTTCAGTCATTGCTAGTCGATATTACAGTGTAAAAGATTATAAATACTATTGTTTATTTTGGAAAATCAATAGTTCAAGAAAATTTGTTGATGGTGTGGCATTTTTTGTCTTTTTTACTTTGAAAGGTAAAAAATATATATAGAGAGAGAGAGAGAGAAAAAAAAAATAAAATATATTTTCTTTTTATTCATTTTTATTATTAAATGGTGATTAGGTTGGAAACGACTTTTATTGGCTGAAGCTCCAAGACAAGTTATCAACGTCGTCACTTTGAAGGCATTGATTCCTAAATGGATTCAATTACGTAATGGTACTTTACAAGTCGACAATACTGCTCTTGGAAAAACTTTGATTCAACAAATTATGACTGGTACAATGGCTTTCTCTGTTCTCATGTTTGCAATCTCTTTTCTTATGGTGTGTGCTGCTACTATTGTATACATTCCTCTATTATGCCACATTCAAGGTAATCTGAAAGAATATTGTTGTCACAAGGTCGATAAAAGGTAATTAATTAAATATATATATAACAAAAAAAAAAAAAAAGAATGATGTTTTAGAAATCAATTTTCAAACTAATCAACTATTTGAAAATATCTTCTTATTTAGAATTGCCTATTTACTTCGAAAACAAGCCAAGAAACGTGTCAATGGACTTCATCAGAAAAACAAAAAGGATGATATTGAAATGAAATCATTTCCTCAACCAACTTTACCACAAATCAATGATAATAATAATAATACTTATCTATCTAGTGGTCATGGATATCAACAACAATATGGTATAGATGATGGATCAAGGATAAATGGTGGTGGACGACGATATAGTGGATCTTCTTATAGTAGCAATGATCAACTTGGGTTAACTGCAAATGCTCAACCTCAAGCATGGACTCCACAACCTTATTATTCAAATGACGATACCCTTTATCATCAGCCACAACAAAGACATCATCATCATCATCATCAATCACCACAACATCTTTATTCTTCACCCTATCAATTACAAAGTCCTCAAATATCGAACGCTTCTATACCTCCTTCGCCTTATCAAACATACCAGCAACCTTATTATCAACATCAACCACAACAATACCAAGCACCTCATTCATATTATTAGTATTAACTCTTACCTTCCTTATATATGCATACTATATACACTTGTAGATTTCTTTTATTACCTATATTACCTTTATTATCTTGAATCTAATAAAATAAAATAAAAAAAAAAAAGACTTTCCTTTTTTTCACATGTTCTCCTGTTGTTATTTTTGATATTTGACCTTGTGCATTTGATATTTTTTTTAAAAAAAAAAGTCCTTTCATGTACCTGAATAAGGAACCCCCATTTTTTATTTTCTAATCTTTGATTTGACATGTTTAAAAAAAAAAAAAAAGGCGGTACATATTCAATGCCTATTTCTCATTTTATTTTTACCCTTTCTCTATAGAAAAATACAGACGTATTGCTCCTATGATTATATATATATATGATGAAGGTTATTCATATTATTGTTAGTATTCTTATTATTTTTATAATTCTTGCATTATACAGATGAAATCAATGCAAAAAAATAAAACAGAACAAATTTATATAGTTGAATTACATATTTACTGAATCAAACATGGTTATACTTTTGGTGTTGGAATCAATAGGGTAGATTGACAATTAAAAAAGATAATAAAGACTAATATGGATGGAGTACGATGACGGATGATATGTGATGATGGATAATTATATGATAACAATAGTAAGGTGTAATATGATCCTAACAATAAACGATGAACAATGGATGATGGATGGTTTTTTTTATTAAAGTAATTGTGATTTGTTTTGCTTTACTTATTCTCATCAAAATATACTTAAACACATTTGAATTTCTGAAGATTGTCTATAGGTGACCCCAATCATATGCTTTTTTTTTTCTTTTCCTCCCTCTGATTCTCAGGTTCTCTATTTCTTTGTTTTAAACCCCCCCCCCCTTTTTTTTTTTTTATTATTCACTACACCATTCGTTGTTTAGATATTGAAAGGAGTGAGATCATGCTTCCGTTTGGGAGAGAGAAAGAGAGAAATGAAAGGAGAAGTTGGTTTTGATTTCCCTTTATTAGTATTAACGTGATGAGTGTGTGCGTGTATGATTTATGTGTTGTAAAAAAAGTGATTTTAATAATACATATAGGGTTCATATTAAAAACAAACAACAAAAACAACCAAATAGATTTATTTTCAATTTGAATAGATGATTTAGATTAATAATAATATATATATTAATATTAATATTTATATATATAAAATAGATATCCACGTAAGATGAGGGGTTAAAAAAAAGGATTCCAAATATGGTAAACAATGTAAAACTCCTACAAGGTACCAAAAAAAAAATGCTAGATACACATACACGCACTGTGGAGGTTTTTTAATTTTTTTTTTCAGTTCTATCCCCCCCTTCTTCTTCCTTTTTTCTTTTCTTTTTTCTTTTTTTTTCATTTTTCCATTTTCTTCTTCTTCTTCTTTTCTTTTACTTTTTTAATTTATTATTATTATTATTATTATTATTATTATTTATTTATTTTTTGCTATTACATGCCACCTTCTCTGATTTCTGCTGGCTCTTTCAATAGTTTGGAAGATGTCAATCAACACCATGACAAGAATGAACATCCTCGAAGTGCTAAAGAGATCCTACTTGACATGGTAGATTCAGTTGAACGGGATGACCTAAAGCAAGCTATGAAAGTTGAAATCAAGCGTATATTTTCCAATCATGATCGATTACTCACTATGCTACAATCAAGATCCGAAGCTCTGGAACAAGAAAATGAAGAGTACAAGACACTTGCCGCAGATCATCAGCGACGTTATGACAAGGCTGTCCGTGAAATGCAATTCTTCCGTAAAAAATATGAAAAGGCAATGGATATGAACAAACAATACGTCAATTCTACTATGACAGCTCAACAAAAACAACAACAACAACAACGACCACGAAGTCTTTCTATTGAATCTGGTTCATCAGGTGAAGGACATGATTTACCATCAGTATCACATCATCACAAAGCTGGTTCGAATATACAAAGTTATCCTCTTACTCCAACAAGTCCTCAACCTTCTGTTATACCCAATGATCTATCTGTCTTCAGTAACTACGATTCTTCCATCGATTGCTCTAATAACAAACAACATAAATCAGCTTTACCTTCACGATCCTCCTCAACAACAACTAGTATTCAATCCAATATGTTACCACAATGGAATCTCGGTAGTACCCAACTCTTAGAAAAGAATTCATTCATGTCTTCATCCACCGATGGCATTGTACAACCTCGATTCCGAAAAAACTCAACTTCAGCCTCGGTACATAGTACTCATTCATCTAACACTGAAACTTCTTCCTTCACCTCATCTTCTAACAGCAACAATATAAATAGTAACAACAACAACAACAACAACAACAACAATGTCATCAGTAATAGTAATAGTAATAACAGCAGCAGCAATTCAAAAGACAAGTCTTCTAGGAAAAAACAATCATGGCAACTCTTACAACCCAACACTTCCGGTTCTATACCAATGGCATCAAGTACATCAACTTCACCATCACATACTATCTCAGCACCATCTGTCAGCGCTTCTTCTTCGACTCCAAAAGAAGGTGGAGGAGGACTTGTCACTTCATCTACTTCTTCATCTTCAGCAGGTGCAACAGCTACAATACATTCTGTTCCAATGACACCAGTTCGATCAAGTACAGCAACAAATGGATATACAGGAGCATCTTTGATACAACAACGACGAGTGGATCCTCTTATTTTTGGTGGTTCTGATGCTTTATGGGATACTATTAGCAAGTCAAAAGGAAGTGATGTTACAGTAGAAAAAATTATCAGGTAAGGGATGATCTCTCTCTCTCAAAAAAAAAAGGAGCTAAACCAGGAACAGATGAAAACGAAAAAAAAAGGAGAAAAAAAAAAGGACAATGGAGAGGAGAGGTTGGAGAAGTGTGTTTATATGTGGGTGGATATAGGTGTTGTGTATGTTTATGATTCATTTTCCCTTTAGTGTAAATGGACCATGAAAAAAAAAGGTAGTGCTAGAAAAAGGAGAGAGAACAAGGGGAAAATGAAGAAGATGATCACTAAATTTTGATTATTTTTTTTTTGATGTCCTTTGCCATTTATGTACAATAGTAACTTTCTTCGAAGAGGTGGATCTCCTAATACAGCAAAACAATCTCCAACTGCCAATGCTGTTAAATATGGATTTGGAATGGTTCATGCGTTGATTATTACCAAAGCTCCTGGTTCTTTGGATTTACTTTTACAACAAGGAGCAAATCCGAATGTGTATACTCTTGGTCAAATTGAAGATGACAAGGTAAGAGATATCTCTTTTTTTTTTTTTTTTGTATATATCCATTTATGTATATATTTTTGATAAATAGGTGACGCCATGTTATTTAGCTGCAAGTGTAGGATGGTTGGCAGGACTCCAAAAATTGGTACAAGCAGGGGGTGATTTAATGATTGCCCGAGGTGGTGGAGCCAAAAACAAGACAGCTTTACATGCTGCTGCTGAGCATTGTCATGCTGCTGTGGTAGAATATATTGTGGATACTACTCAAGGACGTCTCAATTTGGAAGTGGATAGTTTAGGTAAAATAGAATTTTTTTTTTTTTTTTTAAAACTCATTCATATTTTGTTGTCATAGGTGCAACTGTCTTACATTATGCGTGTGCGTCAGGTCATACAGATTTAGTATCATTTTTGGCAAGATCTTGTGAAATTCCAGTCAATCAAGCGGATCATCGAGGTGAATTACCTTTACATTGGGCAGCCAGACATGGACGTTTGGAAGTAGTGACATTACTTGTAGAAAGGTGCGGATGTGATTGCAATACATATGTACCACGTAGGGTAGGTACACCATTGGATTTAGCTCGAGCTGGTGGACATCGTCGATTAGTAGATTATTTGAAAGGATTAGGTGCTATGTCTGCTAAGAAAATGGAAAAACGTCGTGAAGAAGAAATGGCCAAGGAAGTACCGGTACACTTGGAATCTACTTTGACAAGAAATGGATTATTTGGAATGGGTGATGATGAATTTTGATCTTTTTTTTTCTTTCTTATTATTCTTATTATTATTATTACTATTTATTATTATTTTACTTTCTTCTCCCTTTCTTATAGTTACTTAGTTTTTTTATTACATCCGTTTTTATCATAATACTTGACCATATTATTTTACTTTTTTCTTTTTTTACTTACAAAAGAAAAGAATGGACTACAATAAACTTTTTTTTTCTAAATATTATTATTGTATCTTATTATGATGTATTAATAACAATAATGGGTAGTGATGCGGCAAATGAAAATAGTTTGACCATGTGGACCTTTGAAGCAAATCCATATATGGTAATCAAAATACAAAAAGTGTAAACAAGTACCAACATTGTTTTTTTTTTCTTCTCTTTTTCTTTTTCTTTACTTTTTTTTTTTTTTTTGTCCTTCTTCTTCATTCTCATTCTTCAACTCCTTACTTCCATTTATATATCTTAATATAAAGATATTACTTCTCTCTTTCTCTCTTTTCTATATACAATCTATCCATATTCCTATTATGCCACTCAGAGACGTTTCGGAACAGATGCGTAAAAAGTGGCGACGACGATCTGAGCCAATGCTTTCCATGTTAAAGCAAAAACAACAAGAAGAAGAATTAGAAAAACAACAACAATTCGCTCTACTTATTCAACAACAACAAGAACAAGAACAACAAAAGATATCTCAAGATATCAAATCATCACAAACGAAGGCACCCACCAAAAAGAAAAAGACAACAGCAAGTGATCTTACGCCCAATCCTGATTCATCCGTGTTTGGTATAGGTGATTATCAGTTTTTATCTCAACTTGGTGAAGGCAAATTTAGTAAAGTTATGCTAGCTCAACATTACTTGACGGGTGAAAAGTTTGCAATCAAGGTACACAAAAGAAAAAAAAAACAAGTTTCGGGAGATCCGGGGGAAACGGAAACACGGGGGGGAACGACAAAAATCAAACTTACTGAACAAGCTTTTTTTTTTTCTCCCTTCTTTATTTTATGATGATCATGGTTTATTAGATGATTGACAAAAGGGTATACGATGATAGGGTCATGTCAAGATTAGTACGAGAAATCAGTATTATGGAAGCATTAAATCATCCCAACATTGTTCGACTCTATGAAACATTTGAAACTGCTTGTACTCTTTATTTGGTAATGGAATACATTCCTGGTGTCAATTTGGATGAATATTTAAAGCAAATGGGTGGTTCTCTCAAAGAACAAGAAGCAAGAATGATCTTTCGTCAAGTGGTGGCGGCAGTAGATTATTGTCATCAGAAATGGGTAGTACACAGGGATTTGAAGGTATCACAAAAAAAAAAAAAGGACACAACTGTGATGAAGTAAAAAGGAGAACAAAAAAAAGTTGTAACAAAAATGAGGGGAAAAAAGAAAAAGAAGCTTACCTTTTTACCATTTCACTTACTTTACTTGGTAGGCACCCAACATATTATTGACAAGAAACAATCAAGTTCATTTGGTGGATTTTGGTCTTAGTAATAGATTTGGTCTTCAACGATTAAGAACTATTTGTGGTGAGTAGAATTTAAACTTATTTTTACTTTTTATTTAATTCTTTTTATTTCAATTTAAAATATATAGGATCTATGTTATATTATAGTCCTGAAATCATCAATGGAAAGAAGTATATTGGTCCTGAAGTAGATTGTTGGTGCCTTGGTATTTGCCTTTTTCGAATGGTGGCTGGATTTGAAGCCTTTGCTCATGCAAAAAGTAAGTGTCAACATGTTTTCCAAAGGAGGAAATTCGAAGATAAAACAAAAAACTCCTGTCCCTCCTTTTTTTTTTTTTTTTTTTTTTTGAAAATACAAATATCCTTACCTATTTTTTTTTTTTTTTTTTTTTTTTTTTTGGTAGCCATTGGTGAATTACGAAAGGATATCTTGAATCGAAATTATCCTATGCCTGGCCATTTTAGTGATGGATTGAAACGGACTATTCAAAAATGTCTATCAACAGACCGAAGGAAACGATCAAGTCTTTGTAATGCTTTACAGGGTGATCCTTGGATAAATGATTATGGACGACTAGATGATTTATTTTCAGAGGGAAGTAATTATCATGCGGCAATGTATCAATTTGCAGTACCATCTAGTATGTCAGTAGATGCAATCTCTTTGGAAGCTCGGCAACAAGAACGTGATCAACAACAACGACAATTCCTTAGGGATATGGAAGAAGAAAAGCGAACTGGATATCAAGTACGAAAAACACTTATTCATCACGCTCATAATCCGGCCTATTATTATACTAGTCATGGTCGACGAGAAGACAGATCTTTATTGGAACCAATTCGTGCTGCCCTATATCAAGAAATCCGATCAGTATTGAATCAAATTTCCTTATGTCCTGTCAATCACATTCAATTATCTAGTTTACGATCACCAATGAATCATATTCTTCGGAAATGGAAACGACCTGATATCAATACTCACTTACAACCTTCTTGCTTAGATCATTCATCATCATCTACTACTACTACTCCCGTCCTTTCTTCCAACATCTCTACAGTATCTGACGCAGCTAACCAAAAACAACAACAACATTCAATCAAGCATAGAGGATTAATGAAAAAGACATCATCACTCAACATTTCTCAACTATATCAGCGAACCAAGGACAAAACGTATTATTTCACCATTCAATCCAATGTTCGTGCCATTTCATCAACCACTGTAGTCTCTATGACATCTTCTACTAGTTCACCTACTTATTTGGATGATCAACGTGTACCTTCTTCAGCACCAGTGGATCAAGCACAAGATGAATTTGAATTGGTGTTACTAGTAAGATCGGTTTGTGAACTACTTGGTGTCACCTATCTACATGAATCACGATCTCAACTCAGTTGTATGCTCACATTATGCAACTATAAGGAACAGGATGTATTAGAACGACGCAAATCATCGCCATCAGCCATCCCACGCAAATCATCTCTCAAACAACTCTTCTCAGCATCGACATCAACTCCTACTTTACTTAAAAGGAAAAGTTTTTCCAACAACTCACTCTATCCTGAAAGCATCATCCATTCTCTTGACATCAATGAAGATTGCAATCCTACTGCTAGTAACAACAGTCATTGGTGGTTACGACAATTACAGCGATTGGCTTTACCACATTCCAACGTATTACAATTAAATAACCGATCCTTGCGTCATTCATCCAGTGCTCATAGTATGCGATTATCTTCTACTGATGGTACACGTAGTTTACATGGGAAGACCTCTGTGGATAATTTTATTCGGAAGAAAGATCAAACAGTAGAAAATGATAAAAAGATACCAACAACAGCGACAGATGGTACAGCATTATTCTCAATTGAAGTCAACTTTATTCCTTCCAAACAAAACACACGATTATTGGCTCTACGATTTACCAAAGTCTCAGGTTCAACAAGGGTATACAAATTAGCAACAGGATGGATTGCTAGTATTCTTCAGCAACAAAAAGGTGATTAGAATTTTAATTTATCTTACCCTTCCTTTTGATTATCTATTTTAGTCATATTCATTGTAGTAGATTTTTTGTACATCCTTGTTTTATAATAATAATAATAAAAAATAGTGTTTGTCCAAGCCGAAAAAAAGAAAAAAAAAACGTTGCGGGATTTATGGAAAAGCTTCCTTTTTTTTTTTTTTTTCTTTCGTTCTTTCTTTTTTTCTTTCTTTTTTCTCTTTTCTTTCTTTCTTTTTTTTTTTTTCTGTTAGGAGTCAATATGCAATGATCAATACATATGGTTTCAAATCTTCCTCTACAACAATTACCATTCAGTTACTTCCTTCCTATTCGGATCTGTGTCATTACATTTACAATCATATCGTTATTTTCCTCAGTGGCGACCAGCTTGACTTATGTGTGTTTATGGTTCAACAACAGGAAACATGCACAACGATTGACACTGCAATATGTGATGGTGGCAGTGGTGGCATTGATAGTGGTTGAAATCTTGGATATAGTGAACTGGACTGTGGCTGGCAATTCGGATTACTGCGAAAATACAAGTGTTGTGATCATGGCATTCAACACTGTTGCTGTTTCGGCCTTGGGAACGATTGGATTAAATTTGATGATCATTCTATATGGTGATATGCGAAAACAAAAATGGGCTTCTCGTTTTTATCCTTTGGGGATCATTTCTTTTTCCTTGATTGCTTGTTCAGCTACCATTCATCAAATTACTACAAATGACGCTATTACCAACCATTATTCAGTACCTCGTAGTTGTTGGTAAATGGCTGGATGATCCTTTTTTTTTTTTTTTTTTTGTATTGTTCATATTCTTCTTTTTTGGTTAGGTATTATTCAAGACATTTTTACAGTCCAACCAAAATAGGATTTCACTGGGTATGTTTACTTTAAGGGAAATGGGATGAAACTAACACCAGTCGGTTTTTTTTTTAAATAGTTATGGTATTATTGTTTTCTATTTTTAATTATTGTCTCATCGGCTGTATTTGGGGGTATGTCTATGTGGAAATTATCTCGTGATTATCGTTTGAAAGAACCAACAACGCAAGATTCTTCTTCATCATCTAGTGTATTCTTCAAGGTTGGCATTCGATGTATTCTTTATTCACTTGGTAAACTGTTAAAAATAGACAATTGGCTAATATGAACTAATGATTCGTTTATAGTTCCGATAGTTACAAACGTTTGGGCATTTATTATGCAGTTCGTTGAATTCGAACCACAACGATCCTCTTATCCTCTCTCCATTGTGGATGCCATCTTCTCTTCAGCTGCTGGTAAAAAAAAAAAAAAAATATAAAATCAATTTTGTTTTTATGATTCTAACCATATTTTTTTTTTTTTATTATTTTATTTAGGTTTGTTAGTTGCCGCCATCTTCTATAGTGAACCTACGACCGTGGCTTTTATCAAGGACATTTATCATCACCAAAGAAAGTCAACCCCAGTCAATGATAACAATGACAATAATACTGGACAAGTTTCATCTTCAACAACAACTGTAGAAGCAGGTGCAAGCAAATCAAAATCAGAGGATACAGGTCAGCCATCATCTTCAAATATATCAACTCAATCTCACTCGATTCCACTTGATCGTGATGGTCAAAGATTATCAACAATAGTATCGGAAAACTCACAAGTACCATTCTAGTTTTTAATTATGAATAGCCTCGATATACACGTGTCAATTTTCTAGGTAGATGATTGTCCAGATAGATATAGATTATATAGATAAATTCAATAAATGAATGTTTTATTTATTATAAAAAAGTATAATAGCAGCTAATAATAATCTACAGATATTCGTCATTTGATTCTGATACAGAAGTAGGAGGTTGATATTTCATTTTACTGGTCCATTTCGTATGATGGTGAAAACGATGTGGAGAATGTTGTTTATTGTTTTGTTGCAAGTAAGAAGGAATTGTTGAATGTCCACCTTCAGTATCAGCATCGTATCCAGATGAAATGTCATGATCTCGTTTGTCCATAGATGAAGAAGTGGATGGGACTGGTGACATCAATATCGGTGAAGATCGAGTATTAGCATTGCGTCGTGGTAGATCAAAAGGGTCATCGTCATCTTCATCGTCACCCGCCATAGATGAACTAGATGCCTCCATACCAGAAACTATACTATCATCAGTAGTTGTTTTTGCCCGTTGTTGTTCTTCTTGTTGTCGTTCTGTTCGATTGGTGACAGGATGCATAATTAGGATATATAATAATAATAATAATAATAATAATAATAATAATAAAGTTTTATTGATACAATAGAAGTTTTTTTTTTTAATAATAATAATAACAATAATAAAGAGAAGAAGGGAAACAGAAGAAAAAAGGAACTCAAGATTATTGGGGAGTAAAATATAAATGTATATGTTTGAGTGTGAGAAGAGAAAGAAAGAAAGGGAAAAAAAAAGAAAAAGAAAAAATCAAGAACGATATGGAGAGAGAGAAACCCCGCTAAAAAGAAAAGGCATAAACATCAACTCCTATGCACTACTGATAGGTGTATAAGAAGCATTATGTTGTTCACGGTGACCAAACAAACTACAATTAAAAAAAAAAATTAGAATATATATGTTCATAAAAGTCATGTACTTACAAGTAAAAGATAAGTCCCACCAATGGGAAAAAGAATACTAAAAGAGACCAACCTAGTTTACCCCCAACAGTTCGATTAGAATTGAGAACTTCAAAGATAACAATCAAATCCAAGATAAGAATCAAAAGTCCTACTACACCACCAGTATAAGAGAGCATGTTTTTCGTCATGATGTAAAGAAGTAAAGAAAGAAGAGTGAAAAAAAAAAAGGAAACAAGAAACCGTGGGTGATACAAAATTTTATTGACCCACTTTTCTATGCCCGATGAACCTATCTGGAAGTGGCTGCGCACATTTACACATAAACTCGCATTATATGGAAAAAGTGGGATAATAAGTTTATTAGATGATTGATATGATGAATGGATGCAAGTTGATTCAGGATGATTTGATTCAGTGACATGTATAAACTACATCATCCTTTTATTACCGGTAGTAATTTGATTTCCTAGGATCTATTAAAGAAAAAAAAAATAGAAATGAATATGTTGTCTTTTTTTTTTTTTTTTTTTAGCATAAAACTGTACTATCTACCACTGTGTTGACAACAGTAAAAAAAAAGTTAATTTTTATTGGTTAATTTTACCTAACTGAGCGTGGGGAGAATGAAAATAAAGAAATCCCTTTTTTTTTTTTTTTTTCTTTCTTTCTTTTCCCTGCTTTTTTTGAGATCATTCCAGATTAAGGAATGCCAAGTAACCTTAGTTTTATTGTTACCTATGATAATTCCGAACTTTGTTGCATCAAGTATGTATCAGAAACAGCAACTGAAATTCTTGGTTGGGAATTAGATGAACTCATTGGACAACCCGTGTATGGTTATTTTGATCCGGTACAAATCCCTTCTTTAGAACGTATTCATATATCCAATGTCATGAACGAAAAACTCTGCTCCATGGTTAGTTATCGATTTCGACATAAGAATGGTAGTTATGTTATGTTGCAAACAGTGGTTCATTATTGTTACGACACGGTGGTGACAACCAATTGGGTTTATGATCCGGAATCAGTGGGATATAGGCAACGAATGAACAGCGTGGATGAAGCATTTGTGGTGAAACCCAATGGTGAATTGGAATTGGCATCTATGGGTTCTTTTCCATGGCGACCCCGAGATTTAAACGATAGTATGAAGTATAGCCTTAAGGTCTCACAACGTTGGAACAGCAAGTCTCAAGTGGAACATGAACAAGAACCGCGTTTCTATTTATTACTCAATCGTTATTCGGATCTTATGAATGTGGTATATGTTAGTGATATGATCTCCAATGTTTTGGGTGTCCAAAGTGAAGATTGTCTTGGAAAATCACTCTATCAATTGGTCCATCCTCATGATCGTGTCGTGGTCGAAGCTCAATGTATGGCTGCCAAGTCTCATTATGTCACTGCTCGTATTCGGTTTGATTGGATCGTGGATGAAACAAAAAACATATATCAACCTGTAGATACGATTGTCTGTGGTGCTACTGATGGTTTGGTCATGGCTGTTCGATTGGCTCCAAAACCTATAAATATTTCATAATTTTTTTTTTACTTTTTACTTAGTTAATGCCTATTATTTCATTTAGTTTATAATTTTTTTGTAGTTATTTTTCCTTTTTTTTTTTTTTTTATTCCATACCCTACTTAGTTTAGTATTTCTTCTTTTCTTTTCTTTTTTACTTTTATTCAGCATTTGCATTGTACGGGAAATTCACTTGACCTTTTTTTTTTTTTTTTTTTACTGCATAACTTTTTTTTATCAATAAAATTTTTTTTTATAAGATGCATGGTGTATGTCTTTTTTAGAGTTGGACAATGGTAGAATGTGATGATTGGTTCCTTGATTTACTATGTTGGGATAGAAAGAAAGTGGATGTCATTTTTTTTTATATAACTGGACATGCACATATACAAAAAAGGGCTTTGATCAAATGTTTTCTTTCATGTGATACTTCATTTTCTCTCTTTTTTTTTTTTTAGTTTATGCATGAGGCTTAATCATTGTGGCTAGATTGTTTTGCTTTCTTCCCTCAAGCTGGTTTGACATGCATCCTCCCCCTTTCCCATCATTAAATAAGGTACTTTTTTTTTGATCATTTTAATAAAAAGGTAAATAGATCTTTTATGTCAAATTAAATAAAGAATCAATTGTGATCAATGGACATTGTTCTTTGAAAAAAGATAGACTGAGATTGGAATTAAGCTTCCTTTTTTTTTTTGGCGTTCATTACGGATTGACCAAAAAGGGTCCTTTCCTGAAAGGGGTGTTGACGAAACATTACGCTAAGCATGTTTTTTTTTTCCTGCATCATCATTAACAACTTAACGATTCATATGATCTCATGATATCGACGATACGTCTAGAAGAATACGATTATGACTTTATGATGGTTTCCGTTACGATGCTTCCTATAATTGATGATGGATGATATGTGTAATGATACTAGAGATAATAAACAGAAAGGTGGTGAAGATAATAATGAATATGACTTTATTAAAGTAGGATGTAAATTCAATAATAAACACTAAGCTAAGACTGATACTAAATATTACTAAAAGAATAACAACAGAAGAGGGAAACAAAAACAAATTAAAAAGATACTTTTGATGTTACGTAGTCAACTACTTGATCCAGTTGTACATCCACTTTTGTTGTTCGTATATTCTATTACATATCTATCCAGTTGTATATTGATATAATCCTATTCACAAACTTGTACACAATAAAAGGGATAATCAAAACAAATAATATCAATTAGTTTATAAGAAAGTATAGAAAAAGGAGGGAAGATAATATGTATAGGGTGACAAGAATCCTAAAAAGATAGATTGTGTTAATAAAATAGAAATATTAATGGTGGTTTAATATTTTTAAGTAGAAGTTCAATTTGTATCTTACACATTTCAAAAAAGAGTGATATGGTATTAAAAAAAAAAAAAAAAAAAGGAAGAGAAAGAGATTCATTTTCTCATTTTTCCGTTCTAGATTTTTTTTTTTTTGGAAGAGAGCGGCATTCAAAGTTTTGTTTTTTTGCCTTTATTTTTGACATAAGAAAAAAAAATGATACATCGAATTGACTTGATGAGCAGTATCGAATGATTCATAATAATGAGGAATGATGGTAATACGAATCAATCAAACAAATGATGATCAAGAAAAGCATCCTAAAAGATGATGATGTTGATAATGGATTAGCCTAATTCAATGATATTGGTCTTCCTATCACCGCGAACATATTTACTATTTGGAAATCATGCAAAAAGTATGAGAATAAAATCAAAAAGGATGAACTCAGTCGAATTAAAAATAAAAATAAACCCATTCAGGGTAGTCTTGTGTCACAGGAAGCTAGGATACAACTCTTCCATTCATATTTACATATATATATATATCATTATCGTTGGAGAATAAAAAAAAAAAAAGATAGAAGATTGTTTTCATGATGGGATCAATATTTTTCTTTTATTCCTAATTTTTGATATTCAATCTGATGCAAAGCAAGTCGGCGACTAGAAAAAAAATATATCATGAAACGTGATCGTTCAGAATGGTTACTCAAATTTTATTTTCCTTCTTCTTTGATCAAAAAAAGGCATGTCCTCATGGTGCAAATCAACATTTGTGAAATATAAATATTTGGTATAGTTCATCAAAATTATCGAATATTGGATGATTGTTAGAATTTCAATGTGATATAAATTGTTCGAGTAGTGGTTATTTTTAGTTGATGTCAAATAATACAACTATATTTTTGAAATCTTTTTTTTTTTTTTGGTCTAAGCACTTTGTAAAACAATTGTTTATTGATAAGAATTGTCAATAGTATATATATATATATAATAGTGTATATATTAAAAAAAAAAAGAATAGATTTGGTTGGAAGGGACATCGGATAATAAGGAAGAAAAGTACTGTATTACAAAGGTAATAAAAGGAGTAATAAAAGGTATGGGGCAACGAAACTAAGTGAAAGCAAAAGATAGATGAGAGATAATGGGTGGGAAAATGGGAATATATGAACACAGTAAATAAAAGTATAATAATAGTATATGTAAAACAATAAAAAAAAAAGGGGGGAAGGTCATCAGGGAAAGAGAAGAAAAAAAAAATCAATGAGGTGGTAAAGCATCTTGAGTTCCATTCATCCATGAAGGTTTGGCAGCCAAGGGTTTAATAGGAGGAGGAGATCGTCTCATTTTCAAATGTCGCCCATTCAACTTGTGTACTCTGATATGACGCCGCATGTTGCTTTGAACACTAAAGGACCGATCGCAGTTGGGTTCAGGACAAGTGAACGGCTTTTCACCGGTATGAGAATATGTATGAATACGTAATGATGATGGTCTTGAAAATCCCTTTTGACAGTATGGACATTGATATTTGTTGTTATCTTTTCCATTGTTGTTATTGTTGTTATTGTTGTTGGTAGTTGTCGAAGTAGTGATGGTAGTAGTAGTAGTGGTAGAGGTAGAACCAGCCATCATCATCACTTTTCCACTAGATAATTGTTGTTTGATTCTACTATCATTGTTGAATCGTTCATCATCCCGATGATGAATATCGTCCTCATCAGTATCAAACAGATGTTGTTCGTCCACGCTAGAAGGAGTCTTGATGGAGAGAGTAGGACTTTGAGGTAAAGTAGAAGTCGAGTAAGAAGGTTGAAGAGCTGGAGGAGGAGTAGTAGTAGAATGAATAGAAGTATTATTATCCTTGTTATAAGAGTCCGGACGTAAAGTATGTTGCATCATGAGATCCAAAGTACTGGTAGAGATTGCTCGGCGATGTTGTTGCTGATAAGGAGTCAATAAACCATTGGTTTGTTGATGATGAGAAGTTGGTGGTGGAGTAGTAACATAAGGATGAGTATAATCTGAAAAAGATCGAGAGTGTAGGTTACGAGCTGAACGATGGTTTTGAAAAGGGTATTGATATAAAGGTGTAGGACGAAAAGGAGTAGGCCAGGTGGTGGTATTGTTTGTTGTACTAGGTTCAACAGGGGAAGGAGTAGAGAGTGACAAATTTTCCATATGACCTACTACATCTGAAGCATTTCTACGATGATTTGACTTGTTAACTCTAGTTGTAGTTGAATCAATACTAGCACCTTCTAACATGAGTTGAATAGAAGGTAAAGTTGGTTTTTCAGAGGACATGACAAAGTTGGATAAAAAGTAGAAATATAGAAAGAAAAAAAAGAGAGAGAGAGAGAGAAACAGAAAGAGAAAGTATATAAGGAATGGAGAAAACAATGACAAAGACTATAAAAACAAGATGAAAAAGAAAAAGAAAATAATAATAAAAGAGAGGGAATTGGAGAGAGTAAAGAAAAGGAGAAAAGAGAAAAAAAAAAAAGAAAAGACGATCCTTAGCTATTTTTACATAGACGGAGATGTAAATCTAACGTGGGTCGTTTCTACAGCCAATCAATGATCATCCACTAGCATGTTTTTTTCACTCCTTTTTTTTTTTTTTTCCTTTATACTTTAACTCAGGCCTCGACTTTTTTTTTGCGACTAAAAAAAAAATCATATCAAGTCATCGGATTTTTAGGTCCGAATGTGTTCTAATTGTAAGAAAAAAGAAATGCAAAGTCGATCGTTTTAATGAAAATAAGGGGAGGAAATGTGAGTACAAAAATAGATAAAAAGATCATCCTTTTTTTTTTTCTTGCCATGTTTTTTATGACGATCCCTTTTTTTTTATAAAAAGGAGAAAGAAAAAAAAAACATCCAAGATAGTAAAAAAAAAAAAAAAAAGAAACAAAGAAAATAAAATCGGTATTGGATTTGTCCGTATCACCGGCTTCGGGTTTCAATAGAAATGTAGTACAGCTGTTTTTTAAAAATATATATAAAATGATTTGGAACCGGTCATTGATCGGCGACCTTTATTTAGCACACAAAAAGTCTTTCTAATTAGTCAAAAAAAAATTTCTTTATTGATAATCAAAAAAATGTAACTATACTATTCCGTTCACTAGAGTAATATCCTTTTCGACTACGATCGTCTGATGATCCACTAGAAGATACTTCATCATCTTGTTCATCATTGCTAAAACTAGTTGTATTGGTTGTACGTCGTTGTTTTGATTTTTTCCATTGTCTTTTTCCACTTTCAATTTGATGATCATTGTCATGTTGTTGTACTTGTTGCCATGAGTCACGATGTGATAAAGTGCTTGTTGTTACAATACTGTTCGTCGATGTTGTCGTTGCCCTGACTGTAGACGAACTAATTCTTGGAGATGATACTATTCCAGTTGTTGATGCTGATGATGATGATGAAGATGATGATATAGATGATGATGATAATGATGATGATCCTGATCGCCATGAACATCTTGGATGATCATTGCTGAGTTGAATGGATGTATTTTCAACGGCTGATGTAGCAGTGAGAACAGTCGGAGAAAACGAATAATCACCCAATACTTCATCTGGTAATATGCCACCAACACCTGTATGACTTGATGCTGATAATGTACGTCGAGTCCGATTATCCTGTTGATTGTTGTTCTGCATACCGGTGGAAATTAATAAAGATCGTCGTTTTGCTCTATATTGACTTGGTCGCATGGGTGGAGGAGATGATGTTGTTCCGTTGCTATTGGACCCTGATAAACGATTCGATGCATGTTGTTTCAATGGTAGAAGTGGTATAGAAGTAAACATGGATTGTTGCTGATTGTCAATTGGTGTTGATGAAGATGATGTTGAGGTCGTCATCATGTTGCTATTCCTATGATGATCAAATGAGCTGTTTGGTGATGACGTTGCTTTCGATGATAATGGTAATTCGCAATAATCTCCAGTTGCCAAATCCAAATAGTCATAACTTCCAGGACGTGTTGTGTTATTTTTGTAAAGTGTGCACAGAATCAAAAGATAAGTAAGCCAAATAAAAGAGATCGCCAACAAAAGATTCACATAGATACTTGGATCATTGATGTAATATTGCATGATTTCCATCCAATCCACTGTTGTTCCAATAAAAAGAAAACCGCCAGAAATAGCCATAAAACAACAAATCAATCCACACACCATCGTGATGGATGCATATACAGATTGATGTTTACATGAGGAAGTCGTTGATGATGATGATGATAATTCCATTCCAACTAATTGTCTATAAGTAGCTTCAAAATCATTCGCTCGTCGTTGTCCAATATCAAGTTCATCTACACATGTGTCATCGTCGTAAATATCGTCATCACAATTCTCATCTGAAGCACCAGAAGCACGTGAATATAGTCGAGGTAGATTATCAACAGGTGACTTTCGAAATGTGATTTGTATACATCTAGCCATACCGCCAACAATACATACATATCCCAAAGTCGAATGAAGTTCCATCACATACGTATCGTCAACAGGAATTGCAGATAGAATCGCTGTATAATATAACAAAAAAAAAGAAAGAAAAAAAATTAACAGTCAATTATCTCTGTAACTTACCGTTCAATCTATATATAAATTCTAAAGAATGAATCGTTACCTTTTCCAGTGAGACAAATAATGACACTGTTGACAATATTCCTTTTTTGTAAAAATGGTGACCAAGATTGAAGGCTTACCATTAACGATAGTAAACCACCAGTAGTCCAAAGTAATCCAAGATGAATCGCCTTCCATGATGATCCAAGGATATTTGTATCTATAATATATAAAAAAAAAAAAAAAAATTCAATGGCATGATCTTATTCCGGCATAGTAGCTTGAATTTCCCTTGACAATTCTTACCCCACAAAAAAAATGACAGACATCCCCATAAAAAAATCCAGAGAGCTTCATAATGTTCAGGGGAAGCACGGCGAGGTAGAGATATGATGTTGACAAGGTGCATAAAGATCAAAGACCCATAAACTAAAAATCCAGTTCCTGTAGCAAGAGATAACCAACATTGAGCCAAAGAGTTGCAAGTTGATGTCAGAACAAGAATACTGAATATCAAATGAAAATAACCTAAATACAGTATAATCCATTGTAAGAATATAATAGCATATTTAGGAATATGATTTGTCCAAGAAAATATATTGTACAGTATTGAGTGTTGCTGTTCATGTTGCTGTTGGTGATAATGAGTATCTTGGAATCGATGGCATAAGAGATCAGTACTGGTGTAATCCAAGAAAGTTTGAAGAGTTGATAAAATAAACAAGATTTGTCCTAAAATAATGTGAAGCAAGTTTGCCCAAGAAGAAGAGGTTGGAGAATATTGTATGAACCAGCCAGTGACGGAACCAACCGAGGCAAAAGAAAAACCAAGACAGAGAACTATCCAACGTCGTTTATGAGCATGTTTTGAACTTTTTTGTGTAAATATATAGGGATAAAAAATGAGATAGGCTAAAGTCAATGAGACAAAATGTAAAATGGTAACAGGTTGTCTAAATGGAGCGTTCTGGGGAAAAGACTGATTGATGGGAGAGGTATCCATGGGTGTGGGGTAGTAAGATAGAGATATACAATATATAAAAAAAAAAAAAAGAAAGAAAAACAAGGAAAGGTATAAAAGAAAAGATATACAGGTCAACTAATCATATAGAAAGTAAATACAGATGGTCACGTCTTTCCACTCTAAATATGAATAATAAAAAAAAAAGCGGAAAGAAAGAAAATAGAACAAGAGGGGGCGGTGTGCTCAAATAATAAAGCGTGATTTTTTTTTGTCCTACCGACCTTAGTAACAAAAACTTTGGGTGAAGATCAATCAGTGTAAAATTATAAACATCAATCATCAACATGTATTAAAAAAAAAAAAAAAAAAAAAAGGATAATAAAAACCAAAATATATATGTATATCTTTTTTATTTGTAAATTGAAATAATCTAACCGATAATAAGCTTGTCTTCTTGGAAGTTGTATTCTATATAAAAGAAAAATTCAGTTTCGTATAGAAAAAATCGATCCCTTTTTTTTTTTTTGAACTTACCAGGAATTTCGAGATTAAGAGGAGCAGGACCCTTACGGATACGACCAGAGATATCGTAATGGGAACCGTGACAGGGACAGTACCAACCACCATAATCACCAGCTTCACCAATAGGTACACAACCCCTAAATAAAAAAAAAAAAATAAAAGAAAATAGAGGATAAGAATACTATCAACATAATACATATATTTGATACAACTTACAAGTGAGTACAGACACCAAGCATCACCAACCATTCAGGTTTCTTTACACGTTCAGCATCTTGTTGAGGATCACGTAATTCTTGAACGTTAACTTGGTTGGCTTCAGCGATTTCATCTTGAGTACGGTGACGAATGAACACAGGCTTACCACGCCATTTGATAGTGACATTCTTACCTTCAGGAATAGAAGCAAGGTCAACTTCAGCCTTAGCTAAAGCCAACACATCAGCAGAAGCAGACATGTTAGCCAAAAAATCGGATACAGTAGCTTGGGCTCCAGCAGCAGATACCAAAGCAGTAGTACCAACCATCATGTAAGCAAAAGAACGGCTGGTATCAGCACTAGAATTTTGCTTCTTGTAGTTTGAAAAGTCAGGGACATTGGTAGTGTGGTTGCGACGTAACGAGAAGGCTTGAGTAGGAGCAGCTGAAAAAAAAAAAATAGAAAAAGGTAAAAAAAAAAAAAAAAAAAAAAAAAGATTAATTAATAAAAGAAATGGTCAAAAGTAAGGACTATTCACATGTCCGAAAAACAAATATTTAAAAACGTTGTATTATTTACCATTGACGTAGGAAGTATTCACCAAACCGCCTGCAGATCGTTGTTTGACAGGAATGCTGGATTTTTGTTGGGAGTGATGTTCGTCGTCTTGAGAAGAAGAAACGTGGAAGATGTGTCGCAATGCGGAAGCTGAGGCAGGGACATTGTTATAAGAGCGGTTAGCAATGGCAGACGCAACAGAGCGTGTTAAAGAAGCCATAGTTGATAAAGAGTGGGGAGTACAGAAAGGGATTCTTTTTTCAAAGAGAAACAGAGGAAAAAAAAAAGACAAAAAAAAAACTTTTTCCTCAACTATTGACCCCCGCCAGGTTGATTCAGCCTTGTCAGTTTTTTTTTTTTTTTTTTTTTTCGTCATCATCATGAGATGGCTCGGTCAAATCCATCGGTATTTCAATTTCAGTCACCCTCATTCGTTCATTTGGTACGTAGATATTAGCATAAAACTAGTTGTGAGCTAGTAGTAACGTAGAAGCTACTTTGTTGGTGGGTAATGGGCAAAAGTATATTGGGTGATGGGTTGATAATAAATTCGTAAATGGATTGATGGTTATATGGATGATGGTTATATGGATGATGGTTGTATGGATAATGATTGTATGGATAACGATTATATGGATAACGATTATATGGATAATGATTGTATGGATAACGATTGTATGGGTAACGATTGTATGGATAATGATTGTATGGATAATGATTGTAGGGATAATGATTGTATTCATAACTGATGGATAGATTTCATGGTAGTTGAAGAAAGGGGGGAGTGGATAAAAATAGGTATTTGCATGGGTAACATGTTGGTGGCACACATATACAAAAAATGAAGATGTGGGACCAGGATGATTGTTATTATATTAAAAGAGAGCTTTTATTTTTTTTTTTTATTTGATAAAAATGAATCTAATAATCTAACAAAACAAATCAAACCAAAAAAAAAAAAAGGAGAGGGGATCAAATCAAAGCGCCTTCACGTTGATGATAACGTTGATGAGGTGAGTTCCTATCATGATTTAATCTTGCTCGTCTTCTTCGCCTGGAAGAGGTGATAAATTGTGGCATTTTTCGTTGATCCAAATCCAAACTGACATTGACTGAAGCTTGTAAATGTTCGATCCAACCCAGTTGTTCGTCTTCTCCTTTGGTTCGTATCAAAAATTGAGGTCCCTGATGAATACGAAGGCGAATGACATGGCGTCGTTTACGATAATCCGATGCTTGGCCAGCCTCTGCATCTTGCATAGAATAACACCATACTGGTTTTTTTTCTTCCAATTCTGTCAACGGTGTGGTTTTGTACGCCCGGATGGTAGTACCCCATAATACCATATACAGCTTCCTATGGTAAATCTGTTTCAGTTGATCCTATTATATATCATTGTTTTTTTTTTGTTTTTTTTACTTTCCTTTCTTACCTCCATGATCTTTTTTTCGATTTTTTTGTTGGTCCTTCTAGTTCTGTTTTGATCATCATGTAGCCCATTTTATATACAGTGCATTCATATGGAGGTAAATCTTCCTTTCCTTCTTCTTCCCGTTTTTCAATAGTGTAATGGCGTCTGACGGTATAGTTTTCTGAAGATGGATGACGTGGAGTGATATGTGATGATACCTCGTGAGGATAACATGGTGGATGTAATGGTATTCGTTTTGATTTCATCAAAGTTGTTGGATGTGCTGGTTTGATACTATAATCATCGTTATCAAGGTGTTGATCATCATCATCATCGTTACTATTGTTGTTGCTATTGTTGATGCTAGTGGTGACGTTGGTATCGAAGTTGTTGTTATTTCGTGTAGTAGATAATGGTAGCGAGACGGAGGAGAGGGATGCAAGCTCAGAAGTAGCCAAATTAGGCATGATGATTGACTTTGATCGAGCACCCCGCTTCTTTTTCCATGGCAACGCTAAAATTAAAAAAAAAAATCAGGGTGAGGATGGCTTTTTTTTTTTTTTTTTTTTTGAAGGGACGGGATATTTCAAAAAGGAATCATCAAAAATAATAAGGGATAGTTCACTTATTATGCACACTTTGTTCTCCTTTTGAAATTCCTATTTTCTCGATGATGTTTTTTTTTGATTACCAAAACACGATAGAAGCATGATTACGTGGATATAGTAAGTATGTTGAGCACGAAATATTAAGAATATAAATGATGTTTTGAATAATCAAAAAAGAAAGGAAAGAAAAAAAATAAAAAGGAAAGAAAGAAATAATAATAATAAATAAAAAAAGAACCGAAAGTTTGAACATTTTTAAATGTATCGGGGATGATTTTTCTCAATGAAAGGAGTTAAAAGTACAGTCAATCAATTAGTGTAGTCCATCAGTTTCAAGTCAGACAGCTTAAGGGGGTGGACGACATCAATTCTTTGTCACTACACACTTGATTAGATAAAATTTCTGATTGGAAGTATATAATAAATAAAAAAAAAAAATTCAAACTTTATCCCTCATGATCGTCATCCATCATCATTGCTGCAAAAGCTTTTCCGAAAATAATAACAACAGAATTATCTTTTCCATTTTATTGATTGCGTCCTTTCTCCCTTTTTAGGATGAAAAGTTACCATCATCCTTTTTTTTTTTTTCCTATGTCTATAAAAGGAAATGTATATTAGTATGACAGATAAAGATAATGAAGAAAATAAAATAATAATAATAATAATAATAATAATAATAAATAGTAAAGAAAGCTAAGAAAAATCAAATAAAAAAAAACAAGATTGATTTAGAGCTCAAAATAAAAGAAGCAGGATCTTTTTTTTTTTTTTTTTTTTTTTTTTTTTTTTTTTACGATTAGACCATTCTTCAATGCAAAAAAGTTATCGTAACGAGACATAAAAATGAAAATGACCTGATCTCTTCATCCATGATGGCGTTTAACAGAGTAAAAAAAAAAAAAAAAGGAGAGGAGATAAATACAATCCAACATATTTATGATGATATTGTTGTTTCTTTTCTTTGCATAAACAACCCCAAAAGATTAGTTAAGGCACTTTAATGGATATTCTGATAATCACCCTCCTATCTTTTCTTCTAGCATTCTTGAGATCGCATGAGTATCTTTTATTTTATTTAGTTTTTACAAGTGGTCAAAAAGCAAAACCTTCTATATTCTTTATCCTCGGAATAGACTACATCATTTAAACTGTTGAGTTTACTGATTACCCCGGAATCATATTGATACTAATATCACAAATCATGGTAATTTGATAATTTAAAAATAGAATAAAATAAAAAGAAAAGTATATGTTTTATTGAACCAGAATGGATAAACAATAATAATCACTATCTACAGATATATCATCCAGGATAATAAGGTGGATGAGATGGGTAATAAAAAGAATAATGTTGTTGTTGTTGCTGTTGTTGTTGTTGTTGTTGTTGCTGATGGTAGGGTAACTGATTAACATGATTGTTGTTTACAAATGTTGATGTTGATGTTGATGATGATGATGACAAGGTGGAGGGAATGGAATGTTGAAGGTTAGGTTGATGTTGCTGTTGATGATGTTGACGCCATTGATTAGAAGTAGGTTCATGATGATGATATTGTTGCCACTGGTTAGGAACAGGTACTGAACGTTGATACTGACGTTGTTGTTGCCAATGATGAGAAGTCGATGTAGATGATGACTGTTGTTGATGCTGTTCTTGTTGCCACTGGTTTGAAGGTGTAGCGGATGCCGATTGTTGTTGATGATGTTTTCCAATGACCAAGACAGCTAAAAAGATATCAGTATCAAATTTCTTTTCTTGATCATCCATAGGTATAACCGCGGAAAGAAAATCAGGTATTTTTTCATCCTTGTATAGAGGTAATAAATAAAAGTCCTTGATTTTCGTCTTGTTATGTCCCACCACACCATATCTTTTTCGAGATTCGAAGTAATTGAGTAAGGTTTGCATATGCCGTTCATTCGATGAAGAAGATGACGTTTGACATTCCACTCGCAATAGTACAATTTCCCGACTGGTAGATTGCTTCAGACTTGATACGTATTTGGTAGCACTGTCTACTCGAAGTCGACCTTCAATATACATAGTAGATGGTAGTATATCTTGCCATTCTTCTTTGGTTAGTTTTCGTCCCCCAATTTGTAGAGCTGTAGCATCAAAAGAACATACATCTGGCATTTCCACGCGTCCATCCCAAATAGTAGCTATTGTTGTTGATACTGATGTACTATTGTTATTTTCCATATCATTATCTTCATCACCAGCATATAATTGTTCGTCGTTCTCTTCATCACCAAGTAAAGCTTCCAAATCCACCGATGATTTTTTTGTTGTTGCTTCGTGTTCTTTTTGTTGTGATCCATTTGCATCAATACCTATTTGTTTCCATATAGCATCCATAGCATCTTTTGCCAAAGGAGCATGACTAGTTGCGGATTGTGGTGTAGGAGGTGTAGATGATTTCGCTGATGTAGGTAAACTATCTATGTTTCCGGTTTGATGAGTGTCAGTTTTCTCCACGTTGATCCCTGCTGTTGTTAGTTTCGGAAGTGCATTTGCTGTTGGTGTTAAAGATGACTCTTGTCGTTGATTGGATTGAGAAGAAGAGGATTCATCCTTCCTGGGAATCATGATAATATCACCTTTATGTGTCTTTTTGATGATGGGCATATTTTCAATCTTGAGGACAGAGTTCTTGATACTTTTTTCACGTAAGGATTCTGACATGGATCGTAATTCAGGGTTGGCCATATCTTCTGACGACATTTGTGCAAGCTGTTCCACCGTCAAATCCCCACTCACCACACGAATTTGAAAGTCTTGATTTGCCTTATCCTTGAGGTTGTATAACAGTGATCGTACCTTATTCTTGTAACGTGATCCACACACTTTCGTGTCACCATGAGGTTCCTTTTCACCAAGATAATCATAGAGGGCCCCTTCGATCTTGCATGCCAAAGATTCAGAAGCTTTCATAGGATCATTTGATACTTGTTGAGCCAGTTCTTCCGGTAGTTGATCAGTTATTTCATCAAGGATGGGAGTCATTGTTGTTGTAAGATTCTTGACCACATTTTTGCGGATGGGATCCATTACCATTGCTTTTGATTCTTTTTTCGGTTTAATGGATGTAACTGGTATTGCTGTTGTTACTTCAATATCGCTTTTGGAGGATTCACTGTCTGTTGGTCTTTGTCGCTTTGTCGGTACTGATCTTGTACTAGACTTGTTGGAGGAATGAGGAGCAGTTGCTAAACGAGCACAGACATCACTACAGTAGGAATCAGCCCGAGTTTGATTGTTACATGACGATAATAAACATTTGTTTTGATGTCGAGCATTTCGTGTTTTTGTCTTGAAAAAAAAAAAAGGAGAGAGATAAAAAAAAAAAAATTAAGTTGTGAATTTGAAATTTTTTTTTTTTTTTTTTTTTACCTTAGTTTCATCTGGTTCCATTGGGGTGTTTGAGCGATTTGAATGGGTTTCATCTATATAAGGACGATAACAATAAGAATATATCAGTAACACATACATCATGATCACATATATCTTTTAGTCAAAAGGCAAGCAATATCGTTCAGTTTATTTCCCAAGTAAGGCTAACAACGGACATATATGGTGTAAACTCCCCATCCTTTTTTTTTTTTTTTCCAAATCCATAAAAATCATAAAGACAATAATAATAACGATAATAAAAGTAAACAAGGGGAATGGTGATAATATTGAGGATATATTTAAAGAAGGTATAAATAACAAGATATTATAAAATGGAGACAACTATATACAATGATAAACTATACGACAAAGATAAACCTTTTCTCTTTTTATCACCATAATATACTAAACAACCTGTACACCCATACCGCATTCCAATGATCTATATGTTGTTTGATATAATGTACTAATCCATATTTCCCTGCTTCACAAAAGAAATAAACATAGCTATTGCCGCCTAGACTATTCCATATTATTTTTTGATTATTACCTGATTTGCACTTGTCACATATCCAATCCACATTTTCTATTTCGTCAGCATCCAAGTTCACACAGCTACAATGAAACCTATCACAAAACAAAAAAAAAGATTAATTACAAGTAATACAAGATATTTTTTTTTTTTTGCTTTTCTTACCATTCTTGACATTCATCACATTGAACCATAGGTTGACCATCATAAGGTTGTTGACATATACAATACAACTTTTTACCACGTTTCTTTCGTGCAGGAGGTGGAGGATCTGGCGTTGGTGATGATTGTTGCTTTTGTACCACAGTTGCATCTCCAGATGATTTGCTATCTGTACGTAGTCGTTTAGATCGTGTCACCATTCCTTCATTTTCCACTGGATGGGATTCTATCGAGGTTGTAGCTGGTTGTAAAGTTGTTTGTTGTTTGTTATTTTCCACCATGGTCGCGTTTATCGTATCAGGACAAGTCGTCGTCATTGGAGTTGATGTCAAAGTAAGGAAATGGGGAGCCAAGAAATCAGGTAAGTTATTGGAAGATAAACTGTTCAAAGGCATTTGTGTAATGGAAGGATCTTGTTGTTGTTGTTGAGATTGTGTCAAAAGATGCCAGTTGGGAGAACCATCAGAGTTAACCGCAGTATTAGTTGCATTGTCACCAAAAGCAAAAAGAAATTGATCCATATTCGGTAACGGTTTATCAAATAATCGGGTATCATCCTGTTCAGAAGTATCCAGAGTTAGAGAGTCATTCCAACATGTAGAAGATGAGGTAGGAACCAAAGGAAATGTTGTTGTTGTTGTTGTTGGTGTAGAATTAATCGTGTTATTGTTATTATTATTATTATTACTATTTTCATGAGTGGGAGACGTAATATCTTGTAGTTCCTGGGTTGAACCATCTGAGTGGGATTGAAGATTCAAATAATCATCAATATCCATTGAAGAAAAAGGAAAAAAAGAAAAAAAAAAATAATATAAGAGGAAAAGAAAGAAAAGTATGGGAAGAAAAAATGAAAGAGAGAAAAAAAAAAATAGAAAAAAAAAATTCCAACCAGTCACCACGTAGATTTTATAGGACTAAATATTAGGACTATAAAAAAAACGGTGTTTAAAAAAAGAATTGATGAGTGATCACTGTAAGATATATGAAGTATGTACTTACAATTAAAAACTTCCTTCTAGCTCAAGGGCTAGCAATTACTGCATTGACTAATCCAGGATATACAGCGTTGAAGTAAGCAGACAGTTTGTTGTTGAGAAAGAAAAGAAGGAGGAAAGAGATTGTGACACCCTCCCCTTTAGAAGCGGATATTGAAAGAGTACTCTTTTTTTTTTTTTTTTTTTTTTTTTTTTTTGCCTTTGTTCCCTTATCTCTCTCTCTCTTTGTTTTCTTCTTTAACTTTTCTAGTTATTATTATTAGTTAGGCATGAGTGGTAAGTAATAGATATTAAAAATGAAAAATAATGATTAATATCTTTCATTATAGAAAATACTACTTTGGAAGCTATCAAGTATACCCCAGGTCATTTAGAAATTTTGGATCAGTTAGCTCTTCCTCACGAAACTATTTATGAACAAGTCAAAACTATTGAAGATGGTCATGCTGCTATCAAGACAATGAAGACTCGTGGTGCTCCTGCTATTGCCATTGTAGCTGCTTTATCTTTAGCTGTTGATGTATCTGCACGTCATGCCCGAGGTGAATTTGGTCAATCTGCTGCTACTGCGTTCACTTTTTTAGAAAACTCTTTGGAATATTTGAAAACTTCTCGACCTACTGCTGTCAATTTATTCGACGCTGCTAACAAGTTGAGTGCTATTAATCAACAAGCTGCTTCCATTGATTCCGCTACTGCCTCTTCTGTGGTTCAAACATACGTACAAGCTGCCGAACAAATGTTAGTGGATGATGTACAAGATAACAAGAATATTGGTAAACATGGTGCTGACTTTATTATCAAGAATGTTAAAAACAATAAGGACATTAGTGTTTTAACTCATTGTAACACTGGGTAAGTTCCAAAAAAAAAAAAAAATAGATGCCTATATCTTAATCTTTATTTTTATATAAAATATTTATATTTTATTTAGATCATTAGCTACAGCAGGATGGGGAACTGCTTTGGGTATTATTCGTGATTTACATGCTCGTGGTGATTTGACACATGCCTATTGTACTGAAACTCGTCCCTACAATCAAGGATCTCGATTAACAGCCTATGAACTAGTATATGAAAAGATTCCTGCGACTTTGATTTGTGATTCCATGGCATCCGCTTTACTCAATCAAAATACAAGTGTCCAAGCCATTATTGTAGGTGCAGATCGTGTTGCTGCCAATGGTGATACTGCTAACAAAATCGGAACCTATCAACTCGCCATTACTGCAAAACATCATGGTATTCTCTTTATTGTCGCTGCTCCTTCTACTTCTATTGATCTTAATACCAAGACTGGCGAAGACATTGTGATTGAAGAACGCCCTCCAGAAGAATTGACTAATGTTACTGGTATTCGTCTGGTGGATGGTAAGCCTACGCCTACCACTGTACGTACCGCTGCTCAACATATTGGTGTATGGAACCCAAGCTTCGATGTCACTCCAAATGAACTGATCTCTGCCATTGTGACTGAAAAAGGTGTTGTTGTCAAAAAATCTGGTGAAGCTTTCGACATGACCTCTTTCCTTTTGTCCTGATTTATCTACCCGTTTTCTGCTACTAATTTTGTTGTATATTTATATTTTAAAAGTAGTATAGTATATATAGATATCTATGTATCATCATCCCATATATGTAATAAAAATAATAAAAAAAATAAAAAATAAAAACAAATGTATTTATGACTTCCCTATCGAATATTACAAACAATAACATCACACTTGGAAAATATATAATCAAACAAAGTAAAAACAGGATTGACCTTTTTTATTTTATTTTATTGAGAATTACAATGTCATCAAAAAAAAGAAGGAGAATACCATTAGATCGATCTTTGTTGATGTCATGATGTAGGTCGTTTGTTATAGTTATTGCTGTCGTTTGTTGTTATAGTTTTATGATATTTAACGGAGACGACGAGCTTCACGTTCGGATTCCAAGAGGCAAAGAATATCGTTTTCGCGGACGGGACCCTTAACGTTACGGATAATGCTACGGTTGGTGTCATCCATGAATTCAACACGAACTTGAGTCACACCACCACGAGAACCGGTGCGGCCGAGAACCTTGATCACTCTAGCGAGTTTGACGGGAGTCTTTTGTGAATCCTAAACAATTTTATATATATAAAAAAAAAAGGTTAACATAAGTTATTCTATATTTTTTTTTCATATCAAAAATAAACATCTCCCCCCATAGTCTAAATGAATGAACCAATACAATGAATGTTTCAGCATGATCAATATGGTTCCCAACTTGCCCCACATTTTCCCATTGCCTACTTTACAAAATTGCATCCATCCATCCATCCGCCCATCTATATCCAACACATCCATCCATTTATTTCGTTCGTTCATTGTTGAGTGGTTCCTATTGATCGAATGTCACTATCCCAAATGTTTCATCCTTTTATGTATACGCACCATATTTTTGGAGATAAAGAAAGGAAGGAAAAAGCAAGAATAGCTATCAACCGCTCTAAACTACACCGCACACTGAGTTTGAAAACAATCATCTATCAAAAATGCGTGTAATTAAAAAAAAAAAAAAAAGAAAAAAGAAAAAAATCACAATGATATTTAATTTCGTTTATTTTCAAACATGTATACTATAATAAGTCTAAAAATAATCAATGTTAATTCCCATAATTTCTACAATATCTTCCATGATTCTTGGTACGGTGGTTCCAATTTGTTTGGTTAGGTCTTTTTGTCGATCCACCGCCAGCCCAGCAAAGGCATGAATCAAATCACCATCCAATACTGCCTTGGTTCGATTAGATGCCATTCTTTGTTTTGATCCTTTGATAAGTCTATCAATAATAATAAAAAAAAGAAAAGAGAATTAACACAAATGATCGATTATAATTTCTTTGTACATTTCATTACCTATATGCCCTTGGATTTAATCCTGCTACATGTTGAATACTGTTCACTAATTGTCCATAGAGAGTATTGAGTCTTTTGAATGTCTTTTCTGGAATAGGAGATACCACACTGATGCTTCCTGAAAATGATCCACAAAGACAAAAATGACGTCGGCTATACTGGAATGTCTTGTTATCATTGATATTATTGATTGTAATTTGTGGTAACCGGATCATAGTTCGTACTTGAGACCCCACATGGAAATCACCACGGCGCATTAATTTTTGACCAGCGATGGATTGTAAATCTTTAGAAGATAAAATAAAATAAAAAACAAAATGGAATCAGAATTGTAAAAAAAAAAAAAAAAAAAAAAAAAAAAAAAAAAAAAAAAAAAAAAAAAAAAAAAAAAAAAAAATTTCAAATCTATATACTTACTGTAAGGAGCATATTGATAGATATCCAAATTATCATCCGTATCCCCCACCATCAAATACAAAGATTTGTCATCGATAATATAGTTCACTGAACCTACTTCAAAAGATTGATAATCCTTGCCAAGTAATACCAGTTTCGCAGGTTCAAGTTGGAAGCCCAAAAACCAAATGGATTTCTGCACATCGCCAAGGAGAATAAAATTCTTGATAGAGCACATACAAGTAACATAAATCTGAACATCAATAAATGCCACACCTACCAAACTTTCATTATCTTCAAAACTCCAAACAATCATTTTCGATCCAATACAAGCTGCCAAATGTCCACTGACATCGCACATCGCTGTCACAGCCCCTTTGACATCTTCTTTATGTAAAAACTTGAATTTGTGATTGGTTTGAGGGTTATCTGGTTCTGGAACGACTTCGATGACTTCATATACATATATCTACATAAAAGATAAATAATAATAGTAATAACAAAAAAAAAAAAAAAAAAAGGAGATGAATATTTGGTTGTCTTTATGTGATTTTTTTTTGCATATATACTTATGAAATGATACTTACAGCACCTTTCATAGGAGAATCTTCTCCACGTAAAACACCAGTACCAACAGTCAAAAAATGCTTTCGTCCTGAACTCGTTTGTTTTGATTCCAAAGGTACACATTCCAAAGAGAGGCCTTGTTCAAATTCATCAAATGTCACTTGATCCACTGTTTCCCATGTCACAGGCGATATCAGTAATAAAGAGAATCGATCCACTTTTGGAAGGAATGCTCCAGGTTCGCGATCGTCCATTTTATGTTCCGTTGCTGTTGTAGCGCCGTCTGTTGTTGATACTGTGTCTTCTTCATCTCCACCATGTCCGAGTCCACCCACTTTGGCCTCCTTCGCTGTTGATACAAGAACACCATAAACACGCATCGTTGGATGATACTTGATTTTGTGTACCGTTTGTCCCAATGGTATTTTTTCTACCAACCAATCCATGTCATATGTAGTGTTTTCATTGGGTAAAGTACATAGTCGAATTCTTGACTAAAAAAAAAAAATAAGTGGTAAGTTATTATATGTCATCTACTGATTTCTATTCATTTACGTCAATATCAATAGTAATAAATCCATGTAAACAGTTGACATTGTGGAACTGAGAAAAGGCTCGAATAGGACGATCAGTTTTCATAGGATGCACGCGGACAAAGCTTTTGCTTGAAGACATCAACCAGAGTGGTTCGGGACCAGCCACGAAGACACCAGAATAGCCAGACACATCCATAAATAGAGAGAGCATACGTTCGCGTCTTTTACTTGTAGAATTGCTGCTGTTTTTCTTTTTCTTCTTCCTTTTCTTGCCTTCCCCATCGATTCCTA
The DNA here is from genome assembly GCF_025201355.1 of Halteromyces radiatus. Lineage (NCBI taxonomy): Eukaryota > Fungi > Mucoromycota > Mucoromycetes > Mucorales > Cunninghamellaceae > Halteromyces > Halteromyces radiatus. The sequence goes on along the minus strand of NW_026251692.1, from coordinate 1,361,285 downwards.
GCATATCATTATCATCAATACCCAAATCTACTACTAGCTTTGCCTGTTCTTCCTTTTCTTTTTGTGCTTGAGCTTCCAGTTCTTGTTCCTTCAGTAATTCATAATCAATACGATATCTTGATATATAATCATGATGTACCCGTGAGAATCGTAACGCCAGTCGACCTTCATAATCCTCCAGTTGTGCATCTGTACAAACTTCAACGTCATTCACTAAAAGATTGTCGGCGGTTGGTATAAATTCAAACGCTTTGTAAATGATAATATCACCGGTTGATGTGCGTAACTATAAAGTAAAAAAGAATAAATCAGTGTCAAAGTCAAAATAGTAAAGAATATGATTTCGCTAGTCTTTAATCTGCTTTCTTACCACCAAATGAGGATCTTTCCTTTCCTTGCCAATGTTTGTCAATAAGAATTCCTTAATCTTGATAGTGCCAATTGCATCACCTAGTCTTGTCGATGTTTGTTGAGACAAAAATACTGATTCAGTTGGTTTGTTGTTGGAGTTGTCATGTACTGGATAATCGGTGACCAGATTGAGTAATAGGTTTAATTTTGGGAAATGATAGCATTCTTGTAAATCTGGTAAACTATACAATGTCAGTTCGCCCGTCTTGGTATAAACCACACACCAAAAGGTCATCGGCCATGTTGTTTCTTGGATACCCCCCATCATACTGACATTGGCTTCATCAATTATATTCCTATTGCGAGAGATTTGATTTTGTTGCAGTTTATGTTGAGATTCTTGTGATTTTCCTGTGGTGCTACTTCCATAAAGAGATTCATCATCATCTGTCATATTCATATTCAGCGTTGTTGCATCTGTTGATGATTCTATCGTCATGCTGGTATCCTTTTCATCGCTTGAATCACCATATAAATCCATATCTATTTCGTCGAATTCATCCTTGTTTGTAATAGATGTCACTATTGCGGAGGAAGCTCCATGTAACTTTTTTGATTTATTTGGTGCCATATCCTCTTCTGCCTTTCGTTTCTTGTCTTTGTGAGTTATTGCTTGTTGAAGTTTCATAGTAGCAATGATTTCCTTTTTGTTCTTGATAGATGTAAAGAGTCCAGAAGTATCGGCAAACACAGAAGCTGAGTAGATATTTTTTGGTTTCTATTGACAAAAAAAAAAAAAAAAAAGATCAATATTCCATCTCCTTTTTGTTTGTGATTCAACTTACGTTCAAAGATGAAGGAACAGGAACATAGATGATATCCTTTGTAGTGGCATCACACTGTAACGTCATTATCGTTTGATTTTCTAAAACCAGTACAATATAGGGATCATGTACACTTGCTTCAACAATTCTTGATTCTCTCACAGGGATCGATTGGAGTCGTTTGCCACCTTGAATTCCATGCATTAAAAAAAAAAATCGAAAAACTTTTGGTTAATTCATGCCCACTTCTCATTTCAAAATCAAAATATAATTTACCAGGAGTAAGAAGGTATAATCCTTTTTCATGAATTTGTACAATACGAGTATGATTGAATAAAGTGCTTACTAACACAGTAGGTCCTTTGGTATAAAATCCAGATTTTTCAAGTTCTTGTAATTCATCACCAGCTGCTAAAACCTATATCAAAAAAAAAATTGATGATGGAATGCATAAATGTTTTCTGATTGAAATTTTTCTTTCAACTTACCAGAGTGCTGCTGGATTTGCTGATAAATAACAACTTGTCAAATGATCTATTGAATGCCATATTCTTCGCTATATCTGCCTCCAACTCATCATCATCGTTGGTTCTATGCTTTATGGTCCAAAGGGCTTGGCAATCAGTTTGATCAAAAGAAAACGAAGATTTGGACCGAATATGTCGTCGTAGTATACATAGAGCTCCATTTTTGCCATAACCAGATGCTGTCACTAGTTCCACATCAGGTAATAATGCTGCCGTCGTTTCCGGTGCCGTTGTATTGCTTTCTTCTGAAGAAGTAGTATCCAAGTCTATATCACCAACTACCATATCAGTAATAGGCCCCGTATTCAATAATTCATCCACTACACGAAAAGTATAACCATGATCTAAATTAAAAAAAAAATTAGTATATGAATACAAATGTCATCCTATCTCACCTGTTGAATTTTTGGTATTGAAATATTGACCATTATCCCTCCATTTGATTAATAAAGAGTTTCCCACACGGCTTGCCAAAAAGAAATAATCTCCATCCTTGACATTGCAAACACATGTAGGCACCAAAGCAACGGGAGTATATTGATGTTCGAGTTTTCGTGTATTCTTGTTATCGGAAGTGATGACATCAATTTGACCAAAAGGAAGACGTGTCACTTGAAGGCCAACCACCTTGTTTCCATCACGCACAAATTGCACTATTGCCCAATCGCCATTTTGAAGAAAAAGAAGGCATACACCTTCTGAAAGATAAAGAGCACGTGCACCGTCCAAAATAAGACCGAGATTGACAGTGGCTGGATCATATTTCATGCTTGGAAAAGCAGTTGTTGATTTGGCATAGGCATTGACACCAACGCCTACTCCTGGTGATCCTTGAGAGACGTATAACAGAGCATTAGCAGAAATTACCATCATACCATGAATAGGCTTTGGCATGGCCACGAGTTGAAGTGAATCGTAAGGTAAATGGTGTAAAGAGTAAATCACAGGATATACCTTTTCAGTCAAATCTAATGATATCACCATGATACTTGCGGTATCCTTGTCTTCATCTAGTCGACTATATCGTAAGAATCAGAATATAAGTATCACATGAGTAAACCCAACAAAAAAAAAAAAAGAAATTCATCCCTTACCCTGTCCATGTTTGCTTTGCTTGATATAGAATGGCAAGAGTAGGTTCATAGTAATCCGATAAAAATACCATATCCACCACATTTTTCACATTCTTGTCAATAGAAGGTAGATCAATGATAAAACTAGGTAAGTAAGGTCGCTTCCTATCATCAAAAAGAATTGTTAAAAGTTATTGTTTGCTCTAATAATATACGTTGAAACTTTACTGTAATGGATCATCTTCATCATAATCTTGACCTCCAGTATCCAATTGATCAGCTTGTCGGAAGGGTAATACAGCTACTTTATCATTATAAAAATTCAAAATCGCACATCGTTGTTGAGGATCGACATGAAGCGAAGGTGTGAACGTATTAGATAAATGTTCTTTCTAAGGTTAATTAACAAAAAAAAAATAGTAATAAAGAGTAAGTATAAAAATGAATATTACAATAATACATAATAATATATATGTACCTTGAGTTCTTCACGTTCGTAGTAATGTATAGAAACTGTAGTGATAGAATTAGTTGCAGGAGACCATTCAAGTAGAGACATCTATACAAAAAAAAAAAAAAAATAGATTCAATAAATATTTTTTATTGAATAATAGTATTGAATTTACCTTGGCATCTTCAAAACCTAACAGTAAACTGTCACAACCTTCTTTTCCACGAGGTGAGCAAGTACGTATGACACCCATAGTAGTGATTGTCCCATTGAGATTATATTGCGCTACCAGTTCCAATCGTGCTGAATTCGTTGAAGCAATATCGTTGTCGAGAGGTGTTAAGTTTGGATAAGGTAAAGTCTAAAAAGTAGAATTAAAGTAAAAAAAAAAAAAAAGATAGTTCGCATAAGAATTATAACTTCCATATATATATATATATATATGTAATTACTTACACTATCGTCGTCTTTGTCACCAATAGGATTTGAAGTTTCTGTATTCAAAGCATCATCGTTATCTTCCTCATTATTGGTATTTTGATCTTGTTGTTTTTCAGGAATGTATTCAATCAAATTGTATATTTGTAATAAAGAAGCTTTTGCTACAATAATATTAGTTATTCCAGGTGCTGTAAATTGAGCTTGTTCAACGTGTTCTATTGTCTGAGGAGGAAACAATTCTTTATATATAGTATAAGCAGACATTCTAAAACTATAAATAAGAAAAGTCTGTTTTATAAAACTTAATAAATATATATATATATATTATATATACATATATATATATAAAGGGGGAGAAAGAAGAAAAAAAAAAAAAAACAAAAGGATGAAATTCAAAGATGTCTTTTTTTTTTTTTTTTTACAACACCGCTGCCAATTTTTTTTTCCTTCCTTTCTCTTCTCTTCTTTTCTTTAAACATGAGTTCACAACACTTTATACCACCCGTCGTATGTTATTAATAACAAAAAAAAAAAAAAAAAAAAAAAAACTGAACTAAATATTATCTTTTTTTTTATCTTTATATAAATAGAACTTTGGTATGATAGAAGAGGACTTGTATAGGTCCGGTCAACCAAATGAATTGAATTTCCCTTTTCTCGAAAAACTAGCATTAAAGAATATAGCTTGGCTTGCTCCTGAAGAACCTAATCAACGATTGTAAGTTAAAAAAAAAGAAGATAACATGGATCTTATTAGACTTATTCATTTTACTAATCAAAAACAAAATAAGTTTGGACTTTATTGATGATCAAGAAATAGAACTTCATCACCTTGGTGTAGTGTCATCTGTGAATGCTTGGGATCCTATTACGGAAGAAGCAGTTTTAGAAGCATTAGAACTAATATTGAATCCAAGAAATTATCCCATGATGATTATGTGTAACCTAGGAAGACATCGCACTGGTAAAGAAAAATGATTCGGCTTAGATAAATTTGATCTCATTTTGTTTTTTATTTTATACTTAGGTACGATTGTTGGCTGTTTACGGAAATTACAACGATGGAATTTAACGTCTATATTTGAAGAATATCGTCGATATGCTGGACCTAAAGTACGATTACTTAATGAACAATTTATAGAATTATTTGACACAGATTTAGTCTCCATACCTAGTAATAAACCAAATTGGCTTTGATCTTTTATTTTCATTGTTTTATGCGTGATGAAGATGATATATATAATGGATGATTGTTGAAACGATAAGGATTTAGATGATGCCTCTGTTGATAACGAGCGGAGTAATGGATACTTTTGAAATGCGATTTTTTTCAGATACAGTTTGTCCACTAATACGTGACGCAGTTTCAAAAATAAGATGTCGCCAAAATAGGAAATAAGATATCGTAAGAATAGAGAATGAATGAAGGACAAAAACAGATAATGGATGACGCATAAAAAAAAATTGAGATAGAAGGACAAATCAAATAGGAAATACCAAAGAGAGATCATATTGGAAAAATAAAAAAAAAATTCGTTAGTACATCATCCATCATCATATTCATCAATTAAAAAAAAAAAAAAAAAAACTTACAAAAACTGTAAACATCCACGTGTTTTCAGTACACGGAAAAATTGTATGAGCCACAGAGAAGAGAGAGAGAGACACGCAAAAAGATATTATTGATGTTGTTGTTGATACCACTGGTGGAAATAGAGGAAGGCGAGGGTTGACTGATCTGCACATGTAAGGTAATGATTTTTGAGATCTTGATCCTACGACAAAGATACAGCCAACCAAGAAGAAGAAAAGGATGAGGAGCGGAAACAGTGGATCAAAACAACAGAGCAACAAGAAAAAAGAAGCAAATAGGCCTTAGCCCGTCTTGATGTCGTTATACTTGTACTTCAGATAAGACTTGTATTTGATATGGATAGAAAGATAAAGAGACTTGTAGCTTGTAGAGAGGTTTAGAAGTTGATATAAAAAACGATAAAGAAAAGAAAAGACAAACAAAAAAAAAAAAAGGAAAAAAAAGAAAGAAAAAGAAAAAAAAAAACAGAAAAATGGCACTTTTAAATAGGTTTCACATTTGAAAAGAAATTTATTTTGTATGTGAAGAAAAAAAAGAAGTAACATTATGCAGTTTTACATTTGTCAACTATGAGGTCAATTTGCTACTGGAGTTGCCTATATCATATATTCATAAATGTGAGTATGTAATGACGATATATAAAAAAAAAAAAGGATCCATCATCCATCCATCAATATACTCTAATCGACATCTCTGAAGCGATATCTATAATAGTGGAAATGCGCTATTCATTTTGGGAAAATCCGATATTTTGTTTAATAAAATCACGAAAACTATTTTCTTGTGACCCGACAAAAAACTTTGAAAACACTGTACCATTGGGAAACTGAAAAGGGGCAAAGACCATGTGACTGGCTTTCAAAAAAAAAAAAGACAAAAATTCTGATCTTTTAAATGTTTTTTTTTTTTATCTTTTTTTTTTTTCCTTTTTTTTTTTTTTTTTCTTTGTTATAAACTAGGTCAAAAAAGACACTTTTTCTTTTTTTGCCCTTTTCCCTTGGAAATCAACCACTGACACTTCTTGTCTCCAACTTATGCAATTATCCTTTTACTCTAAAATTACTCTGTTCCCTCAAGTTTCTTGCTTCGGTGGCAGCGTCTTTGCCTTCTCCATTGCCCAATATCCATCAGACGCAGAAGGTGGATAATTTTTGGTTACATTCGATCTATTATTCCCCTTCTTATTATTTGATTTTTTAATACTATTTAATCTATTTTGTATATCACACATTCACACATATCATATACTCCCTCATCTTTTTTTTTATTCTTTTATTGTCAATTCACATCTATTTTTATTTTCTTTATTCTCTTTTTTTTTTATATTTATTTATTTTTATTATTCTTCATACTCTACACTTTATTTGGGTCATCATCTCGTTTTTATTTACACACACACACTTTTATATTACATCTTACCCCCTCTTTTTTTTTATATATTATTTTACTTTCTTTTTCCTTTTCAACCATGGTCAACTCTCAAGCTCGTAGTGGTTCACCTTTGGGACGTACACTTTCGTTGATCGAAGTTACAAATTCTCCTCTTCGGTTTCTTATTCTCGATTGTCCTACTGAATCAACTTTACCTTTTTATATGGAAGAATTCAAACGTTACAATGTTACTGATGTAGTTCGATGCTGTCAACAAACTTATTCTGCAACTACTTTAGCTATGGAAGGAATCACTGTACATGATATGCCTTTTAAGGATGGTGGTGTGGTAAGTTAATATGAGCGGATAATAGGAAATACAAAGGATAAGTTTTTGAGACTAATATCCTTTTTCTTTTCTTTTTTTTTTTTTTTTTTTTTTTTTTTTACTATTATTATTTTATATAGCCTCCTGTAAATTTGGTGCGTGAATGGATTGGTTTGGTTGATACTCAAGAACAAAAATTGAAGGAAAACGATAATATTCGACCTACCATTGCAGTTCACTGTGTAGCAGGATTAGGACGAGCTCCAGTTTTAGTGGCTATTGCTTTAATTGAACTAGGAATGGAACCTTTGGATGCAGTTGAGTATATTCGAACCAAACGTCGTGGTGCCTTCAATAAACCTCAAATCTCCTATTTGGTAAGTATGAAATGATTTTTTGTTGTACTCATGATAACTAATATATTCTATTTTTTTTTTTTTTTTTTTGGTTCTAATAGGATACCTACAAACGTATTTGGAAAACAAAATCATCCTCTTCTTCATCCTCTCTTAAGTTTACTTTTGGGAAAATGTTCAAGTTTGGTGGAGCCAAGAAGCAAGAATTGCCGATCCATTGAATATATGGTCCCCCCCTATTATTACCAGTATTATTAGTTTTACTTTTATTATGTTTTTTACCATTTACTATTGATTCAACTTCAGTTTTCTATTTTTTTGAAATAAACAATATTTTTGTCCCATTTAATTATCGATTACAAGAAAAAATCGGAGATGATCCGATGCGTATAATCGTTGGATGATGAATATGATGATGATGATGATGAATCATCGGGGATTTTTACCCAGCAATCGTATATCAGGTGTTCCCCCTTCTCATCCCCCCGTTTTACTTTTTTTACTTGATATGGAGGAAGGAGACAGGCGGAGTTGTTGCGTTGTTCTATACTTTTTTTTTTTTGTTTTCTGTTTCCCTTTGCCCGGCTTTTTTTTTTGTTTTTTGTTTTTTGTTTTTTTCTTCTTCTTCTTTCACACCCACTACCTGCTCACACTCGAACACTCACATACTTACACAAGCATATACACACAAATATATATATATATATACTCATACAAACACATATATACACCCATATATACACATACATATATACAACTTCGCATATCTACTATATATATATATATACACTTTTATTCTCTCTTTGCCTTTCTTCTTTTCTTATTGCAACAATATGCAAAAGCTAAAGCAAGACTCGGATGTTACTCAGGAAGAACATGACTTGTAAGTTTGACTCGATGTATAATATGATAATAATAATAATAATAATAATAATAATAATAATAATAATAAAACAGAAAAACACATGAACGACATCTGCCATATAAATACTAACTTTTTTTTTTTTGGTTTTGGCTGATATGCTCTTTTAGATATTATAAAAAAGTATTGAAGGAACAAAACAGCAAGATAGAAGACCTACAAAAAACTCAAGCCGTATTACAGTCTCAAACTGAACCAAAGACACCACGACCAGCTCCTACCATAGCCAATATGGTAAAAAAAAAAAAAAAAAAAATAAAGAAAAAGGTTTTTTTTTTATGACATGGAAATAGACTAACTTGTATGTAATATTTTGATGATTAGGCATTGTCTTTATTAGGGGATCTATTGGATGAATGTATCTATGATGTTCTTTATGATGTACACAAAGACATGAAGCAATCATATGATACCTGTCAAATTTGTCAAACAAAATGTCGACATCATGGTAAAATTTTGATCCATCTTTTTTTATTATTATTATTATTATCCATCCAATTAATATTCACTTTTTCTTTATATATATAGTTCAAAGACCTGGGTGTGATATATTTGGAAAAAGTTATAACGTCAACAATCTACCATCCTATGAATGTGTCAATTGTCAAAAAACCATTGCTTCTACACGGTATGCTCCTCATTTAGAAAAATGTCTTGGACTCGCTGGTCGTCAATCAAGTCGTGTTGCTAACCGAAGGTATGGTTATTTTTTCCATTTGAAAAAAAAAATATTATACACTTCTCTCTTTATCAAGAGTTTTGATCTCTGATGATTTTTTTTTTTTTTTTTTTGGTTTACTAGGATGGGATCATCACCAAGTTCTGTTGACTATAGCAGTGATTCCAATGATGATAGGAAAAGGAAAAAGTTGCCATCTTCGGTATGTGAATCGAATGACAGAAAAGAGAAAAAGGGAATGATATTGATCTGTCTTTTTTTTTTTTATTCCTTTGTGTGATAGCCTTTACTGAATGGATCCAAGTTGAAGAAACATAGGTTATTTGATGATCTTTAGGGATTCTTGCCGGACAGTTTTTTTTTTTTTTTTTTTTTGTTTTGTTTTGGTTTTTCTTTTTTTTTTTTTTTGTACATCTTCTGTTACCATTTAGATATATACATAGCATTATAGATCCATTATATTTACTTTTACTTTTATGAATTATTTATCACCATGATTACCTAGTATTCATTCATCATGTATCATTCACCACCATTCATTATGCATCATATCCAAATTTGTTATTGTCATCAACATCATTCTACATCATTATCATCATCATCATCATCATTATTCTTGAATTCAAAAAAAAAAAATAGATCTACGTTATTTAGTATCATCGTATGTCATCATAAATGATTTATTGTTTTGAAAATAAAAACGATGGACTAAGACGAAATATATGTGTCAAGAAAAGGTGAAGGGGGGTATAGTGTAATGTGGCAATATATACGTGAATTGTAAAAAATGATATAAAAAAAATTGTTTGACTATTGTGTAAGATCCATTTGTTGTTGTTGTTGTTGTTCGTTGCTGATAGAGTGCATAAACTGGTTAGTGACACTACTTTGACGGTCAAAGGCGTTCAAATGATTTTTGCTGGGATCCAAAGTATGTATGGGTGGGAGTTGAATAGGTCGATTGGTATGATCATTGTTGATAATACTATCTTGTTTGTTTTCATGAGGACGAAGACGGAGACGATCCAGCCATAATTCAGCACGATCCACGGTTTCTGAAAACACAGACGAAATCGATTGTAACATATCCACTGATTCTTGACCAAAGTTCAATAATCGTATTGCCGTTTCTTCATGTTTTGGAGAATTGACATCTTGCTCTTTTGTATTGATTGTCCTTGCTGTTGTTGTTGTGTTCATAGGAGATGATGCTGACATCATAGGTGAAGCAGATGGTGAGGTTGTAGTTGATCTAATATCATTCAAGGATGCCTAAACAAAAAAAAAAAAAAATGTCAGATCAGATATTTTTCTTTCTCACAACATGTATATTTACCCATCGTCCAGGTAAGTTCAAGATAAATCCACGCACAGTAACTTTGGCATGATAAGGTAAGGAAGAACCGGCATATCGACTGATAACATCAACCACTTTACGTAAAGTATCTACAACATCTTTTTTCACAGCAGATAAGATAGATGGAGAAGCTGTGGTGGGTACTGATAAGGAAGTTGTTGATGAAGACTGAGAAGTGGCCAAAGATACCAAAAAAGATCGGATCAATCCCATTTGCTGTTCAATGTGTCGCATAGCATATTGAAGCCAACTAAGACAGTATTTCATACACTTCATTGATTCTTCACTAACGACAGCGGCGGTGGTTCCTGCGGCTGAACTGGCTCCGACTACTAGTTGCTGCCAGGTACTTGCTTGATTTGGTAGAGTGTTGGAGGTCGTTCTCTTATAAGAATAAGATCGATTGTATGGTTGTTGTTGTTGTTGTTGCTGATGATGTGCGTAAGGTTTTGTATAAGGAGCAGCACCAATACCTGGTAAGGGTGAAGAGGATCGCGTTCCATAGGGTTTAGTAGCCCTATGTCTTGTATTGTGTTGTTCAATCTCATGCATTTCTATTATGTGAAAAATAAAAAGAATGGTACCATAAAAAAAAAAGACGATCCGGAAAAGAAGAAAAGAATAAAAAAAAAAAAGAGAGAGAGAGAGAGAGGATGAAAAAAAAAAAAATGTTTTTAGATAAAAAAAATAATAATAGAAAAATGCGCGGTTTGAAAGGCTATTTTCACATGTCAAGAAATGACATGCTTTGTCTTTTTCAATCATTATCGATCATATTGAAAACCAACCAAACCCCAAATCATATAGTTATACAGTGTTTTCAAAGTTTTTTGTCATGTCACAAGAAAATGCTTTTCGTGATGTTATAAAATAAAACATCGTACTTTCCCAAAATGAATGTCGCTTTACCACTTTTTCAGATATCGCTTTAGAGATGTCGGTAGAGTACATTAAAAACACATAACATATTGATGATAACTTGTTTATTAATAATAAAAGACAGAAAAGAAAAGTAACATAGGCTTTTCATATTTTTAGCAGCTTTGGGTGTTGTCCATTCTTTTTTAGGTATCAATTGATTGATGATTCATGATCGATGATTCATGATTGATAATATGTGATAACGGATGATTGTATATTGGATGATTACAGGATGGATGATGGATGACTGTATGATGGATGATATGTGATAATGAATGATTATATGTTGGATGATTGTACGATTGTATGATGGATGATGAAACATTGTCGTCAATCGCTGTACAAATTACTGATAAAATACAAAATACTTCATTCTAGTTACCTTCTGACAGAACAACATTTTCTTTTTCTTTTCCTTTTTTCTTTGAAAAATGTCAAAACGCTCTTTTATCAGCCAACATGATAAATCAATATAATAATGATGATTCATCACATCAATGGAAATTAAAAAATGGCAATAATAAGTATCCTGTGCACAATCATACTATCATTTAAAATAGAACACTAAAAAAAAAAAAAGGAATCTAGTCATTAAACTAAAACACGGCAAAAACAAGTCAGTACCATGTATCATTTAGTACATAAATATTGTAATAATAGAATTTAATGTAGAACATCTATGTAATTAACTTTATTATATAAAGAGAGAAATGTTGCTAATACTAAAAAAAAATGATGAAGTAGATACTAAAAATAATAAAGTAGATGATAAATTAAATACAATAGAAAGAGAGAAATGTTGCTAACACTAAAAAAAAATGATGAAGTCGATACTAAAAAAGACAAATGATAAATTAAATACAATATAAAGAAAGAAATGTTGTTAATACTAAAAAAAAAAAAATGATGATGAATTAGATACGATATAAAGATAGAAATGTTGCTAATATTTAAAAAAGGATGATAAAACTCGCTTACATCTTGTCTCATCATTTTATCTACTAAAATTAGCTCATAATTGCAAGGGTGATTCATTTTCTTATAAAAGGATCCCTTTGATTTAACTTTTTTTTTATTTCTGTCTATCTCTTTCTTTACAAGTATTCTTTAATGGTTTAATCACCGTTGGTTCAATCACTCTTTTTTTTTCTGTCTATCTTTAATGGTTTAATCACCGTTGGTTCAATCACTCTTTTTTTTTCTGTCTATCTTTAATGGTTTAATCACCGTTGTCTCAATCACTCTTTTTTTTGTCTATCTTTTTATTTACAAGTTTTCTTTAATGGTTTAAACACTGTTGGTTCAATTAATATAACAACTTAACAATTTAACAATTTCCGGGATGGTTATCGCCATCCTACTTTCGCTACGGCGATCTCATTACACTTAAATGGTAAGCTAGTGAAATATTTTTATCTGGATAAGTATTACTCATTTTTTATTTTATTTTATTTTTTTTATATGTTAACTTGGTGAACTCAACTGGTGGATTTCCTTTTTTTTATTTGTCTTTTTTTCATGGTATCTACTTTCTTATATTTTCTATTTGATTTATGCGACAACTCTCTCTTTTCTACCCCGTCATTTATTTTCTATCCTTACGATATTTTATTTCCTATTTTTGCGTCATCCTATTCTTTGAATTCCGTCATTTTTTATTGAATAAAGTGTAACAATCAAATCACTTTTGTCATCCGATTTACTATCAATGATTTCACATTATGATTACAAAAATAGGAATACCATACTTTTTTCAACAATCACACCTTATCAGATAATCATTTTTTTTTGTAATAATAAACCAAACATTAATAATAAATATATATCATCATTTAAAATAAAAAATCAAACATCATTTTTTTCTTTTATTATTACAAATATCAGGGTCCAACACTCTCTTCCGATGATTGTTCCGAGAAATCCACAAAATCAAATCTTTGATCACGTTTTTCTTTTGATGTGAAGTAATATTGATATTATAATCTACCATCAAGAAAATCATCAGAAGAAACATACAACAAAGTAAACTTCATATCGTCCCTACATGATATAAAAGAGGGGAGTGTCATGAGTATTATAATTCTTCAAGCACAAATATTCACTGCGGTATTTTAAATTGACAATAATGTTGTTGTTGGATGGTTTTTTTCCCCAAGTGGGTTCCATTTTTCTTTTTCTCTTGGCTCTTTCTTTTTTTTTTTTTTTTTTTATTTCATCCTTTTCGTTCTCTACCTCCACTTTTATCCTCTTCATTGTCTAATTTACATCTATCATGCCGGTAAGTCCAATAATTATACTAATAAAGATGAAAGAATAGTTTCTTTTTTTATCAATTTTATCTATCAGCTTTATTATGTACAAGCGTTACGTATGAAAGAAAAAAAAAACTCATCTTGTATCTTTTCATATATTTGTTTTATAGGCTTATCACTCTCAATTCAATGATGGTGATTATCAGTCCATCGCCAATATGTATCTTTTACCTATCAAAACCAAGTTTAGAGGCAATGCACCTATGGGTAAGAAAACGCGCATCCAATCTTAATATACTACATATACTCAACTATATTCCTTCATCTACTCCTTTTTTTTTTTTTTTTTTATCATAGCCGATCCTTCTACAGACGATATTATTGATGAAGCCATTACTTTATTCCGTGCCAACTGTTTATTTAGAAACTTTGAAATCAAGGGAAATGCTGACCGAGTATTAATCTATCTGATTCTATTCATCTCGGAATGTTTACAAAACCTCACCAAAACCACTCCTCAAGGTAACGCGTTAAAGAACCTCAGCACATTGGCCGTCTCCAACTTTTCTATTCCCGGTGATCCTTCTTTCCCTTTGAATGCCATGTATCAAACGCCTAGTGATCGTTTCCAAGCTGGTAAATGACATCAAAATTAAGATATATATATATATATATAGATGTGTTGTTTTAAGACTGATTATTCCCTTTGTTTAGATCAAATGAAACAATATATTCAACAATTACGTCAAGAATTGGTGCTTCGGTTGGTGGAGGCTGTGTATCTGGATGGACTTCCAAGCAAGTGGTGGATGTGTTTCCAAAAACGCAAATTTATGAACTTATCTCTTTGAATCAATAAAACTCATTTATTATTTTGTATCATAAAATATCTTCTTTTTTGTTATTATCATTAGTATTATTATTCGTCTTCTAGTTTATTCAATAAATTCTTGGATGCTCCTTACAGCATTTGTTTATCGTCACTTGTATAAATATGTATGACATTGAATTGTAGACCTTTGATTGATATAGTATTGATAACCATGACAACGACGATGGTGATAGTGTTTAATAAAGATGATGGGTGTATATTCTTGTAAAGAATGGAATGATTAATATGATATATACTGTTTTTATTGAGATCAATGTTTATCTAGCGTAATTCAATATCTAGCAAATAAGGGCGTGTATGTACATATATTACAGGATAAAAAAAAAAAAAAGTGAAAAAATGGAAAAAAATAAAAAGGGTATACCAACTAATTGTAAAAGACCAGAACCTAGTTGTTAATCATTCTACTGATAATACCATAACCAAGAAGGATGGTGATGACACCTGCAATGATGGATGCTGGCACACCACAAAATATAAAGTCCTTGATTTTCAAATACGGTTTGCCTGTAAGATCTTCTTGCATAAAAGCATTCATATTAGGAAAACCAGAAACAGGTAAAGCAAAGGCTACAGAGCTAACAAGACCAGTGACCTAGATAAGATTAAAAAAAAAAAAATTCCATATCAACCATCATCATGACTACATATTCATATTTACCATCACCAATAAATTAGGATGAGGTGGAGATAGTTTTTCACCCACTTGTTGAACGATTGGTAAAATAATCAAAGCAGCCACAGTATGACTAACAAAAGTAGCAAACACTAAAACAATAATACCAAAGATAAACACGATATCCAATGCACCCAGATGTTCCACTCCACTAGCAATACGATGACCGATAATATCTAATAAACCAGAGCTTTGAACGGCCTACATAAATGAGTGATGAATGAATCATTATCCTATAAATCCATTCTCTTTTTTTTTTTTTTTTTTTTATAACTTACAAATCCAAGAGCCATACCACCTTGAGCAAGTATCACCACAGGCCATAAAAAATTATTTAAATCTGTCTTGGAAAGCACACCAGTACCAAAGAATAATACAATCGGGATAGCAGCAATCACACCATTATCACCCCAAAAATCAGGAACTGCCGTCTCACTACACCATAATCCAATGGTTGTCAAACACACTACGGATACAAATATTTGAGTCAAACTTGGGTAGGCGATATCTAGTGCACGAATAGTGTTCAAATGACGAGTAGATCGATCGGGACGGAAATATAACAAAAGACAACCCCATGTAGTAAAGATAGTAATGATGGCCACCGGAAGAGATGCCGCAAACCAATTGCCCCAGCCTGGACTTGGCTGCATTATATTGATAGCGATAATGTTTTGAGGTGATGAAATAGGTGAAGTCAAGCCACCTATACAACTTGCTAATGAGATGCCCAAGATTAAACAAGGTCCAACCGTTGATCGAGGTGGTAATGTACGAAGAATAGGCTAATAAAAAAAGAAGAAGAAGAAGGATCAATTCATTTTCTTTTTTTTTTTTTTTTTTTTTTTTTTTTTTTTTTTTTTGCTTACCTCGACCAAAGTAGTACATAAAACAGGAGTAGCCACATTACTGATCCACATACTCAAAAAGGCGGCCATATACATATTGATCAGAATGACCACAGAAGGACGAGTACCAGCATGAGAGAGAATCACTGTTGCAAATGCACGAGCCACGCCATGTTTACTCAGAGCCGCTGCAATAGCAAATCCACCCAAGAGCACCATGATTGTGCCATTGAACATACTTGAAAATACCAGTTTAGCTGCTGTTTTTGCATCTACCAATACACCATTTTGTTGGATGATATCCATGGTCGGCACCAAGAGTGGGATTAGATAAGCAGTAGCATAGATAGGAAGACACTAATTATAAAATAATGAGAATAAGTATCTATTTCATCATCTCCATTATCCGTCTTTCAGACAACATTCATCATCCTTTTTTTTTTTTTTTTTTTTTTTTTTTTTTTTTTTTTTGTTTCTCCTACCTCGAAAGCCCACATGATGGCAGCACATAACAGAAGGCCTAGACATTTGGAAGCCGGTACATCATTGAAGACATCGATGGACATGAAAGCACCATAGGGGATGACAGCACACATCAAAAAGACAGAGCAACGCAAAGCATGTTTTGTGAGGAACAAACCAAAGGGTAACTGATAACCTTCTTTCACATCAGCAGCATGAGCATCCATGGTCATACGTTCTTTCCCAACAAGATCCTTCCAAACGGTGGTACGTTCAAACTGGATATGGTCGCGCATATGTAACTTGAGTTCGCTTGTAGCAGCATGAGGATCCCCTTGTGTGAAGATGGCAGCATACATATCACGTACCAAGAAAATGGCCTTTTCCAATTCGGTCATTTGATGAGGTAAAAATGGATCCGCACTGGTTATCATCTTTTCGTTGTATGTCGTACGTAGATTGGATCCTGTCACTTTATCCCATTTCTTGAGAATTTTGTCAAATCCTTTTCGATTGATGTCAACATATCCTTTGAGTTCTGTCAGGGAGATAAATGTCGTGGCACACCGTGCGCGAAAGTTGTAGTATTGATTGAATCTTGCCATATCTTTAGATGATACACCGGGAGAGAATTCTAATCGATGATGATGATGAGGTGTAAATCGACCCCATATGCGTTGTTGTAATTGATCTTGGATGGTAGTTGATCGTCGACGTTGTAGATCTGAAGGTTGTTCATGAATGGACTGACTACGTCGTATAGAACTGGAACGTCGAGAGGTATCTTGATCATCATTTTCAAATCCAAAAGTTCTTGATCGTCGAAGTGGTAGTTGCCTTTGTTGTTGTTGTTGATACATATGATCATCATCATCATCATCATAGGTGATCACTTCATCAGTAGTAGCAGTAGGAGGAGGACTAGGAACAATTTCACCACATAAAACAGAATCTAATCTCTTCAAATCATTTTCATTGACTTCATAATTTTCATCATCAATAGAAGACGTACGATGACCTGTAACACCAATAACAGAGACAGAATAGCGACGTAAAGGCACTCCAAATTCATCAAACTGTTGGCGTAACGTACTTGCATCTTGTAAGATTTCCTTAGATTTGTCATTGAAGAATTGAGTGATCTTGTTCAATTGTTTGTCCAATTCCACAATAAACATAGCATCATCTTCGGTCATTTGTTTTTCCTGCAAATGATGATTGTTGTCGATGGTTGTAGCAGCAGTGGCAGCGGTGGTAGCAGTGGCCGTCCTTCTTGGTCTAAGATCAGTACCAGCTTCTAAACTATAATCACTCGTCCTATGAAATCCGCTACTGAGGCGTTGTTGTTGTACCTTAATCCTTTCAATCCTATATACGATCTTTTTGAGATGATCATAACTGTTTATACATATTTTATGAATATTTCGTTGTTTTCATATGCGATTTCCTATTTTGACTTACTCGATATAATAGTCCAACCAATCTGGCACAGAATTCAATACAAGTGAATGAGAAAATTTCATTGCACTTTTTTATTTATATAAAATAATAGTAATACTGAATATTAAAAATAAATAAAAAAAAAAAAGTAAAGAAAAGAAAGAGAAGGGAAAAAAAAAAGAAGATTTTTCTTTTTTATCTTGAAACATGGGCTCTTTACTCCGATATGCTGTAGTAAAAAAATTGTCATGCAAAAAAAAAAAAAAAAAAAAAAGAATAACACTCAGCTTTATTTATTTATTTGAATATATAAAAGAGAGAATCATGATAATATATATATATATATAATGAAAGAATGTATAAACTAAACTAAAAGTACATCAATAGAATGGGGGGTCATATAGCTGGAGTACCATGGACGCGAACACGATAAATGCAGGTATGTTGATCATTTCCCCAATTAGACCGGATTCGTAGGACGACACCTTCGAAATGAACATATCGATTGGTATCTAATGAAAATGTTTGGATACTGGAGGATGCTGATGATTTCTTGATGTCGTAAGTGAAGGAACCCAAAAAGATCATATTATCATTTTCATTGTTGTTCCCTGTTATATGCTGTTCTTGTTGCTGTTGATCCCATTGAGCCATTACGTTGGAAGATGATCCATCCACCTTTTTCAATCCCCAAACATCGATTTGTTTTGGTGCACTTGTCATATTGTTACTGGCCACCGAACGACTTGGATATTCTACAGTGATACTTTGTACGGAAATCGGTTCAGATAGACGAATACCTAAAGATCCATGGTTCCCTTTCATTGGCCAACATTGTCCTACATGTGTACCTGGAGTCAGAGCAATCATCGGAGACAAGGAAGGACGTGACCATTCAGTATACCATTTTGTCCACCACCACTGATTGTTTGTTCCTGCTGATGATGATGATGGTAAAGTAGGTGAAGTAAATGCATTCAAGACCATAGCACCACGTGTAGCTAATGCATAATCTGGTTTATCCAATACATCCTGATGATATCTTTGAATTGCGGCATCCACTAGCTGTCCAAGTAGATTGATAGTTCCTGCAGTTTTTTCCATTTTATCGTCAGTAGTATCCTGTTGTAAAATCTGAGTCATCAACGTTTCGTTCAGCGTATCCTTGTCAATCAAAGTTCCTTTTAGTAGTTGATCTCGAAGCCATTGATCCATCATGTCTTGAATATGACGATCCAAAATCCCTTGGTTGTTTTGTAAAAAACTAGTCCATAATGCACGATCATCATCTGATTTTGGTATAAAAAGTTGTCGTAAAGCATTCACTAGTTGTGGTGAAACTGTTGGATTGGTGTTGCCATCTTGTTGCCAAATATGTTCCTGTTGTTCCATCTTTTGTTCCAATTGAGCTCCCCATTCATGTAATCGACGATTCCATTGTGTTGTCGTAGTTGCCAAAGTATGTTCTACTTTTTCCATTTGTTCGATAAGAGCCGATTCTATTTGTTTTGAATGAGTGGTTGACCATTGTGAAAACTGTTGTTGTAGTTGTTCCAAATGCCAATGAATGGAATTGATTTGTTGTTGATCATGTTTGTCCTGAGTTTCAATGTGGTCGATAATTCCATGAACAGTTTTTTCCAATACTTTGAATCGATCCAAGGCTAGTGAATCATATCTGGTATCGTCCATTGAGCTAGTTGTAGGGTTAAATGATCGCCAAGATGAAGGAGATGAAATGATGGCAGATAATGTCGTTGAGAATGGCCATAATTTGTTGTTATTGTTGTTGTTGAACCAAGTAGGATGATTATTATTATTATCATTATGTTGATCAAAAAATATCCAATGTAAACAGAAAGTAGAAAATATAGCTAATAGTGTCATGGCGACAGGATGATGTGAGATTGACTTGAATGAAGATAATTTGAGAGGTTCCAATGTCCGAAAACCAAGGTACTGCAACATATACACAATAGGATTGACCATCAAACTAGATGCGACAATGAAAATAAAGGTGATCACAGTGACAGCTATTTCCTTAATGACCCAGAACACCATAAAGATCCAAAACATGACGATTTCAAATGTCCTGTCGAAAACATGTTTGATAAGAGAGCGAGAGGCTGGTTTGATTTGAGCTGCTGCTGTTGTTGTTGGGGTATCATTTGAATTGATATTATCGTCATCGAGAATAGTATCATGTTGATTTTTATAAGGAGATTCCATAAATGAATGAAAGGATGAACCAGCCAAACTACCATTGGTAGCATCGTAACGTTCAGAGAGGGAGGATCGTTGTTGAATTAGCTCGCGTCGATGTTCTTCTTCAGCAGGATGTCGTACTAGTCGTTCTTCTTCTTCAAAAGGGTTATCGTCTTCTTCGTCACTTGAGCTTGATTGTGATACTGAATGTTGATAAAGATCTATCGGTTTGTTGGATCCTAAGAAAAGATATAATTAATTAATAGTTCTATATTGTTATTATTATTATTATTATTCATATCAGTTACTTACCAAAAAAGTCATTATCAGAGCCAACAAGAGTTTGAAAATGATCAGTAGAAGATCGATGGTGAAGAGATGTACGTTTGGTACGAGGAGAGAGATAGACATTATTGTTGGAACGGTAAGGTGAAGGTCGTTCTGCAGTTGAAAAAGCGGTAGCTATATTGATAGATGTATCGCGTAAGGCACTTTCAGGTGGAGGTCTATTAATAAAGGACCTTGAAGAAGGTGATGAATATAAAGACTTTCTATGAGACAAGTCAGACATTTATGTAAATATATATGTACGATTGAGACAGAAAGAAAGAAAGAAAGAAAGAAGAAAGAAAGAATAATATAGAATTTAGACAAAAAATAATAAAATTTAAACAATGAAATAACAGGATTGCTCCGCTCGCGACTTTTCTGACTGTTTTTTCACCTTTTTTTTTTTTCCTTTCTTCTCTCTTATATTTTTCTCTTTCCTTTTTCTTTCTTATATTTTAAATCTCTACAATTAGTAGTTAGTTATATTTACGGGTTTTTTTTTCCATGCGAAGCTGATGCTTTCGTACCTTTCTTTTTTTGTTTTTAAATAAAAGGTTATTATTTTTTTTTTAAAAAAAAAAATGAGTATACTGTATTTTGACCAGTCTCTTGGATAATCATCATCTAAAATTTCACTTTATTTTATCAATTATCTGAAAATACTATTCAATCATCAAGGTTTTATTGTCAAATTATTTTATTATTTTGATGATTATCAAACGTAAACACAACAGCCTACGTGTATGTTGAACTACAAAACTTCTATTTTTTGTTTTCTTCAATTATGGTGCTCATCACATACAAAAACTATTGATCATCCATCACAAAAGGTGATCATCATCAAATATAAAAACACAAGTTACCATCGACACATCATATCTAAAAATCCATATACTTTTAACTACTCGAATGTCTTTATTATAAATATAAGATACTATGCTGCAATAAGAATGTGTGATAAAATACATATGAAACCGAAAAACAAGGCTATATTACCATTGATAATCCTCTGTTTTTATGGTCTTGATGATGATGGTTTCGATTTTCCCAGGTATTTATGATGGTACTGTCATTAATGATGATGATGATGATGCTGATTTAATAATAATAATAATAAAAGAATAGAAAAAAAAATAGTTAGTGGTTATACAATATCATAGTTTGCCGATCTTACCGATTTTTCCACATTGTTCGCCCGTTATGTCACGAAATACAGTGTTTCCAATTCATTTTGCTTGAACACCATCAATTCTTACTCCAATTGCTGTCAACCTTGCTTCGAGATCCTTCCTTGTCTTTTGCTTGTCTTCGACAGGGATATTCTTGCTCGCATTGCTTTTACTATTACGAACACCATTGCCTTGACATTTTCCAAGATCTTTTCAACTTGATTTGCCCTTTAGCAATAATCAATAAATCGTTATACTTTGATTCTTCTTTTTTTTTTTCCACTGGCGATTTCAAAAAGGATGCTTTAGTTTAACTTGCTGTGCTTTGTCCGTTCGTTTTCAAACATGTCGATTAACTCGTTAAGCTTTTTCATCTATTTGTTCGTTTTTGCTGACTTTTCCCTCTACAACGCGTAGTCGTTCTTCCACTTTATATAGTAGAATAATGTTATGCTTAGTTTGAGAAGACAATAGTTTTTGGAAAGGATGGCATCAGAGAAAAATGAAAAGAGTAAAAAAAAAAAAGAAGAAGTGGGGATTGAAATTTTTATGCTCACATAGGGCTTAAAAAATTTCTTTTCTTTTTTTCCCTTTTTTTTTTTTTTTTTTTTTTTCTGTCAAGTCTTCTTTTACTCTTTGCGTCATATCAAATAAAAATGAAACAAAAATCATTTAGTTTAACTAATTGTACCTGCTATGATATGACTTTACTCGGCATCAACATGGAGTCAAGATATAAAATTACAGCTCTTTGGTGATATTGGATTCTTGTTGTCTTTACTATTTTTATTTTTATTTTTTAGTTTATTATATAATAAATCATCTTTTATAGTCTATTCATTTTATATTATCTTGAATCCCGTAATTCTTATGATACAATTTATAGAGAAGTGTAGAATAGAGTTGAAGCATCCAAGCTTCTATTTGACTGGCTAAAGTTATTCCTCACGTGTTTATGAAATTAAAAGGATTACTATAAAAAGAAGTGATTTAGTTGGAAAGGGTTTCTTTTTTAGATCAAAAACTGGGAAAAATGACGAGATCCCAACTGATAACTACTTTTAGAAATAATAATAAAAAAGGTCCGAGGGTAAAAAGTAAACATCTTATCTATTACGATCGTACTTTAGGAACTAGACCATTCAGCAGCCATCAAATATGGTTACACAATCATCCAATGATTATTATTATTTTATATTCTCAATGATAAAACAAAAAAAAAAGAAAGAAAAGAAAAGATTTACAATTTACATTATTGTTTAATCAAAAAATATCTTTTAAATCATTCAATCTTATTATAGAGAGAAAAGGTTAAAAGGAGAGAAAGAAAGAAAGAAGAGAGAGAGAAGGGGGGATACACAAATGTCCAAATTTGGATTCCGCGGAAAAGATTTAAATATAAAAATTATTGGCTTTTTTTTTCTTTTTCTTTTTTTTTTTTTTCTTTTGTTCTTTTTTTTTTTTATTCATATTCCTTGTATTTTATTATTATTATTATTATTATTATTATCAGTTACCTTTTTTATATCAATATACTATAATATATAATGTCTAAACGTGTACAATTTTCTTGTGATGTTGTCATTGAAAGTACATTTGCTAATGAAGATTATGGTAAAGAAGAAAAGTCATCCGTTTGAATTTATAAATTTTAATATTTTTATTTATTTATTTTAGATCGAACAGCTCAAGAAGTTGCTAAATTGACATATAGTGATATGGTTGAATTATTAACTATGAAATCACAATGGCGAAGGGATACAGAACAAATGATAAATGAAAGGGCAAATCGTGAAAAAGAACAACAAAAACAACAAGAAGATTTATTATCACAACAAGAAGAAAATCATCAACCTTCTGTTTTTACTACTGCTCAAGAAATATGTACATGATTCATATTATTGTTATTGTTATTGTTATTTTTTACTCTTTTTTTTTTTTTTTACAAACAAATATTACATCTCCTCCATTTATCAACATTCTTGTCGTCCCTTTTTTGTACAGTTTTTAGTTAGTTCTTCAATACCCCCTCTTTTCATTACATTTTATTTTATCATCTTATTCATACCATTATTCAATGCACTTTATTGTACAAGTCAAATAAAAATCCTCTTTCCTTTTTTATTTTAGTTCATTACATTGAATTCCCGTACAGGTAACACTTACCTTTTTTTTTCGGATGGGGTTTTAAAACTAAAAAAAGACCTACTGTATTTGAGTGAAACCACGAGTAAAAAGAGAAACCCTTTCATTATAAGATATTGTTTACATATCATGTATTTTTATCATCATTATCATCATATTCATATTACTTATTACTATTATTATAAATCATACAACTATCTTATAACATCATTTATATCATTTATATCGTCATACTCTATTATACTATTACCATATATAATTCATCATCCTATCACTACATATCATACATCCTTCATCATCCATCCATTATATACATATATATATACCCATCCATCATCATCTAACAATTATATTTATTATTATTATTATTATTAGTATTAGTATTAGTATAATTATTATGAAAAAAGAAGTGTAGGATGCATGATGAAAAGGTCGCACAAAGTTTTCATTGTCTAAATGAAAATGTTTGTCAGGTGGGAATCGATCAAATTTTGTTTGTTCACTTTTGTGTGAATGAAACGGAAGTTTAACTTGATTGTACAAATATGATATACAAATAAAATTAATAAATAAGAACATAAATAAGAAAAATGGATGATGTTGTTTGTTTATTAAACTTTTTTGGTATATGGATAATATAGTTTGTAAACTGTAATGTAATGTAATATAAAAAGAAGAAAAAAAAAGATGTATAAATTTTAAAGAAGGGTTACTAAATTATCATAAAAAAATAATGAAATGTATATAAAAAGACATAATATGCAATAAAAAATGAAGTAATGAAACATAAGATCACTTTTTTCAATTTCATCGACAAGCAATGAAATATCAAAAAAGTGAGAGGGAATAATAATAAAAGCTTAAAAAGAAAAACATGGTATAAATAAAAAACAAAGAAATAAAAAAAAAAAGTGAATGGATAAGGAATGAAAAAAAAAAACTATTGTTGTCGTAACCAGGGATGGGTCAGTACTTGATGAATAGTTGGACGTCCGTGTGGAGACTTTTCAAGGAGGCAAGAGATGAGATGTAGACATTTGGAAGAAACCTTGATCTTTGTCGGAGGATGAAACTGAGCGGCCAATGCCATACGAGGATTTGAGAATGGAACTTCACCAAAAACCAATGTATATAGGAGTACACCCAAAGACCATACTTCCGCAGGTTCAGCTTGATAAGGTTCCATGCGTAAGATTTCAGGAGAAGCAAAAGCAATGGTACCATAAAATTTTCGATGTAACACCACTGTTCTTCTCTTAGACTTTTGTTGTTCATTTTGATAGTGGCGTGGTAATGCTACGGCTGATCCAAAATCAATTAATTTCACCTATAAAATAAAATTAAAAAAAAAATGATGAGTTATTTATTTTATATATATATATATATATGTAATTCATATAATTATATACCTTATAATCACTGTCAATCACTATATTCTCATCTTTCAAATCACGATGACAGATTCCCAACTTGTCCAAATGAGCCACACAATCCACAATTTGTCGAAAAATATACTTTGCCAAAGATTCATCAAAAGTACGATGTTGTTCAATGCATTCAAATAAATCACAAGATCCACGTCGTCCAATAAAAGGTATTGTCATTGAAGGATTGGAAGTAGAAGAAGAAGAAGATGATGATGATAATTGATAACCTTGAGATACTACATCTGCTTGTCCTACTTCTTCTTCTTCATCATCATCATCAGAAGGTTCAGAAGTATGAGATAAACCTGGAATATGGGTAGGAGTAGTTGTTGAAGGAGGTTGATTCCATTGTGATCCATGTAATTCCATTACTAAATAAAAGTATACATCGTCTTCAAAGCTATCGACATAACCGACTATGTTGTCATGTTGAATGTACTTGAGAACATAGATCTCCATTGGTAATGTTTGACCATTATGATTCACCCATGCTGATGAGGGTACTTTGTTCTTGAAAATAAATTTGACGGCACGTTCTTGACCTGTACTACGTTCCTTGACTGATATCACAAACCCAAATCCTCCACTTCCAAGTTCTTCCCCAATCGTATATCGCGTAAAAAATTGCATTGGTAAATTGTAGCCTCGTAAATGTTTGGAAGCTGCGGTTTCTTTGACTGTTGGTACTGATGATGTTGATTGATAAGTGGCATTGGTCTTCATTGGTGGATCCAAAGGATGAACAGAAATCATATTCATTGTATTGATAGTATCAAATGTAAGGTATTAAAAAAAAAAAGAAAGAAAGAAAGAAAGAAAAGACAAAGAAAAAAGGAAGTAGAAATAATTCAATTATTAACAAAAAGGATATGCGGAGTGTCAAATCAGGGGGGTTTTCCAAATATGGCCACACGCTATTGTTGGTTCATAGGGAACAAGCATGTCAAAATGGGGAGTTGACTTGTTTTGATCGATTAAATGGAAAGATCAACACAATGAGATTATCCCCTAGAGCAAGAATGATTAGGTAGCATGATCCTTTTTTTTTTTTTTTTCTCCTTGTTCTATTATTTCTGTCAATCAATCACTCATTCATCCAAGTGGACTTTTTAACTGACTGACTCATTGGACTTTCCAAAAAAAAAAAATTGAAGTCAATTAATGATTCTTATAATATGTTGTCAAAAACTGTAAATAAATAAATAAATAATAATAATAATAATAAAGACGATCATAAAGATCTTATTATCATTATTAAAGAGATCGACAGTAACCATCATCATGATCTTCATCCTTTATATATATATATATATTTAGATGGAACGCCTCTAATGGCATCTTTCAATCCAGTTACTAATGGATGATGATGATGATACAGTAAAGGAACCCTTCAAGTTTAATGGTAACCAAAATTATTATTCAGGGGTAAAAAAAAAAAACCAAAAAAAGAGAAAGTAAAAAAACACATTTGATATCTTTGTATGGAAGGGAACAACAAAGAAGGGTCTATAGATGATGATCGTGTTACCTGATATCTATTTATATATATAAATAACCTGATTTTGCTGTGTGTTAATATAATGAACTCCAAGTATCATTCATGCACTAATTATCACTGGATAGATATTCCTCCTCCTAAAAGTCATACATTAAAAAAGTGAGAGTGAAAAAAAAGGGGCATCTCCTTTTTTTTTTTTTTTTTTTTTTTTTTTTTTTTTTTCAAAACGTGATCCACGATAAAACCATGATGTATTTTTCTTTCTTTGAACAAAATAAAAATATGAGGATTTTATTATTTTCAATAACATACGCATACAATAAAAGATGAATGAATGAATACCATAATAAATGATATATGAATAATAATGAATAAAAATGGAGAGGGGGTAATACTACATTACTACTCATCAATCAATATCTAATCAGATTTGTGGAAAGCAGCAACCTTAGCAGCAACCTTAGCATCGCGTTGTTTCTTGTTGAGACGTTGTTGACGGCGGTAAGGCTTAGCGGGAGCACCCTTCTTTTCAGTAGGTTTGTGAACAGGATCAGCACGGATGGCTTCATGAGCTTCAGTGTACATATCTTCAAGAGCATCGGAGGTGACACCAGCCTTGAGGAAACCAGCAAAGTGCTTCTTGTATTTTTCTTCATCTTCTTCTTCCAAGTATTCCATGTATTCAGCAACGTGGACACCATAGATGTAGTTGCGCAACAATTCATCATCATTGGTCTTGGTTTCAATGTCATAACCAGGGAAACGGTTACCAGAGTGAGGGATAAAGATACCACCATCGGAAGCACCCTTCATAGCACCGAACACACGAGCACCAGTGGAAGTACGGGCCAAACCAACATCCAAGAAAGCCTTGAAAGGACGAGGACCTTCTTCATTAGCTTCAGTCATAGTAATAGCACCATCAACTTCAGTTACACCTTCATACTTATCAGCAAGACCGAGCTTGGTCAAAGTACGACGAGCCAACAACAAACCAGTGGCATAAGCAGCAGCCCAGTTGGTCAAACCACCCTTGATACCATAACGAGGCAATTCATGAGCATAGGCAGCAGACAAGACAAAGTCACCTTGGAGCTTGGCGTATACGATTTGACAAATGATATCCTTGTTGGTGAAACGGACAACCAATCTGTATTTGGGAGAGTTGTACTTGTTCTTGGCTTGAACGACAAGTCTCTTACGAGCATAGTAGTCAGTCTTACCCTCTATCATCATAAAATAGAATAAAAGAGTTTAGTACGATCATAGAAAATCAAGGTAATATATATCTGTCTACAAATCAGATAGGGGCGAAAAAGACTAGAATCAACCAGTGGGTAGTAAAGTCCACTGTCACATGAACTATACTTTGCTAAATCATCCTGTTGTAACCATGATATATATCACACTTGACTATATTTATTTTTTATTTTTAAATAACATACCTCTTCGTCTACGATACTTGACTTGGTAACGCTTGAAATAAGCCTTGTTCTTTTGTTGCTTGACGAAAGGCTATAATATAATGTAAAAAAAAAAAAAAAAAAAAAGTAAGTAAACTAATCTATCTATTCATCCATCCATCCATCCATCCATCCGTTCATTTTATATCTATTCGATTTATATCATCTATCCTTTTCTATCTACAATCCCTATTCCTTCATCGTTTTGACTTTCTGTTGTTTCGTACCATTATGAATCGACGTGGCTAGTTAAAGAAGGAAGGAGAAAGAAAACAAGCAAAATTCTATAAAATCGAGACATTGAATGAATTTCATTTACCGACGACAATCAACCAAATTTTTCTTATATTTCTCTTTTTCTTTTTTTTTCTTTCTGGATTTGTATGCTTGAAAACAAAGACCATGATTCTACAACGACGAAGAAGACACGTTTACCACGGCACGAATATCGAAAACATATCAAACTGATCAAACGACGTCAAAAACGACAGACATTGGCAGCCAATCGACATGCTGCTGAAGAAAAACGTTGTCAAGAAAAAGACGAACAGGAAAAACAACACTACTTGGAACAAAAGGCTCAGTGGGAAGAAAGGGAAAGAAACTATACACTTATCAATATGGCACGTAAAAGAGTGATGGAAACTGAAAAAAGAGCAAGACAATTGGCAATGGTAAAATAAAATAAAACCTCATTTTAATAAACACTCACTCTTTTTTTTCTTGATAATGGTTAACTATAGGACAAGTGGCATGCAAGTTTACGTGAATTACCTATACCAAAACCACCTGGTTATTCAAGCAGTACTTCAATAAAAGATTCTCCTACTCAATTGGTAAGTGTAACATCGGTCAAAAAAAAAGAGATATAGTTAATAACTTGACTCATTCTTTTTTTTTTTTTTTATAGACTACTGACCGTACTTCAAGTATTCAAAAAAAGTTTGTACTTTCGTCCACTTCACAATCATCAACAACAGACCGTAGAAGAACTTATAGAGACAAGTTTGAACAATCAAAGAAATCAAAATGAGCATGAACAATACCTTATCAACAAATCAAAAACAGATCATTCCCTCTTCCTACCGCTATCTAGTCATTTCGTTAGTTTGGTTAGTTGATTACTCTTTTTTTTTTTTAATATATTCCCTCTTCTAATAATAACCCTTTATGTAGTAATTATCCTTAGTATCTAATCCTTTCCGTCTTTAAAGTGATATTATTATTTGAAAATAAATTGGTATAGCATCGTTTTATTTATGTAGTCGACGAAAACAAAATGTGTTTTTTTTTTGTATATTCTTGTTATTCTCTTGCCGTATGTTTCCTAGTTCCACTTTTTAAATAATAGGA
Source organism: Halteromyces radiatus (assembly GCF_025201355.1). NCBI lineage: Eukaryota > Fungi > Mucoromycota > Mucoromycetes > Mucorales > Cunninghamellaceae > Halteromyces > Halteromyces radiatus. The sequence goes on along the minus strand of NW_026251692.1, from coordinate 1,331,930 downwards.
TGATAGATCAATAGTAGATAATAACGATAATAATAGGAGAAATATAGTTTTATTAAATGAACATGTAAAGCTATGCCACTGATACAAACACTAGTTTAGTATAGTCTTGAAGGTGGATTTTTACAGCCAATATTTGCATGATCTAACCTTTTCTTCTGATTTCTCACTCAAAAATCATCATCATCGCGTCAAATTTGGATCGAGCATATATGAAAGCATTCTCCTTCATTTATCTTGATAACAACCTATACCTTATCTCCCAATTTATAGTAAATTAAAAAAAAAGGAAATAGAATTAATCATACCTCATCCAATAATGATCATCATCCAATGAAACTATCACCATTAGATTCCTCTCAAAAAAGTAATTTAATATCATCTAATTTTATTTTATCGCTTACCTTGCCATCGAATGTACAATGAACATTAAAAGATTTTCATCCATTTTTCGAAAAAATGCCTGATATACCCTCGACAATTTATTTTTACAGCCAAAGTTTGGCTGAGGAATTCCAAATTTTAGGCTGTGAAATCAAAAAAAAAAAAAAAAAAAAAATCCATAGCCGTAAATAGCTCTAATAACCTTTCAAATCCATTTTTAAGCCTAAATCTATCATCTTACCGTATAAACACTAATAATAAAATGCGTACATATTATCTATGATTACCTTTTTTTGTTAGTGGACCAAAAAAACAACTTGTCGATAATGTGTAGAAAATCGCAAAAAAAAAAAAAAAAAAAGCTCATCTGATATCTAATGTCGCTTGCAGAGATCTTCCAATCCATTTTGAGATTTCAACCTTCTATCATACCGTAATAAAATATTAACAAAATATATGTATATCATCCATAAATATTTTTTTTTATTAATACGCTAAAGCATGTTTATCGTGTTAAATGTAATATAAAAAATAAATGGGGAATTTACATAGTCCTCTATATTACTATTAATACTCAATCTAAACATTTGGTTGGTTAATGGATGATTAATGAATTTCGTCCTTTTTGGCAAGATCAACATGAGTGAAAGTATTTCCATCCAACCTCTGATGCCACTTTCAATACTTGTTTTTTTTTATTAGGTGTCGGGATACTTCCGAGAGACTAGCTAACTAACAATGATGATGAGAAAGGGTACAATGTGTGCTAGACGCATGTTGGAACAGCTGATCATCTATATAGTAAAAGAAGAATTGGAACGGAGAATCAACAAAAGGATTGCTTTTACAAAGAAGTTTGCTTTTTTTTTTTTATAGAACATGTCAATATAAAAAAGATATCATGTTGGATAGGAAAGACTACCGCTATTATGCAAACTCTAATCTGGTGTAACATCTTCAATCAATTTCCTTTTTTTTTTTTTTTTTTTTTTGTTTGAAAGTATTTCATGATCGCTGATGATCTCTTAACATGGAAGAAGAACTTATTTAAAATCATCGATATGATTATATGATTTTACCGGCTTGGATGACTACTTCTACTTTATTAAATATATACAATATATGATAATCAAAGAAATAATAGTAAGTGATGATGTTTTAAATATAAAAGTAAAATCTTCAACTCCTTATTTATTGTAGAATGTAAACTTCATGTGAAAGTAAACAATACAAAAATAGAAAGCTGCGTATAGCATTTTGTAAAAAAAAGTCCGCTTTCAATTTTTCATATATGCTTCAACTTTTTTTGTTTCTTTCTCTTTTTTTTTTTTTTTTATTTTTCTTTTTCGATTACAAAGATGTACACATTATTTTTTCAACTTTTCCTTGTTTTGTTTATTATCGAACGCTGTGTTGGCTCGGATGATGTAACACTTTCTCACTATCAGTCTGATCTACTTGATTATGACATTGACTCTCAACATGCACTGTCCCAATTTGACGATGATTATATCCATATCCCTTTGTACCATTCAACTTCTAATGATTGCAACATTGAAGAAATATTTGAAGATGACAACATTGAAGAAATATCTGACGATTACAACATTGATGAAGTATCTGATGATTACAACAACGAAAACCATTATCCTTCTTTTGACCATGCTGATGATTCAAGTGGTAGCAGCCTCTCTTATCGTATTTGTATGAGAATGTCAGGTAATCGTGGTTCAGTGTTATGTTCTTTTCTCTTCCACCGTCAACCCTGGCGACAATGGCCACAACAAATTAGCAGTCTAGCAACTCAAGAATGGGATCTTATCAAGATACGATTGGAAGCATTATTACCATCCTGGATTTCATACAGTGGCAACCGTGATATCAGCGACAACACCATCTATAACAACCATGACGCCGGCGACAATCATGATAACAACAACAATAATCATGACGACAACCATGATCATGACAGCTGGGATAATCATGACAACAATGATAATATTGACAATAACAGCGATAATCATCATGACAATGACAATAATGACAACAATGGTGCCAACAATGATAATCATGACAACAATGATAATATTGATAATAGCAACGATAATCATCATGACAACGACTATAATGACAACAATGGTGCCAACAATGATAATCATGACAACAACGACAGCAACGACAATAATGGCAACAACGGCAACAACAATGACAACAATAACTACAACAATGATGACAATGACGACATCAATGACAACAATGCTGATGAAAGAAACTATTTCAACAACGATGATTATGATAATGAAGATGATTATGCTAATGATGATGATTATGATAATGATGATGGCGATGACGATAACGACAACAACAACAACAACAACAACAACAACAACAACAACAACAACAACAACAACAACGACGACGATGGTGATGATGATGATGATGATGACAACTCGAAAGATATTAAACAATACAGCAAAAAGTGTACTGATATGGTAGTATACCTTGACTATGATGGCCTCCTTCAAAAAACTGATACATCACCCGAAGAAATGTATGATCCAATACCATCATCTTTCCGACTCCACCAACAACTCATTCAATGGATAACAAAAGTAACAATAACAACTATAAAGTTAATTGACCTTTCTCCTTCACTTTGTCTGGACTATATACAAGCAACTTTACAATTTTTGGACAACAACAAGAAATTCCTTTGTATCATATTTTTGGTTATAGCTGCATCCATGGTTATACTCCAACTTATTCTGTATATAAAAAAAGTAAAAGAAGAAGAAAACAGAAAAAAAAACTAAAGAAAAGAAGAAGAAGTCGGATGATTTTATGATTTGAATTCTTTTTTTTTTTTTTTTACTCTTCATTAAACAAAAGATTGATATTATTACTGTATTTTTTTTTTACTCTTCATCAAATAAAAGATCGATATTATTACCCTGTATTCTCTTTTTTTTTTTTTTTTTTTTGTCTTTTTTTGAAGACTTCTATAATGCTGATCTCGATATCTCTATGATATGTTGATGATAACGATTGATGATGAGGTGCAAGTGATGATGGATCAATTTCATCGCGTTTTGACAGGAGCAGTGAGATAAGGCGTTTCATTTGGTGTTACTTCAATATTTGTTTGGTAGATGGATCATCAACTTGATGAGTGATGATTTAAAGTGTGCTATACGCGTGTTAAAACAGCTGACTGAAAGGAAGATAATAAGAGAGGAGGATCAATGTTTGACAAAGGAGTCGACTTTTTTTTTTTTTTTATCTATTGAATCAACATTGAGAGATAACGACAAGGGAATGTAACACAAAGAATACCAACTTAATTTTATGATAGTTGGGCGAATGATAGTTCCGTCTACTTTCTCTTTTTTAGTAGTAACCTTGAAATAAAAAAAAAACCCTTGATTGCAGATCAGACTTTAAAGTTAAATTTGATATCTATTATCTGGTACACTTTTCATAATTTATACGTCTCTACTGATGAGTGATGGCATTCAAATCATATATAAAAAAAAGTTAAAATCTTTTTCCTCCTTGTGCTTTTGATATATCATCAAGTTAAATGTCAGTTTCATGGGAAAAGTAAACAGTTTTTACAAAAAAGGAACAATCATATCGCAAAGGATGCTCTCTTTGTTTTTTCAAGAATGCCCTCTTCACGTTTTACAAAAGACACCTACTATCTTTATTTTTTTAGTAAATGATTTTACGTCGTTTCCTCTATTGGCTGGTTTTTCGTTTAATAAAAAAAAATAGTTGATTTTATTTATACAGGATAATAGTAGTAGCACAAAAAGTAAGGAAATAGTTTTATTGTTGACAGAATCGATTGATGCTTCGATTTGGAAGGGACAAAAGAAAAAAAAAAAAGGGAGGAAGAAATGATGCTATAAAGGAATGAAGTAAAACTATATGTAGAAGAGAGTGTGTGTGTGTGGGACAGTAAAGAAATATAGTACAAAAAAATAATAATAATAATAAACAGGGAAGAAAAGAGAGGTGAGATGATCAACCCCAAAAATCTTCATCTTTTCCAGGTTGAATGAATCCAATTTGCACACGATCTGAGAGAGGTTTCTTTTCGACAGCACCAAATCTAGAAGGAGGCCAAAGAATACGAGTCACTTTAGCATTGATTAATGCAATAGGGACCTAAAGAGAAGAAAATCAATGAATATAATCCATCTTTATAAAACATGATATTTCTCTCTAGTCGAATTTATTATTACTTACCGTGCCAAAAGAATTGCTATCTTTTGAATGGAATGCTTCATCCCCTTCTACCCAACAATGTCCTCGAGGTACACGAACTATAGTCAATAAAACATCAAAAAAAAAAAAAAAAAAAAAGGAAAGGAAAAATATAGATTTAGTTCTCCCAAGATTCTTTTGATAAAGAAAATAACAGCACGTGTTCAAAAAAAAAATTACCAAGTTTATCTGATCGAAGTGGTTTGACTGTATCGCCTTGTAAAGCAATAATCCTCTTAGTTATTATCCGTTTCGGTTCCGTTGGCGAACTGTAAAAAAAAAAAAAAAAAAAAAAAAGGAAAAGGGTATGAGTATGATTATGCGAGTGTCAAACTTCCCGAGATGGGTCAAATAGTATCAACATATTCAAAAACTTACATGAGAGTCACTATTTCACCACGACTAAATTCATGATCTGTTGCTGCCCACTTATTCAGTAAAACTATATCACGTTGTAACATGTTAGTATCTGGATTAAATGTTGGCTTGAATAGAGAGAAAGATAGATAAAAGAAAAAAAAGATAAACAATGAGTATATAGAATGCGTTGTACAATTGTTTCCGTTTTTACCTGCATAGATCTTCCTTCTACCGTTGCGTAGCTAAACCCATGATCTACAAAAAAAACTACAACAGGTATCCAAGGTAAAGCTTTCAACACCGATGAGGTATATGGATTCGACCTCAATCGTGAGTACATTCCACAATAATCATAAAGAAAAGGAAAAAAAAAAGACGAGTGCTTTTTTTTTTTTCTTTTTGGATCTGAGGTTCAAAACAAAAAAAAAAAAACAAAAAGGTTCCTGTATGACATCAATTTTTTTATTGTTGCATCTAAACTGTATCTGTCATTCAACCTGCATTTTATATGTAATAGGTAAGATTTTACAAACTATAAATAAAACAATGTGCAAAAAAAAAAAAAAAAAAAATAACTACTATTACTACCTATCAATATTACTATACTACGGATATCATTGAATTTTTGATCGAAGGAAGCCTAGCCATTGGAAGTAACTCATACCTGAGCTTGCTTGTTGTTGATTAGCTCCAGCCGAACTAGGACCAGTAGGTTGTCGATCTTCCACCAATAAAGATAAAAACCAAGAGCGTAACACTGGATCGCCATCTTCACGAACAATATATAATGTAGGATAATATGTACTTTTCCTTTTATTTTGAAGATGGTGAATGATGGTATTTACTCGTTGAGATATCGTTGATTTCAATACTGGTAGTTGCTTTATCTACAGAATAATATGTTGTATACAAATAGGTATTAGCCTTAGTTTCAATACTTTTCATCTTTCTATCATCTTACCTGGCCTGATTTCACTTCATTGATATTAGGAACGTTCAATAAATCCATACAAAGAGGAGGTACAGCAGATTTTCCAATCCAAATAAAAAGTCGTTGACCATTTTCAATCAAATAACAACCATGAGATTCAAGTTTTTCACTAGTCAAGTTCATCTTGGTTGGCATAATGCACTTTTCTGTTTGTGGATCAATAGTGCCAGCCTAGTGATAACAAAAAAGAATAATAATAATAATAATCAATGATCATAATCTCCTTCCTTTTTTTACAAGTGTATTTCTCTTTCTTTGTTTTTACCTGTGGGGGCATAGAGTGAAGTGCGTAAAAGTTTGAATGGATAAAATTCAACCAAGATGCCATGGGTAAAGTTCGTAATAGTAATGTGGTTTGAGTACGTACATCCACTGGTATCGTAGGAGCATCATTGAATGTTTCCTAATCACAAATCCAAAAAGAAAAAAAAAAAGAATGAGTCATTATCAAGAAAATAAATTTGAAATAAAATAAATTAAAAAAGTCCTACCGTTTTCAATAAAGAAAGAATCAATAAAGGTAATAAACTTATTTCACGACACATCATCAATTGACTTGCACCGGCAGATGATCCCATCACCTCTTTTCCATATGCCCCGCAAATATCAGCTGCTGATTTCCAGAGTAATTCTCGACCTTCACGTAATTTGTTGGTAGCTGCCTTGTCAATTCCTATAGTCAAAAATCAAAGATTTATATTCGTCTTGGGACTTGATTTAATAAAATCATCTTCCACTTACCTTGGTGACATAATGTTCGAGCAATAGTAAACTGATCGGCACCACTAAATACTTCAGATATAACCTTGGTGACAGGTAAACATAAATTGAGAACACGAATACGTCGTTCACCAAAACAAGTGGTATATAACAAGGCTGTTTGGAAGTAAACCACTGATGATTGTATTTCTTCTTCGATGCCAATTTCCACACAGTACGATTGACTACGAGGTACATTAGGAAGGGCCATAATATCAGGAACACGGGTAGTACAATTGCCATAGAATGACTTGCAAATCAAACCAGATGAACATCTTGTTTTCATCACAGCTTCCAATCCAATTTCTTCAGATAAAAGCGCCGGCACTTCTTGCTTCAATTTTTCACTGTCTGCTTGATTGTCTGCTGTAAATCCAGGGAAATAGTGAGTTTGACCACCAGTAAATCGAGGAATCACATCTAATAAAATAAGGAATTGTTAGTCATTTTATTATATATATATATATATATATATATATATCACATTGATAAATTCTTCTTACTTAGAGTAGCCACATCTGAGAATTGGGAACCAAATATAAACATATCAGCACATACTTGAGATTTGGTACATTCCCCTGCAAATGTCTTGTAAAATGAACTATTGGGAGTCAATAAAGGAGCATCCATCACCGACTTTTGATCCGATGGTGTAAGCTTGAGAACACCTTCGCCAACAGTTGGAATGCTTCCTTGAAAACAAACCATTTTACCACCGGTAGGAGACTATGAGAATGATAATAATAATAATAAAAAAAAAAAAAGAAGAAGAAGATTTGAATCCTTTCCCAATTTTCATATAAATGCTGAGAAATTATCTTACCAGCAATTTTCGAGCAGCTTGTAAAGCAGCACCAAGACAATTCGCAGGAGAAGTGGATTGTTGATGCATTGTCTTCATACGATTCAATAAATCTTCCACTAAGGATCGACTTTCTGCCAAATTCACAACCAAATCGCTTGCAGTTCGAGGTAAATAAATATCAGTCAGATCACCCACCACTAAGATTTCAGGTTCTTCACCCACCAATTTGTAAAAAGCCACGGCATTGTCAGCTGTAATAAACGCCACCTGAGCACGTCCGTCTTCATTGGGAATTGAATCCAAGGATAGTAAAATAGCTTCTACGGCTACACTGACCATACCTGTTTGAACAGCTTGGAAACTAGTATCGATCACAAACACATAAACTGGAGGTTGAGGTGGACGCATCATATATTCGGCTGGAGCTACAAAATCTACACATCCATAATTCAATTCTGCACGTTGCCAGCGATCTGCTTGCTGTTGCTTAACTACATCCCAATCAAGTTCCGATGGCACTAATAATCACAATTGAATAATAAGATGTCATCATGAGACAATGTTGCGTAAAATAGTATTCCTTTACTTTATTTTTCCGTCTTCTTCTGACTTACCATCATTTTCAAGTCCACACATATTACATTGCCATTTGAAAGCAGCTTGAGTAAATTGTACAAAAGGATTGATATATGTTTTGCACCGAGTACATCGACTAACAATGGTATCTTCAATCAATGGTACATGAGTCTATCATGTCAGAAGAAACAATGAATCATTTATTAAATTATTCATTATTTTTTTATTTTCTCAAATAACTTACAGAATCCAAAGAGCTACTGAGGTAAGGTTCTAATACCAAAGCAAAAGGTAATTTGGTCTTCTTCAACAAGGTATTGGAATATGGTACTGCATTCAAAGTACTTCTTTTCATTGTTGATGGGCATTGAGCATGAGGAGAAGACGTGGCTGTCATCTAAGCATAAATAAAAATGATCAATTTTTGTTAGTTCTTCCTTGTTTAAGAAATATTTTTGGTTCTTTCTTTTACATTGGGTGGTACTGGATTCATAGGTCTATCAAGGTCTTGAATACGAGGAGATTGTCCCACCAAAGCAATTTGTTCAGAGAGAGGTTTTGACTGTAAAGACAAATGGGTCATACCATTTGACAAGTCTGGATAACTGTTTGGGTAAGGAGTATTATCACCAGGTCCAGTAGTAGTAGTAGTAGTAGTAGGGTAGACAGGTTGTTGTGGAAGAGGTGTCGAAATAACAGGAGGAGGAGGAGGAGGTAATTGTTGTTGTTGTTGTTGTTGTTGTTGTTGATATGGTTGATGGAATTGTGGTTGACCAGATTGTTGATAAGGTTGTTGATATGGTTGTTGATTAATAGGTGGTCTCATATTATTATGACCATTTAGCATAGGTTGTGGATAGTGTCTTTTTTGTTTTCTGGAGGAAACATCAGTTGCATAGGCTGGAGAAGAAGGACGACTTGCAAGTTGAGGAGGTGTCAATAATGGTGAAGATCCAGGTCCGGGAGAAGGAGAATGACCAAAAGGAGATGGACCACGTTGCAAAGGTGGTTGTGGATGAAAAGGTGAAGGACCCCTATTAGGTGGAGGTTGGTTTCCTGGCTGCGTAGGTTGAGGATAGCTAGCCATGTGTAGAGGAAAAAAAAAAAGATTGAGGAGATTGGAAAGAGAAAGAAAGAAAAGAAAAAAATAATCAGAAATTTTGGCTCCAAAAAAAGAATGCCACGTTGAATTTTGAGGACCGGTTATTGAGACAAAAAAAAAAAAAAAAAAATGTAGAAATTCTTTCTCTTTCACTTCTTTTGAATATAAGATAATATTAGGTTTTAGTATCATACTTTCTTGTCCAAATATATATAAAATATGTTTTCCAAAACTACACAAGATGGTTATTCATTTGGTTAATCATAGGTAAGACTTTTAATATTTTGGTAAAGATACATATAGATAAACCCATTGTATACGATATATATATATATATATATATATATATATTAGATCTTGTTTCAAGGTTGTAAGTGGTAAGTGATGATAAAGATAAATATAGGTTTAAAACATACTATAATTAATGATAATTATGTTTTATTATTCTATACTTGATATGTGTATATACACTCGTTATGGAAGATGACATGATTACTATTTATTTATTCATTTTTTTTTTTAATTTTTATTTGAACTCTTCAACTGACATCATTTAGATAAAATGACTAATAGGTGAGTTTAGTGAAGTGCATGAAAAATGGAAACCTAGACGGAATGAATGTGTGTCTCTATCCGAATATCGCTAATTGTTTTTTTTTTTTTTTTTTTTTTTTTTCATCTATTATTAGTGAAATTCAACTACTTTATTTTACTCAAAATGTATAATTCGATTCAAGGTGGCGAAAGAAACATGGGCTTAGAAAATTTTGATCTATTTTGTTATCGATGCGGGCTTTTTCCAGTTGTGGCGTCTAGAAACGTTTGACAATGATAAATACTGGTTTCCACAGACTTTTTAATTTGTAGGTAGTATAATGGATTTATATATATATATGTGTCAAAGAAAATGGTTTAACATATATTATTTTATTTATTGAGGGTAGGATGGAATAAGATCTTTTATTCGATCTTGTGTTTGTGTAAAAAGGTGGTCATTGGTTACACAACTTATTGTTATTGGTAACAAAGGTGAAAAAAAAAAAACTAGTATGATGATGATTGAAAAAACTAATGATGATAATAAGAATGAATTTTGCTAATTTTTATTTTTTTATTTCTTTTTCGATTATTTATAGGGAGAAATCAAAGGTGAAAATGATAAAAGAAAAGTTGGGTAAGATAGAACAAAGAATGAGGAGTACAAAAAAAAAAAAAAAATAGTGTAGTTTTATTTTTTTTTCCCTGATTTGTATTTTAATCTTCTTTTTTTTTTTCCTTTTAGTTTTCGACACGTCAATCAATCAAATGAAGGTAAAATAAAAATACATTTTTTTTTTTACTCAAAAGGGCAATGAACTAATGATATATGTTATATGATATATGATATTAGGCATACTTGATTGAATTTTATTTACAAACAAAGTATATGGACAATTAGTTTGTTAGATTGTTTATTGTATCACTGTAGAATAGAAGTAGTAATAGATTTATTCAAATAAAAATGTTTTTTTTTTTGTGTGTCCACATCCTTTATTTACATGCATCAACAGCAAAAAGTAATGTCGCACCATGTGATTCTACCTCCCTTTTAAAAACTTGTCTTTGTCCTCTTTTTTTTTTTTTTTCTTTCTTTCTTTTTTCCTTTTTTTTTTTTTTTCTATTTTTTAAATTTTCCTTTATTACCTGATCATTTTATTTTTAACGACATCAAACAATAAAATGTCGTCAGCGGAAAAATTACTTAAAGATCCATTCAAAGAAGATACTCCTATAGATCCAACAACAGAAAAAGGTCAAGAAGTATTATCACAACCACCAGCAACACGATGGGAACTATGGAGTTATTATTTATACTACAACGGCAATAATGGATACAATATGTATGCTTTTTTACCAACCTTATTACAGTATATGGCACAAAAAGGTGGATTTGATCCTAATTCTCCACCAAATGCACGACAACCTTGTAATATAGCTCTTAGTAATACATCTTCATGTAATGTACCATGGCTCAATTATACCAATGGAATACCTGTAGTATCGATGATCATGTACGTTACTGCTATTTCTTTTGGTATTCAATTTCTTCTCTTCACTACTTTTGGTTCTCTAGCTGATTATGGACGTTACAATCACTATATCCTTATCATAGCCACATTGATTAGTTGTGCCGCTCAGATTTTACCAATCATTTTTTTGAATGATGATGGTTCTGGTTGGTCCGGAATGATGGGTCTCAATATTATTTCCATGATATCTTATGGTACGACTCTTGTTTTTTATGCCGCTGCTTTCCCTTCATTAAGGTAATATACATCATCATCATCATCATCATCATCATTATTATTATTATCATCATTATTTCTTTTTTGAAATTTTTTATTTATTATCATATTGATTTTGATTATTCCTTTTTTTTTTTTTTTTTTTTTTATCAGTGACAATTTACCGGTTGTACGAGGTGTTCGCGGTAATCCAATGATTTCGGCAGAAGAAACACAAAGTGTAGTTGAAAAATGGAGAAATCATGTATCAGCTATTTCTACCACTTTTTCGAATGTTGGATTTCTTATCCTCTCAGGTATATCATCATCATCATCATCATCATCATCATCATAAAATACACCCTACTGACCATCATTTATTTATATTGTTATTAGCCGTATTCTCTGGTATTTCATTTATTGCATGGTCAAATGGACCCTTTCTAAATGATAATCAAACCTTTGGTAATACTCCTTTATATTATTTTATTGCTTCGGTGACATGTGGTGCTTTCATGTTGGTGAATGCTTTACCTTATTTTGTATTACGACCCATTGGTAGACGTGGACCTCCTCTTCCTCCTAATGAAAATCATCTTACAATTGGTTGGAAATCTATCTTCAAAGCTCTAAAGTAAAAATGATTCTTTGAAGATTTGATGATGATATCAATCTAATTTTTTTTTTTTTAATAGAGAGGCCAAGCAATACCGATACTTATTTTTATATATCATCTCCTATTTTATGTTTAGTGATGGTGTGAATGCCATCAGTAGTATGCAAACTTATATACAAAATGATATCACTTCCTTTTCAGCCACAGAAACTGTCGTCATGGGATTCATCACAGCGATTACTTCTATCATTGGTTGTCTCTTCTTTTTATTTTTGGCCAAACAATTCAATGTCAGTACCAAGACTAATTTGTTGATCATCGTTATAGCTACAGGTAAAATTGAATATTTTATATATCTGACATCAACTAAATTCATTATACTTTTCTTTTTGTATATAGGTATAGTTCCAATTTGGGGATGTTTTGGTATTGGATTAAATAACTTTGGTATCAAGACTCAATGGGAACTTTGGGTATTAAGTGCATGGTCAGGTAAGAAAATGATTAAAGAAATGATATCTATGAGGAGGATAACGATCTGAATCCCCTTCCTCTTTTTTTTTTTTTTATTTTTTTTTTTTTTATTTGTGCTCCTTTTTTCTTTTTGGATGTGGATGTTTATTTATAGGATTTTTTACGGGACCTATATGGTATAAAAAGAAAAACAAAAGAATATACATGATTATTTATTAACGATGATCATTTATAGGGCTTGGCAACAAACACTTTTGGCAGAGTTAGTGCCTCGTGGTAAGGAAAATCTATTCTTTGGATTATTTGGTATAGTCAACAAAGCATCATCATGGATTGGAGCAACAGCAATTGGTGCGGTGACTGAACAAACATCCAACGCCTATTTTGGTTGGCCCATCATTGCAGCTCTGTTTGTCGTGGCAACTGTTATTCTTTGGTTTGTAGATATGGAGGCAGCCAAACTGGAAATGTTACATATGGAAATCCAACAAGAAATGAATCAGAATATCATCAATACAAGAAATTCTACTTCTGCACCTGTAGATGAAAAAATCTCTATGGTCAAAATGGATTTGATGGAAGATAGTCATATAGATGAGGAGTCCGATCATAGAGTATAATGATGATTTGTAGTTGGTAATAGTTAGTCTTTTTTTTTTTTGTCTCAATATAAATAAATGAAATCCTTTGAATACTTAATGCCAGGAACTTTTACAATAGAAATATTTCATTGGCCAAAATGTTTAAATTCCTTCATGGGTCTTGAATTTTTTTTTTCTTTTCTCTTCCTTTTCTTTCTCTCTACTTTTTTCTTTTATTAGGTTGTTGCACTAACATCAATCGGCAATGCATTAATGAAATAGAAATATGATATAAAATGACAAAACAATAATATTCGATTGAAAAGGATACTTAGTCATGATTCAACAAAATATACTCTAGAGGTTCAACAAGAAGACCGTCTCTTATTAGTAACCGCTTTGGATTTAGTTATAGGAAATATACTACTCTTCAATTGAATACTGTCATTCTTTATATGGATTGTTTGATATTGGTCAATCGATCACCATTAGAAAAACGGAGCAAGGACTCATTTTTTATCAAAATACATGAATAGGAGAAATAGGATGGAATATGTGTTGCAGCAACAATGATTAGCACCCCCGGATAATTAGCAGCAGGATGATTGGATCGAGGATGGTTGACACTAGGAAAATATATGGTACCAGAATTATTGGTACAAGGGCAACAACAATCAGCAGATTGAGATCGACATTATCAAAAATGGTAAATAATCACTTAGTATGCAATTAAATTGGAAAGATTAATAGACGTTTCCTTATTCTTAATTTAGGTTGTCATATTTGTCTCATCATCTATGTAAGATGACTAGAAGAAGGAAACTGGGAAAATTAGGAATAGTCAAGGACTCAGGCACGTACGTGTCGAAAGATATGACGGATTTATTGGAATAGTTTATCACAGAATAGGATATGGATCATACAATATATATATCAATAAAAAAAATATTTCATTGACTACATCCTTTGTTTTGTTATCACTTTGTACTTACAAGATTTAGAATTGTCACTATCTTATTGAAGTGGACTCATGCGGCTTCTGTAGAAGAAGGAAAAAAAGAAGACTTATTTAGATCAAACATACGTGTCATCGGCCATTTTTTTTTTTTTTTTTTTTTGACAGAGATAGGACCCACCATCATTATAGTTATCATAAGAATACGTGATCCACCAGCGTAGATCTCATTGTAGGCAATATCATTTATGTGGGTTTTGAATGATGTTTCAGTAGAGCTGTTTGATGGACGGACTTGAATATATGGATTGGCTACCAAGATCTGATTTTTACTGCAATCAATGCATTCAAACCCCTGTTAGTTAGGATGGATAGACGTTTCATCTCATTTGTTTTCATTCTTTTTCTTTTCCTTTTTTTTTTTTATTTATTTATTTTTATTAAACGATCAATTTAAAAATCATGTCTAACGTTAACGATGTCAGAAAAAAGGTGAATCAGCAGATGAATGGTGGTCTCACTGTCGTACGTAAGTATTGATTAAAGTAGAATATTTATCTATTTTTTTTAAAAAAAAAAAAAAAAAGAAAAAGTATGTAACATAACAAGATAATGATGATTGTTCATTTCCATAGTCTTTGGAGCATCCGGTGATTTGGCCAAGAAAAAGACGTTTCCAGCATTGTTCCGATTGTTTAAAAATAAATTACTCCCCACATCAACAGTGATCATTGGTTATGCACGATCGAAATTGGATCATGATGGATTTGTCCAACGAATCACGGAAAATCTAAGCAAGGAGGAAGACAAGAAAACAGTGGATGATTTTGTCAAGATATGTAGCTACGTATCAGGCCAATATGACCAGGATGAATCATTTCAACACTTACAACAAGTCATCGGTCAGTCTGAAGACAAGCGGGGCATGAAACAAGGGCAGAAAAACCGAATCTTTTACATGGCTTTACCTCCCTCAGTGTTCTTGGATGTGGCTAAAGGATGTCGTAGAAATGTCATCTCACCCGATGACAAGAGTGTGAATCGTGTCGTTATTGAAAAACCATTCGGGAAGGACCTAGAATCATGTAATGAGCTTCTGTCAAATCTTCGTGTATTGTTCACAGAAAACGATGTAAGTAAAAAAAAAAAAAAAAAATCAATCAAGTTGGCAATGATCATCACAATTCATCCTTTTTTTTTTTTTGATCATCAAAAAGACATATCGCATTGATCATTATCTTGGCAAGGAAATGGTGAAAAACATCATACCTTATCGATTCTCCAATGCATTCATTCATCCTCTTTGGAACAACATCCATATTGATTCAGTGCAAATTACTCTAAAGGAACATTTTGGTACAGAAGGTCGTGGAGGTTATTTCGATGAATTTGGTATTATTCGAGATGTGATTCAAAACCGTAAGTACTCCTTTTCTTTTCTTTTTTTTTTTTTTTTTTTTTAAAAAAAATGATGATTCATTTTTTCTTTTTTAATAATCACCCATCAGATCTACTTCAAACCATGTCATTGGTTGCTATGGAAAGACCCATTGGAAGAGGAGCAGAAGCGATTCGAGATGAAAAAGTCAAAGTATTGAGATGTGTCAAGCCTATCAAGATCGAAGACACGTTGATTGGTCAGTATGTGGCTAATGGAGACAAGCCTGGTTATTTGGATGATGATACAGTACCAAAAGGTAGTCTATGTCCAACCTTTGCAGCTATGGTGTTATGGATTGATAATGATCGTTGGGACGGTGTGCCTTTTATTCTCAAGGCGGGTAAAGCACTCGATAAGTCGAAAGTAGAAATACGTGTTCAATATAAAAAAGTACCTGGTAGTTTGTATGGAGGTGTTCATCGCAATGAAACAGTGATGAGAATCCAACCATCAGAAGCTATTTATACAAAATTCAATAACAAATCACCTGGACTCACGGATCACACTATGGTAACTGAAATGAATTTGACTTACAAAGACCGTTTTGAAAATCTTCAGATTCCTGATGCTTATGAATCTCTAATTTTGGATGTTATGCGCTCTGATCATTCAAATTTTGTACGTGATGATGAATTGGATGCCGCTTGGCGAATTTTCACTCCTGTTTTACATCAATTGGAAAATGAAAAGATCAAGCCTTATCCATACAAGTACGGTACTCGAGGTCCCGATAAAGAAAGTGAATTTGTGAAAAAGTATGGTATAGAACAATTGATGACTGGGTATACTTGGCCAAAACAAGATGTAGAACAACAGTAAAATAAATACTTTGAATAAACTTTATCCATTTTCCATTTTTGGATGAAAAAGAATGATTTTTATTGGCTTCTGAGATGTAAAGTGCGCGTCACTCTATCCAACCAAAAAAAAAAAAAAAATAACAGAAGCGCGCGCCTGACATTCTTTGTTCCTCTTTTTTTTTATTATTATTTTTTTTTTTTTATCTCTTTCCTTTTTCTTTATACTTACACTCATTTATATACTCTTTTTTTTTTTTTTTTTATTTACCACATCATGTCATCGACTTTAAATACTTTTGGCTTTAATGTTCGACGGAAGAGGAATAACGATAATAGCCATTGTATGAGTTCAAAAGTGGAAAAGCTTGACAATACGATATCTTCGTCTACTCCTATGCTTGCATTTGCTTCTACTCCACACACAACTTGTTATTCTTCTTCAGAATCAATCAAATCAAATCAACAACAAAAACAATCCTTCTTATCATCAACAGAACATACCAACCATTCTATTCCAAAGTCAAAAAACAACAAACAACCCAAACAATCCTCTCTTTTATCATTCCTCAACACCTCAGTACCAAAAACTCCTTTACCCACTGCTTCCAAAGGAAAAATAAATACCCTAGCTGCTACTCCATCTCGTCAAGTACAACTCTTATTACCGCAACCCACTTCTCCTATATCACAAGGAAATACTCCTGTTCTTGTCAATGAAGAAGAAAAAGAAGAAGATAATACGATATGTATGATACGACGACCAGTGACTTTGACTCAACTATTACCATCTATTGTGGAATCATTTGGTGTATATGATAATAATGACGATACAATGATCATGATGGATCATGACTTACCTCTGTTGCAAATCAAGCCGAACAAAATTCTTTATACGACATCAATAGAAGAAACAATGGATCGACAACAACAACGAAGAAGGCGACGATCAGAAGAGGAAAGTGATAATAATGAAGAGGCTGCGGATAGTGATGATTCAACTACAACAGAAGGTGGCAGTTCATTGCGTGCAGCATTCACACAATCATTGACTCTTGTACCTATGAAAAAACGATTATGTTCTAGAGGAAAATTACAACAACAAAATGGAACGGATGAATGGATAGATGATCAATCGTATTATTTAGACCAAGATGAGAAAGTCGACATTAGGATGACACGACGCTGTTTATCGGTGGATCAAGTGAATGCCTTGCTTTTGGATATTGCCAACGAATTCCTTGCTTTTGACAACAATCACTGGTGCACAACTTATTTACAACAATGAATATCACTTTATATTGCCACCATTATAAATATATTATTATCATTAGTATCCTTCATGACCATTAGTTTAGAAAAGATTATTGTATCAATAAAACATTATCGGATATTTCTTTTTTATTTTTATTTATAAAAGGAAAGTGGATGAATGAAACCTTGATTATAAAAAAAAAAATGGGATGTTTCATGGGAGTGAGAAAAAAAAAAAAAAAAGAGGGATATGTATAACAGAGAGGGATCAAACAAGAAAAAAAGTCTATATTGTCAGTATATATTTTTTACCGTGTTTTCAAAGGTTTTTAGAAAATAGTTTCCCAAAATGGATGTCGCATTACCACTTTTTCAGATACCGTTCTAAAGTGTGTCAAAACACATTGATTGATGATTGATGAAGATACAGTATATTAATTATTCTCTTCTTTTTTTTTTCTTTTTGAAATCTCCCTTGGTGTTTCCAATTCAAAGTGAATAATCCACTTGTAACAGCAACATATATAAATATGTTATCATCTCTTTTGAGGATGTATTTAATACAGGTAAGTTAAAATAAATATAAAAAAAATGGATATGTTGACTAAGTATATATATATATATATATATATTCTGTTATTCAAAAATCCTTTATACTTAATGGAACTACTGTCACTCTTTTTCTTCTTCTTGTATTCAATTTGGATTATGCGTTCAACTATATTTTTTTCTTCTTCTGTCATCTATTTTCGATTCCCTCATTTATTATTGAATAAAGTGTATAATTCAAATCCCCAAATTTCCAATGCAATGATTTCAAAATAGGGTTGATCTGTAAGAGTATCGTTATCAAACGTAGCACAAGGTTGAGTATGTCCATTATGTAGATCTGCATGGATGAACAATCCAACATGACCATCGCTAAAATTATCACATACGGATAGGTACACACACATCGAAGAAAGAGTTAAAAGACGAATTATTATTATTTTTTTATCATTTTTCTTACCCTCCACCAAAAGCTAGAAAATCATGATTAGAGAAGATCATATAATCATTAGCACTTGTCCATGGATAAACTTGTAATTGATGTTGGGTTCCAGATCTCCATAAAAAGCTAAAGCGAAAAAAAAAAAATGATCAGTCATGATATAATCAAATCACTATTTACCATTCACCAGATCCGTAATAACATTGTGCCGTTTTCAATGATTCAGATAAATAAGCGCCTATCGTCTTTTTATTATTGATGAGTCATTTATGCCACATCATTTTTTTTTTTGTTTTTTATTTATACCTCTTCATTAGCTGTCTGTATAACGATCAAATTGGCACTGGAAGGATGTCGACTGGTTTGATCATACAATGTTCGTAGACTACAACCATGTTGATTTAAACTATAAAGTAAATTCCATTGTGAAGACGACGCGACTCTACGTGGAAGCCATGATTGAAGCTACCAAAAAAAAAAATCAGATATATATGTTCATAGATAAGGGATTCAACTTACACTATTTGCTAGCCATTGATCTAAACATGCATCATTCCATGAGGATCCTTTTAGTAAGATGGGATATGGAGGATCAGAACTAAAAGAAGAAGAAGGAGTCATGATCATCGGTGAATGAATGATCATTTCGCTGCAGGTATCGTTGTTGTTCATTTCATGAACAGGCAATGATTTCTTTTTTTGTAATGCTTTGAATTGCTGACGAAGCTGACCAGTGGATGAGGATGATGATGACCAAGATGAAAAAAAGAAAGGTAATGGTTTGGTGGATGAACGATGAGGATAGAATTGTGTGCATTGTATAGTGGAAGGCGTCACGGATGAAGTGCTGATGGTCATATTCGGATACTTACGATGATGTGTACGATGATGATGATGACGATGATCAAACGAAGAAAATGATTTATTCATGATACAAATAAAAAAAAAAAGGTAGAAAAACGAAGGGAGAGAGAGAAATGAGAAAAAAAGAAAGTTGAATATATGTTTTTATACAATTGGAGTGTAAACAAAATGTCGTGAGAACTTTACAGTTGCCATGACGAATTAAAAAAAAGGAGGAGCACGGGCCCAACAGAGTGTCACTTTGATTACTATAATCAACTTGGGTATATTTTGGAACAAAGAAAAAAAAAAAGTAAATACGGAGGGTACACAGATTAGTTCTTTGATGTTTCAGAAGTTTTATTTACAAAAAAAAAAAAAAAAAAAAATCAACAAAGGATAAATATAATTTTCATATGCCTAATCAAATGATAATCTACTAACTAATTATCAACTAAACTAAACAACAATGATGATAAATAATATCTATTCTACTAGTTGTAACACCTTGACGATGCCTTTACTATTTCCTACAAGTACCTTCATCGAATCACTCTTCCAACACACAGAGCTGACAAACAAAGATGCATCTTCACAATAAGTTTCTTGTCCCTAACATAATACATTGACAACAACAATGAATTGTAAATAAACATGATCTTCCATAACTTTATATCCATTTGACTTACTGTAATAGGGTCCACCAACGGAAAGTTGTATTTTGCCACAGGTTGACTACTATCTTTGTGATATGTATATAATGTATTGTTTTCGCTTCCACATGAGATCAATTCATCCTTCAATGATAGGCCAACAAAATTCTTTTCATTTTGATGTCCACTGTATGTCCGAGTACATTCGTTTTTGCCCGTTTCCCATGCCTTGAGGGTGTTATCTGTCGATAAGGATATAAGTTCATTGTCATTTCTCCATTTCACATAGGAAACAGCCTTTTGATGTCCAGCAAAGATATGGAATGGCATTGTTGGTCGTCTTAAATCGTAACAAGTGATATGATGATCTAACCCAAATAAACGAATAAATAAGTATATATATATATATATATATATATAAAATATCACTATATCTTCCATTCATTTTTTGTTTTCTTTGTTCATCATTATCTCCAATCACTTACCGGCGCTTCCTAGTGCTATATGATGAATATTGTTGGGCGCAAACTTGGCGCAACAAATATTTCCGCGCTGTTGCAAAGTAAGTACTGATTGATTCGATTGAGTTGACCAAATTTTCACAGTTGCATCATCACTTCCAGAAGCCAACATTGTAGGATTCTTTGCACATGTATCCACACTCCATGCTCGTCGTCGATGTTCTTCAAAAGTCCGAATGCATTGTCCAGTTGTTGTATCCCAAAGTCGCACCGTTCCTTCATAGTCAGAACTTGCTATCAAAGATTGAATATAAGGATTCCAAGATAGGCAACTGTTATTGTTGTTATATAAATAAAAAAAAAAGAAAGGATGAGAATTTAGTAAACATGTTTCATAAATATTTCATATTCGAATGGATAAACACCCACCCGAAATATATAAATTTACCCAAAAAGAACCTTATTTTTTTTTTTTAATACCTGATTTTGTTCATACACGGAATTACTCGAAGAGGGCAATGAACCAATCCAAAACGCGATGACTGTCTTCCAATATATCCATCCCGATTTGATAAGTTACATTGTGTTGCCGCTTCATCATCATCGTTATCATCATTTTGTCCATCTATCCTTTCGTTAAAAGAGTTAAAGTCGTAGAGTTTGATTTCCTTGGATACCCCTCCAATAGCAACGAAGTTCTCATCCCGGTCAAGTTCTATCGAGGACACAATCGAAGCATTGCTTGAAATATCAGTATATTGTATAGTATCCAAGGATTTGAATTGGCCATAACAAGTCATTTTATATAAAGTCGAAGAAAATGAAGATAGTTCCTGTTTCTTATCTACCGATTGAAAATATAAAAATCAATTAATACACCCTATTCCTTTTTTTTTTAAGTAGCTAACCTTTCCGTCCAATAAAATATAGATCCATCAAATCAGTAAAGTGATGCTTAATTCGATTTTTTCTTGCCTTCAGCAAAAGATCCAATGCCTCGGTGGTTTCATCATTTCTAAAGTATAGTAAGTATAATAATAATAATAATAGAAAGTGAAATGAGAATGCCAAATCAGAACATGTAGATGTACCTTTTTTGAAATTTTTCTGGCAATGTCCTTGTATCAATGCCAACCTACTCAAAGATTAACAAAAAAAAAAAAATCAATACTTACCCTATTCAGACTTTTTTATATTTCTTCTTATATGCTTACCGTTGCTTTTCTTTTTCTTGTATTAGTGATAGTAGGGTCAGTTGATATGTCAGATGGTTGTGTGGTATCTTCAGTTTCATTATCGCTATCGTTGTTATCACCTTTGCCACTTTCGTTATCGTTATTGTCGTCATTATCACTATGATCACTATCATTGCCACTAATAACTGGTCCACAATGACGGTCGTTTTCCAAGATGGTACCAATGTTTGTCGATTCAGAATAGATTCTACGAGGGAGAGTGTTTTTATATTGGTAAAACCCAATGGAATCAAGATCATGATAAATCAGATCTAAACGCTTGTTCAATTTTTCAATAGCCTAATTCATGGAAAAAAAAAAATTTAGATGAGTCGGCTCATAAGAAAGTTCTGGTCAGATATATTTTACCTGATGACTATATAATTCTGTTTGTACCAAAAAGTAAGATAACAAGGCTGATTTTATATTGTCTTCCTGTGTCTTCAATTGAGCACGTTCGACTAAAGTTCGTGATAGCGATTGGGTATCTAAAATAGACACAAATATGTATATATAATGTCAATCAACATTTCTCATTTTCAAGTAAAATCAAATTGATATACCTGTTGAATCAGGAAGAGAATCCATACACTGTCGGGTTGCCTTAGAGTTTGTGCTGTTACCAGGTAACGCCTTTCCTAACCGTTCAATAAGCTTGTTCACTAACAGTTATAAAATTCAAAAATAGTATAAGTATACACACAAATATTCATGTTTATGGGATACAAATGGTAATTGCAGCATACGATTGATATTAGGATAGATTTGATGGGTTTCCAGTGGACCTCGGCACATAGGACAGTCATGTTGTCGTTTGAGATGGTGATTTATGCAAGTATAACTAGAAGATCAAGGTAAACGAGTAAGTCCCATCAATCATACTTTTGTCTCATTTGATGACTTACCAATAAGAATGACCACAGGGAGTAACAAAGGCTGCAGTCAAGATATCTCGACAAATTGGACTATGTATTTCATACAAACATAGAAAAGATTATCATTCTACACATTGCTATGGTAATTCATATCCCCCTTCCTTTTTTTTTTTTTTTTTTTTTGAAAACAAAGGTTTTACCACATGTATTCATCTTGATCATTTAGTTCATTATTTTGCTGTTCTTGTTCAGTCGCGGAGGAAGATGCTACTATAGCTTGAGTTTGAACTTGGCTATTGGAGGCATTGATAGTAGATAGTTGACTACTTGTTGCTTGGACGGATGGTCGTGTAGTGTTGTTGAATGTTTGTGGCATGCAGAAGAGATAAAATACTATAAGATCTACTACGTGTCATCATTACGAAAATAAAAGATAAAGAAGGAGCATTAGCCTAAATAAAAGAAACAACATCTATAGTTATTGACAAGAAAGAATAATGTACCTCGTTTACTTTTCTATTGTTTTTAAATGATAAATATAGGAGGTGGAAAGGAAGGGTAAAAAAAAAAAAAAAAAAAAAGGGAAAAAAAAGGGAGAGAAAAAAAGAAAGAGACCCAGGCGGCTATAAATAAGCATTATTTTTTTTATTTTATTTTATTATTTGATGTTCTAAGCTAGAAATACAGTAGAAACAAAAACAAGAAGGAAAAAAAAAAAAGACTAAAGGCTAAAGAGATAATAAACAGTAAAAACAAAAAAAAAAAAAAGGGTATACTTTTGATCACTATCTATCTACGAGCGCTCATGGTTCCCTGGAGCCTCCTTATCAACTTTATGATCATCCATTTCAGTAACTGTACGATCCTCTTCCTGTGATGGCAGTTGTTTTTTAACCGTTGTGCTAGCATCCTTGACCAAGTTGCATTCTTCATTTTTACCTGTCGTAGTACGAGCTTTTTTTTCAATATTACCTTCCTCGTCCTGGGTATTATCATAATAAAGGAATTAGCCACCAAATTGTAAATCATATATATATATATATATATATATATATGTATAATATTTTTCGTCTTACATTATTATTCTCTTGCTTTCGTTTCCCAGTCATCTTGTCAAAATTATCTTGTGATTTCTTCTCTTCGCCAGTGAGTTCCACAGGTAGATCTTTCCTATAAGCCCGAGAAATAATCATTTCAACAAATATAAAGATATTAATAAAGAAATAAATACCTATTACTCTTTTTTTTCACTTACGCTCTGGTATTTTTCATAATTATAGTCATAGTTTCGGCATCAAAGACATCAGTATTCTTTACTAAATGAGTGAATTCTTGATTAACTGCCTTCAAATCGAGTTGTCGTTTTGTCTTAGTCGTATCGTCCTCTATTATAAATGAATACAATATGTGTGAGTATCTACTCTTCTTCTTTTTTTTTTCTTTTTAATACATACTTGATCTTCGTTGTACGGAGAGTCCAATATAAAATGTTGTTGTATATAAGGGTGAAAGTTCATCCAATTTGTCTTCGGGCCAAACCCCGCTCTCCTTGATTTTTTCCAAATAATCAATTTCCATGCTTCCTTCTTCCAGATCAAACGTACGATCCGTAGGGTATACACCACGTGTTGCGTTTTCTTTTTCTTCAGTTGTAATATAGTGTACTTTATCAAATCCTTTGATGTAAGGATGAGCCAATATAATCAATTCCATGACTTCTAATTTCGCTACAATTTGACGTAATTTGGATTCTACCAGACCAGACCTACATATGAATTTATAAGTATTGTAAATAACATTCTTAACATATTATTGTTTTACCATTTCAATTGTGACTCAGTGGATAAAGAAGAAGCAATGACTTGAAGATAATTTTTGTAGGATTGGAAGAAATCACTTTTCACAAAAAGATCAGACCATTGTTTCGTTCCCTTCAAAGTATCACCTGCAATAGTTGCTCCACGATCAAATTCCTTAATCATAATTGTTCTTGTAGAATTAGTGACATTGTGTGTTGAGCACATGGAAGGATAGGCTGGTGTGATGATTGGCATTCGATGATTTCGATCGGAAGGATACAACTATAAAACCAACGAATTTAAAAAAAAACCTTCTTAACTTTATTTTTCTTGTTCTATTTACCTTTGGATTCCATACACGAACCTGTAAAGGACCATCTTCAAGATGTTTTAATAACACAGGTTGGGGCCATTTCCATTGGAACATGATACGGAAAAATCGATTGACCAAAGCAGCAGCACATGCATTCGGATAAAGTTGACAAATTCTAGCCACCAACATAGCCCAAGCAACACCACCTAGAAATCCCATAACATTTGAATAAATGGCTCTTCGTTTTGCCCATAACTTGATTGTTCGTAATGCTATTCTGAAAGAAGGAATGTTTGGCACCAATCGTAAAATTTCATCCGTCACTCGAGAACCATTGATACTTCGAACACATCGATCGTCAAGATTTTTTAAAAGATTATTGTCAGAAAGTTCCAAATCATCAGGCACACGAGCGACACCTAAACGAGCACATACAAAATCAATCTTTTATACAAAAAGGAAAGGGGAAAAAATGTTAATATATAGTCATTAGTATCCTAATCTGATATTTTCGTCGTGTTCCTCACCGGAATACCAGAGAAATGCATCTTGATCACTGGCACATAAGCATCAACAACAGCCTATAGCAAAAAAAAAAAAAAAAAAAAAAAAAAAAAAAAAAAAGTAAATTGATGCATTTTTATACAGAGAGTGATTTCATTTTTTTTTTTTACCGTAAGTTCAGTTACTTCAGGACGATCCTTGAGCATTTCATACATGACAGTAAAAAAGTGTTCTCTTTCGACATGTTTAGGGAAAACACATAATGTATCAATATCGGCACCTATCCAAAAAAAAAAAAAAGAAACGAAGTGATCAGAAGAAAAAAATAAATAAATAAAAATGTTACAATTGATATTGAAAATAGTTTCTTTTTCATCTTACCAGCACCATGAACACCCAAACGATAAGATCCAAAGGTGAAGATTTTACCGCCAGCTTCTTTGGCGAGAGCGTCAGGATATCCTTTCATCTTGCTGACACGATAAACAAATTCTTTGACAAGTTTATCTAATTTCCCCAATACTATTACTCTATAACAATAAAGTGAGTTTGTTGATCAAGTTATTATTTTTTTTTATTTTGTTTTATTCTATCTATTTATTCGTTTATTTTATCAACATATTACCGTTTTTGAGCATCATGTTCGGATTCAAATAGACCAAAATCTTGAAGAGTCTTCAGCAAATCGTCAGTTGATTTTAGTTCTTGATCTGTAGGTGGCACCAGTGAGATGGGAGGTGTCACGCCTAGATATTGCGCTGGTTCTTGAGACATGAAAAAAGGATCAAGAAAAAGTGAGAAAAGAAGAAGAAAAGAGAGTGAGAAAAGGAAAAGGGCAAAAGAAATTTAACTTTGAAAACAGGGAGAGCGTCAACACAAAAAAAAAAAAAAAAAAAAAAGGGTCGTTTCGGTGATTCAAAGTGTCAATGACAAACCAATCAAAATCAAAAACTGTACAATGACAACGTGGTGAATATCATAAGGCATTACAAAATAGTGATGGTTTCGTAACTGTATAGGGAAATCTGAATTTTATTCATAATAACGATCAAAAAAGGGAGGTGCTACATTCTAATCTAAATTTATTTCCAATAATTGTAATATTTATCTCCATAATCTTTCATATTCGCACCCAGTTCATCCCATTTAGAATGTGGTAGACCAGTTTCCGGATCAATGGGTTTCTTATCACCAGACATACGAATTCGAGCTCTATCTTGACGTAGCCATTCATAACATAATTCCATCAATGGTGAATCCAAACTATGTCGTTGTTGATTATCCTTCTTCACCCTTTCTAATGCTACAAAGTGATCATCCATAGCATGCATTTCTGTGATTCTACCCTCAGACATATGAGCAATATGAGTAGGCCATTGACCCAAACCTACAAAAAAAAAAAAAAAGAAAAAAAATAGATTAATGTAAATAAAAAGTATACTTGATTCATCTTTTCTAATTGTCATTCTTACCATCAAAAATATGAGTTGCATAAACAATAGTAGCTCCACGAGTTTCTGTTTCTTCCTTGAGGAAAGCCAAAAAATCAGATCGTGCAAGTACATCTAAATCCACAGTTACTTCATCTATCAATAATACGTTCCATGGATGCAGTAATCCCATGACTAATTGTACTCGACGTCGTTGACCTAATCAAATATTTCCATAAATAAAATATATACGTTAATAACAATTCATATTTAAGTAAATAGGATGATAAGACTAACCATCTGAAATTTGATGCATATGCCAATTGGTATCCACATCCAATACTTCCAATAATCGTCGTGCTCTTTCTGGCCATCGTGTTGATCCCATACTATACAATAGATACCCCACAGATAAATCAGATCGTACTACAGGATTATTTGCCCATTCTGTTCCCAAATAGGTGACACCCTACCAAAAAAAAAAAAAAAAAAAATATGTGTTCATTTTAGCACACATCCAAACGTGATATTTCTATACATATATTTACCTTTGGAGCATCTTTAAATACATTTTTACCAAGTATATTGATATGAGTACCCGATATCATACGTTTGCCACCCAAGATACGTAAAAGAGACGTTTTACCGGCACCATTAGCCCCCACAAGAATGCACCGACTTCCAGCCTTGAGAGAAAGATTGATATCATTCAGAATAAGAGGACCTCCATAATCAAAGTTAAGATGTTGAACATCGATTGTATATTCATAAGTTGGTAGTTCTTCAGACATGGTTGTCTCTATATTATATAAAGATTTAGAAGACAAAAAAGAAGAAAAAAAAAAAAGACGCGACACATTTTTATAAAGAAAAAAAAAAGAAAAAAAAAAGATCGAAATTAAACTCAGCCAATGAGGTGCCGGCATCTTCCTTTTTTTTTTTTCCACATTAACTACGCATAAATTTCGATCATTCTACCAGCATATATGAATAATCAACTAGTTTGATAGATGAAATTAACATAGATGAATTATTTCTATTGGACAAATTCGTAGATATAGATGATGAAGGACAAATAAACTTGAGATTAAGATGCTCAGCCTCATCATCATAAACTGTCAATCATGACTTGCAAGAAAAATAAGATAGATAGAAAGTATTCCTCTTTTTTATTGAATAATAATACAATAGAACTATAAAATTACAATAACAACAAAAATATCTATTAAAAACTATACTAATCATCATCATTTCTTGGTGTATTTTGGTGCACGATAAAATCGAAGTAATAAACTTGAACAGACAACACTGATACTTGAGGCAACCATAGCAAGACCTGCAATATAAGGGGGTAATCCAGCACCAGTACCAGGATAGAGAATACCTGCCGCTATAGGAATAGCACAAATATTATATGTAAACGCCCAGAAAAAGTTCAATCGAATACGTCGGACTACTGCTTTGGATATGTCATACATTGTCAACAAATCCATCAAATTATTTCGTATCAATACTATGCTTGCTGCTTCAATGGCAATATCAGTAGCTGATCCAACAGAAATACTAACAAAAATAAAAAAAAAATAAAAAATAATAAAGAGTCAGTATCCATCATTATTTTATTTCCTTTTTTTTTTCTTTTCTTTTCTTACCCCACATCAGCTTGAGCAAGTGCAGGCGAGTCATTGATCCCATCTCCCACCATTGCCACCACAGCATGTCGAAATCCATTCTTGTTTTCATTCTTTTTTGTTTGGAAAAAGAAACGTGTCCACCATGATGATGAGGAAGAAGATTTATTCACCAATCCACGTCGTTGAAGATTACGGATCTTGTCAGCCTTTTGTTCTGGTTTAACGCCAGCAAGAACAAAGTCCTTGCCAATTCCTAATTGAGTAGCCACTACACGTCCAGTCCGTTCATTATCACCTGTTACCATCCATACTTCAATACCCATTTTGCGTAATTGTTTTACCACATTGATTGCTTCGGGACGAGGGATATCAGCAATAGCCACTTGAGCGAGCATCATTCTACGAGAAGCACTACAACAGATGGAAGAAGAACTACAATGACATACAACACATGCACAAGCATCACGACAACCATCTTGATGAGCCACACCTTCTTCTACTTGACCAGCCACAGGAGATGCCGCAAACAATACAATGGATTTACCTTGATCTTGCCATTGGATTTGCTGTTCTAACTTTGCAGATGCTTGTTTGGTAGTTTCGTATCGGGCATAATTTTCATCCATCCAAGCTTGATTTCCCAAAAATACATTCAAAGCACGGATCCCATGTAATTTTCCAGTTAGATGTTTAGCAATATCAACGGAGAGAGTCAAAGTCGCACTGACGCCACGTCCAGGAACTTCTTCTGCATGTACTACGGTAACACCATCGAACCAATCTTGTTGCTCTTTCGTATCATTGCCTTCATCATCATCCATCTCTTTGTCCTCCAAACTAGTTCCATTTACCAGATATTTCAATGTAATACGAGCATTCTTTTCAATAGCTTTTGATAGTGGATGATTACTGACAGATGCCATTTTACCAAGGATTTTCCAAATAGCAAACGTTCCTTGATCTTCTGTAGAATTCTTGTTGAAATTGAGCCAATCATCAGTCACTGTTGGTTTGCCTAAAGTCAGAGTACCAGTTTTGTCAAATGCTACGGTAGTAATTCGATTTGCCATTTCCAATGCATGACCACCTCCTTTCACAAGTACACCATATCGAGCAGCGACACCAGTACCGACCATAACAGCTATCATAAGTCATAAAGAGATAAAAAAAAAAAAAAAGGGGGGGAGATGAATATCATTATTTGAATTAATTTCAGAGTGATCTTTCTTTTTTTTATTATTATTATTATTACCAGTTGGACTAGCAAGACCAAGACCACAAGGACATGCAATTACAAGTACAGACACACCAAGCATGATGGAGAAAACAGTTGAACTTTCGCCTTGAGCTACCCATATGGAAGGATACATGTTTTTGCTTGAAAGAACTTGCCATGTTATAAAGGTAATCAAAGCCAGTAGGATGACAATTGGAACAAAAACACTTGAAATCTTATCCGCCAATTGTTCAATAGGAGCTTTGGGAGAGGCTTGAGCATCTTGTACTAATTGAATAATACGAGACAGTGTAGTATCAGATCCAACACGAAGAGCACGAAGATAGATAGGAGATGACATATTGATAGTAGCACTAATCACACTATCTCCAGGTTGTTTAGAAACAGGTACAGATTCACCAGTGATCATAGATTCATCCGTTGTTGTACTACCACGCCAAAGTTTTCCATCACAAGGAATTCTTCCACCAGCATTGACCTTGATAATATCGCCCACTATAAGAAAGATATAAAAAAAAAAAAAAAGATGAGTATAATAATCCTTTCATTTTTCTAAATTGTTTTTTTAATTACCTTGAATATCTTTGGAATCAATTTCTTCTTCGATCAATACCTCCTTGTCATCCTTCTTTTGAATTTGTACCATGATTGCTTGTTCAGGTTGAAGATCCATCAATTTGGTGATTGTTTCTGCAGTTTTCCCTTTTGCCAAAGCTTCCAACCATTTTCCAAGATGAATAAATGTAATCAATAGTACACTAGTTTCAAAATAATTCATAGACATACTTGATTGTCCCATCCCATTGTCCATGCCATAATGAGGTTGATGAGCACGCACCATAGCAGCAATCACAGATCCAACCGACGCCAAGTAAGCCACCGTCGTTCCTAGAGCCACCAAAGTTTCCATATTAGCCGAATGAGTATAATAAAGCGATTTCCATGCCTTTTTGTAAAATGGAGAACCCAACCAGAATTGCACAGGAGTTGCTAAAAGAAACAAGAGTAGATCACCAATTGTCAAACCACCGGTGATTTCAATGATGAATACTTGATGTACACGACCATAAGAAGGAACGGCCATTAGGAAAATCATGGAAATAAGCACCGTAGGAATAGCAAATAAAAGAGACCAAAGAAAGCGAGAACGAAGTACTTGGATTTCCTTTTGCATGGTTTCCCGCATAGTCGCACGTTGATCCGAGAGTTCTGAAGTTTGTATTGCTGCCAATTCCGCCTTGTATCCAATTTGTTCAATCATATTTGCCAATACACGTGCACCGATAGTACTTGGATCATGAACAATCACTGCTGACTTGGCTAAAAGATTCACTTGACAACTTTGAATACCAGGTTGTTTCAGCATCACACGTTCAATATTAGCCACACAGGAACTACAAGTCATCCCAGTTACTGTCAATCTTGTTGTTGAGAATCCCTTGTCAGTATCATCATCGGCAACTTCAGGACCAGCAGTTGATTTGCTTCTTGTTTTCTTGATATCAATACTATCGGCAGCAAATCCAAGTTGTTGAATTTCCTTATAAACCCTTTGACGTGTTACCATATCTGAATCCATCAAAAAACTTGCACATCCTGAATCCAAATCCACTAAAATACTTGATTTTTTAATTCCTGGCATAGCAGCAATCACGGCTTTCACTTTATCCACGCATGATTCACAGTACATTCCAGAGATGATCAAACTGACGGCAT
Source organism: Halteromyces radiatus (assembly GCF_025201355.1). Taxonomy (NCBI): domain Eukaryota; kingdom Fungi; phylum Mucoromycota; class Mucoromycetes; order Mucorales; family Cunninghamellaceae; genus Halteromyces; species Halteromyces radiatus. Next base: position 1,300,614 of record NW_026251692.1, on the reverse strand, counting down.
AAACAATATCTTGCTGTTGTTGTTGTTGTTGCTGTTCTTCTTCTTCAGAGTTTTCAACCACCATAGAAATATTGGAGGCAACATATCCCAAATGTTCAACTGCTTCCGATATATCCTTGTCGTTGATGACATCCCCACGTATATTGAATGTTGCACTTCCCACCAATAAATTAACCTTGATCGAGTTGACATCCACACTAGGTAACTTGGCCAATGCTTTTTCCAAAGTCCGGACACAGCTTGAACAAGTCATACCACTAACATTCATTGTCACACGTTTTGATACCGAGGTTGGAGATATAACAGAGACTGCACCTAGAGACACCACAGATCCACCCAAGGAAGTTTTCCGTAACGATCGTAGTGACGACGAAGAAGAAAAGGATTTCTTGTCATCATCATGATTTGTTTCCCATAACGCAGCAGGTTGCTTGAGATTATGAATGATTTGAATGTTGTCTGCTTGATAGCCCCTATTTTCCACTGTAGCGCGAATCATTTCCACGTTAGGTTCCTTACAAATCATCATGGCCATATCTGTCGCCAAATCTACAAAAACCGAGTCCATCTGAACGTTTTCCAATGAAGATAGAGCAGAAGTCAAACTTGCCACACAACTTTCACATGTCATACCATTCACTCGCATCACCACTTTGGACCAAGGTGAAGAAGTTTCCACACGTTGAGATTCAGAGAGTAGACCCAGTTTTTCATTGTTATCAGTTGTAGTTGTTGTACTTGTTGTATTTGTTGGTACTAAGGGTGATGGTCGAATACCAGTAACAATGCGAGGTCTTTGAGGAATATCGTAACCAAGTTCTTGAATGGTATCTACCAAAATCTGTATGGTCACTGTATCATTTTCAAACGCCAAAGTTGCCATTTGTTTATCCAAGTTGACTTGTACTGTTTCATATATCACCCCAGGAAGTGATTGTAATCCCGTAGTAACTGTACGAACACAATGAGAACAAGTCATGCCCACAATAGGAAAAGTAGCTGATTGTATATGTTGAGTTGTTTCATTATTGTCTTTATCGTCGTCTTCTTTTGTCAGTTCTTTGCCATTATTGTCCAAGAATGTCGCTTGTACCACCGTATATCCCAAATCATCAATCAGAGCCACCAGGTTTCGTTTATCTTGATCAGTCAAAGGATGTTGATTCAATTTGAAACGAACGTGATGACTATCAAGAGAAATGTCAAGAGAATTCGTCAACACTAAAGGAGAATCAGACAAAGCAGTGGTAATACTATGTACACAACTTGAACAAGTCATTCCCTCTACCAGAAAATCGCCAAAGCCAAGATCTTGATCACTAAACATATAAGGAGTACCTGAATCATAACCCAATTCTTCTATCGTTCGAGAGATAAGATCCTTGATAGAATCTAAGGCTGCTTTTGTTGTGTCCTTCACGTTGAAATCCAAGGTCGCTTGTCGTTTATCCAAGTTAACCATCACATTTGTTACTTCTGGTAATTGATCGAGACCTTCGGTCACAGCTTTAACACAATGCTGACAAGTCATTCCTGCTACACTGACTTGAATATGATATATTGTCATGTTTGGGAATAAAAAAAATAAAAAGAAAAAAAGAAAAAGAATATGTATAAACTATAAATATAAAAAAGAAGTGAAAAAGAAAAATAAGAAAAGAAAGAAAAGTATGAAATATATATTTTTTTTTTTTTTTACTTTTTCTTCTTATTGAAAACCAGCAGAAAATGCTCACTTTTTGCATCTTTTCAATAGAGCAGCAAAAAATGCTCGTTCAACCATTGCGGTAATTGAAAGTATATTGTTCAATCGATTGTTACAGTCTGATCAATTTGAAAAAAAGAAGATTGATTACATAATTTATTATTTTAATTTGTATATTTTGATAGTTGGTGATATGAATAGTGATAGTAAAAAAAAAAAAAAAAAAAAAAAAAAAAAAAAAAAAAAAAAAAAATATTTAAAGTGAGGATCGGATCAGAAAAGTAGGTTTTCTATAATGATGATGAGTGAAACAGACTGTTTCCAAAAATGGATTCAACTTCAGCAGTTGATGAACACGAGCAGGGTCATTCATGCAAGGGATATGACAAACATCAATGCTTGAGATTTGCTTCAAACCTTGAATCATCTTCATGATAGCTTTATCTGAAATTTCTTGACACCATCTTAGTTTGATATATCGTAAATGAGGTAATCCATGAACAATATTCATCAGAGTAGTATCGTCCACCCAATTACAAAACGATAAATCCAATTCGTGTAAAGTATTGATGTCCATTTGATTATTATTGTTATTATTAGTGCTGGTGATCATGGTATCCAAATGATGAGGGGTATCAATACGATCACAAGGTCGAATCATTGTGTTACTTAAATCCAATATCCGGAGATGACAAGCTTGTCTTAATAGTTGTAATGTCTCAGTAGAAAGTTGCCCATCCCTTAGATATACTGCTTGAATCATATACAAACATACTTTGAGCACCTTATTCAGAACATTGGGTACAATATGAGAACAATAAGAGAGGTGTAATGTGATTAATCCCGTGCAATCTGTCAATTGATTCAGTTGTTCATTAGTGATTAAGGAAGGCGTTAATTCAAGATGCCGTATATAACGTTGGGTATGAGGTTTGGTTGTCTTGAAAAATAGATCATGTCTTTTAACGTCGTCTAAGATTGGTGATTCATATATTCGAGAAATACATGGTCGGTACCATTGACTATTAGTACGTACTAATTGACATAGATCACAAGTAGATAATTCATCCATGATCTTGTTAACCAATTCCACTGGTAATTTATCCATCATGAGGTTACCAAGTAGATTATGAAAAGAAACCCAATTTAAAAAAAAAAAAAAAAAAAAAAAAAAAAAAAAGGGAGACGATTATTTTTTTATAAAGGATAACATCAATTCCCAGAATGTTTCAGTAAAAAAAAAAAAATTAAAGGTAACCCATGATTTATTATTAAAAAAAGAAATTATTATGATAAATATATAAATATACAAAATGAAATAATGCTAACAAAGTATGTACAAGAAATAATTAAAAAAAAAAAAGAAAAAAAAGTAAATATCTAATTAAACTGGGAGGAGATGGTTTTGACCTATTTTCGATGTATAAATCCAACAGAGAAGTTCTTGGTCATGGGCATAGATGGATGGTTCATAGTCCGCAATGATGGAGGAAGTATATTTGTTGTTGATTCTAAAGATTTGACTAGTTGTTGGCAATAAGTATCAGGGTATATCAAATGGTCAGTGGTTTTGTCATGGTTCCATTTCTTGACAAGCTGATCATCATCCTTTGTGTTCATATATAGAATTTTCATACCTGTACACAATATATATATGAAAAAAAATGAATATATATCCTTGTAACAATCATTCTTTCTAAAGTACCTCTTTGAAAATCTATCTTTCCAGTCATATCATCCACTTCATCCTTGAATCCATCATTGTATATAAAAGTTGTATCCCAGTTGAATAACCACACCTACAAAGGAAAGAAAAAAGAGGTTATTATCTGTATAATTTGTTCCTTTCTTATTATTCACTTACTAAAGCGTATACACGAGAACTTTTCTTTCCTTGAATCACAAATCTATGAGTAGCATGAACCTTAGCAGCATCCACCATATCACCCACCACAAAATTCATAAAGTCTGGTAATTCAGGTGGATTTGGTTGTATTGTCAGACAGTACTTGTAGAGTTTGAGAGCTAACATATTCAGTTCTTGATCTAAAGAGATTAAAAAAAAAAAAAGACATATTGAGAATCATTAATCAAACACTCATCATCATCGAATTTTTTTTTTTGTTTTTACCTTTTTGACATTCATATAGCCCTTCTCCTATCACTTTTCCACACGTGTTGCAATTGATTGATATCCATTTGGTCATTGTCCCCCGCTCCCACTAAGAAAAGGAAAAAATGAAAAAGGGAAAAAAAAAAAAAGGAATAAGTCACTGTAATCAAATCAAGGTAAGAATAATAAGTAAATACATGTCCGTCATTGTAGTAAGCTTGGAAAAAAAATATAAAACAATCCATAAGGAACCATTCTATAAAGATACACAAATATACTCAGTGTATTCAAGCTTGTTTTGTATGACAAAATCAATCTAGGATCTTTGTATCGACCAAAAATAGAAAAAAGATATTTCTATGGCCTTCTTGAGATCCGTTTCCCATGTTCCTCTTGATGATAATAAGTATATATGACTTACATTGATTTGATTCGCCAGTTCTTGGTCCAGTTTGATCGAAAGAGGTACCAGATCATTCACATGAATTAAAAAGTAAAAAGAACCGACAAGTAGAGTACCATGTTGTGCCAAAATAGGACGCATACGTGCTTGATGTTCTTCAGGCTTGGTTTCATGACATATCCAACATTCCACTAGTTCATACCAATGTTCAGAAGGAAGATCCTTGCACCGAGATAGATTATTATTTTTATTTTCCACAAGTATCTGAGCACAATGTCGACATTGAAGTTGCTGCCATTGTAAACCTATCATGTCTTTTGCTGTCCACCATTCTTTGTCATTGTTCCCAAGTTGCACCGAAGATGAAGAATGTGTTGTTTGTTGTTGTCGCTGTAAATTAACCTTCAATTGATATATCCAACGATCACCATGATTACTTTCATCATTCTTAGCTTGTACTTGAAGACTATGAGGATCAGCTTGAAGACCATGACGCGTCAAATCTACAACCACTGTATCTTCCTGCCAGAGTTGATTGTTCTTCACAGTAAACGAAGTCGTTTCAACTGATTCATCTGTTGCTATAGTGGCTCTTAATACTTGAATGTTGGAGAGGAGTTCAGCGTAAAAAGAGACTGTCATCAGTCAATAAAAGAAAAAGAACAAAAAAGAAAAAAGTAAACAAAACAGAGAAAAAAGAAAAAAAAAACTTCGAAATTCGTTTGAAGAAAGAAGGAAGGATTCAAACGGCGACCTGGTTTATAAAAATCAGTGATAAAAAAAAAAAAAAAAAGAACGATGAAATATACAAAAGCTTGGTATGACGAAGCTAGTTTTGGGATCAGTTTATTCAAAGCATAATATAACAAACAAACAAAATGAAGAAGGGCGAAAAAGATTGATCTATTGTACAGGGAAGGTATGTGGGCGACCGTAGATAGCACGATCCGATCCATTGGGAGAACCATAGACTTTGATGGGGATATGACAATCGAAGTTACTAACTTGAACTTGTGGTTGGGCTTGGAAGTGTTGATGTCGCTCATCAATATTGATTGAGAGATACGGTGATGAAGATGATATTGAAGTCTGGTTTTGGTTGATTCTGGTTTGATTGTTAGTAATGAATTCGAATTTCAAGTTGTATTGCAGTTTGACTAACGAAATATAAAGTAGATATGCTTCGTTTAGAACCTGCCCACCTACTACTACCTTTTATTACTATTATTGTTATTATTATTACCTCCAGTTGTTTGGAATTCTGGTGAAGCTGTTGTTGGAATTGGTAAAGAAAAAGCAAGTCGACGATGATTTAAACAAAATGTATGAAATTCTGAGTGACATTTTCGTGACACCCTCGCGATATGTTCTGGTTGACGCAGTGAGATACTTGATTCTACAATTTCATGACTTTCCAAGAAAATAGATACCTAATATATGAATTAATGTAATGTTTTCAATGATGACCTCTTTTTTTTTTTTTGTTTACCTTATAAGTAGATAAAGACGCTTCACTGAAATCCAAAATGCCAAGCACTGGTTCACCTAAACGATGAGCCATTTTCGTCAGTTGTAATTTTGCTACTCTTTGATTGTTCTTGCACAAATCATACATAGCTAAAGGTTCAACAAAGATTAAAATACATCAGTTTCCTCTTGTGAATAACATCATAAGATCTTTCAATTATACCTTTCCTACTTGAATGAGTAATCCGAGATACCACTTGTGCACATGTCTTTCGATAATCTTGTTCAGTCATAATTTCTTCATCATCATCATGAGATATACGTTGTTCATCATAAGCGTCGCTTTCCCTCCGAGTGATTTCCTGAATATCGTCATGTCCGTTGGTGCTTTTTTCCAATAATTCATTCACATAATCCATAAATGCAGTCCGTTCTTTCAAAACTTCAGGTGATGATGTTGATGGTGATGATAGTGGTCTGTGATGATCGATATTGTTGTTGCTTGCAATTGGTGAAATAGGAGCAGAATTTGCAGATGCAATGGAGCTGATACTGGCACTACGTTTAGCTTTGTTATTGATTTCAGGAACTAATTCAACTTGAGCTTCATCTTTGTACATCACCACTGGATTCATCAAATCGAATATAGGTCTTGAACCATCCTCTATAAAAAAAAAAAAATAAGTGGTAAATATGCTAGTGTAGATAATTTTATTTTATATTTTATATTTTATATTTTTATTTTATTTTATTTTTTTTTTACCGGAAACATGATTCAATACACGAAATCGTAACTGGACCACTTGACCTTGATGTTGCATTCCACTAGATCTTGTTGAAGGCGCACTCCCACTACGTTGGGTACCCACCACAAGATAATAATTGAACCGAATGGCTTTTCCTCGATGTGATGGCGGAAGATCGTTAGGAAGTTTCAATTTGTATGAATCTACAAAAAAGTAACACATGATAATACATGATTATATAAATTATCTTTTCTTTTCTTAATTTTTCTTTTTTTTTTTTAGTCACCACATTATTTCTTCCTTACATTTCTTTGTTTCACCAGGAGCCAAATCAAGATCCACAAATAATATTGACGGAGGAGTTGAGAAAACAGGAGTTGTCCGGGTATCTATATACATATCCAAGTAAATATATATATATATATCTAAATCACTTCCTTTTTTTTTTGTTTTTGTTTTTTTTTTTTTTTTTTTTTTTTTTTTACCAATTTTTGAATCAGGTTTTCCATTCCATAAACCACCACCACCACCAAATCCAGTACCATGGGGTCGATACATTGTTTTTTGTTTCAGTGGAGCAAATTCATTATTGTTGATTAAAGTCGGATCCACTACGAATTGACCAACCACCTGAGCAAAGCCCCATAATAGATGTTCAGGTTTTTTCATTAAGGATGGTGTAGACGGAGATTTGAGAAGGCGAGATAAACGACGAGCATTGATAGGATGCGTAGCTAAAGATGAATGATATTGTTGTTGTTGATGATAATGATGTTGTTGACCTCCAGACATAGGTGAATTTGTATAATAAGGATGTGATGATGATAGAGAATCAGTAGAACTTCGTCGACTTGATGTTGATATAGGATGCATATATGAAGAAGTCACTGTGTCGATACTAGTGCGAGGAGTAATATGATCGTGTGATCCAAGTTCAATAGCAATAGGATCATTTTCATTCATTTGAATACCGTTTATATCATATTTTTCTATAAATAAACAAGTTAGTCTTCTATCAGCAGGAAAAAAAAAAGACCATTTATTGCTCATTATTTTAAATTACCTTGTTGTTCCCATTTCGTTTCTCGAGATATCGATGTATCCATATTATCGCCATTGTGAGGTTTTATATTACTGGCAATAGTGTTGCTAGGTGGTGTGGTAGGAGCTGATTGAGACTCTGTTGTATAACCAGTAAGATAAGCTAAAGTTGATGAAGCCAGAGAAGTAAGAGATCTTGATTTCCCATACAGTCCAGTAGCATTATCTTGTTCAATAGACGGAAGATCTTGTACAAAATCTTGAGTAGAGGAAGTAGAAGGAGTTCTACTATGACCGTTAGTTCTGTGAGTTTTATTATATGACACTCTAGGAGGTGGCGACTTTTGTCTTTCTTGTTTAGTCAAGGATGATGACGTGCTTGGCGATTTGGGTAATATAGGTAACGTGTTGGTAAAAGCGATAGTACAAGATAATGTTTCTCCAGCATAAAACACGGCACCTTGTGAAAAAGAAGTGGTCACTAATAGATGATAAAGAAATATAAGATTGAGATCGTAAAAAAAAAAAAAAAAATATCGTAAAGTTTCCATAATGAAAGTTTCCTTTTATATTTCTAAAATAACTTGTATAAAGTTTTGCATTGTTTTTTTTAAAAAAAAAAAAAAAAAAAGGTCATTACCAAGGACGCTCATGTTCAAGAGTATGAATTGTATAAAAGGAATACAGAAAAAAAAAACAACAAGTGAAATATGTAAAAAAAAGAAAAAGAAAAAAAGATATGAATTCAAGCGAGAAACAAGAAAAAAGGGCCACTGAAAAGAAAGAAAGAAAGAAAAAAAAAACCAGTTGAAACTCCGTGAGTGTCATATGGTGGTGAGTTTGATGGAAAGGTGTCTTTGTTTATCAAACAATAAAAAGTCAATATCTACCTCCTTATGATGAATATTTATGAAAGTAATAACAAAAAAAAAATTGAAGATCTATATAAAAATGATTTTCATTTAATCAAATAAAAAAAAAGAAAAAAAAAGAAAATCCACTGTTTTGGAACACATCATTATTCCTAATATAAGAAATCCAGTTACAGTATAAACTACAGTAAAAATATATTACAACTTTGATTATACATACACTATCTGAAATGATGATGAATGAAACCGATTTATTTCTTTGAGGGGTAAAAGAACCAAAAAAAAAAAAAAAAAAGAAAGAAATGCAGTCATAACTCATTCAGATATCTTGTTTTCCTTTTTTGGTCAAAGAAAAAAGTGTAACTTTCATATCATTATCATTGTATTATACTTTCATACATTATCAATTCTATGTATTTATTATATATCCTTGTTAAAAGTATACAGTCATTCCATTTTTTTTTCCCTTTTTTTTTTTTTTTAATTCTATATTTTTTATTTTTCTTTTCCATTACAAGTTACAGTCAATAAATCCAATATACAGTAATGTTCACTTTGATTTCCAATAACATATTATCAATGAATATTAAAGATCTTAAATTATTGTGATAATATTCATTTCAATCCTTATGTAGTAAAAGTAACTATTGTATTAATTATTCATCATGTAGCCATCATATGTTTTATCAGATCAAACGCTTCATTTGAAACACAGCTGAGTTTTTTATATTTTTGCTTTTCTTTTTTTTCCATACTTTTCTGTTTAATCTATTTCTTCCTGGCTATTCCCTTTTCTACTCATACCATGTTTGACATTCGACCTGGAGAAATAATAGAATATGATTATCGATCTTCTAATATACCATCTGTGTCAACAACCAGTTTGAAAATACTACAATGGAATGTCGAAAGAAACTATGGTATATAAATTCTAAAAAAAAAAAAAAGGAACTCACTTTATATGAAACTATTTTATTATTATTATTTTACAGAGGCGGATGGAATCTTGAAGAAAATCAAAGAACTCGATCCAGATGTATGTGTACTACAAGAAATAGACATTGATTGTCGAAGATCTGGAAATAGGAACCATATGGAAGAATTATGCAAAACTTTGAAAATGAAAGGTGTTTTTGTATGTGAATTTTGGGAACTTGAAAGTCCTCTAAGGAAAGATCGTGATCAAGTAAAGTGATATGAAAACAAAACGATATATACAAAGTGTTTATTCTTTTTTTTTTTTCTAGGGTGGTGGTTTACATGGGAATGCTATCCTTACAAAACATGAGTTGACGGATATACGGGTCATTGATCATCAGTATCAACCTTTTTTTTGGGAAAGAGATGGTGCATTATTAAATGAACCTCGAAAGGGAAGGCAAGTCTTATTGATAACGTTATATAGAAATATATAAGTGGGACATGGGAAAACCAATAGTTTGGATACTGACATCATTTTTTTTTCTTGTTTTGGTTAGACGTTATACATTGGCCAGTGTGATCAATCGACCTACTTGTCCATCTATTCTAATATATAACGTACATTTGGAGGTAAAGCTGTCAAAATAAAAAAGAAGAAGAAGAAGGGGAAAAAAGTGTATATATATACTATGGAAAATATATATGTATATTTGGGTATACTTAACTTCTTTTACTATTTTTTTTTGTTTCTTTTCTTTTTTTTTTTTTTTGCCCTTTCAAGGTTTTCACGGGAATCATTGGACGAGTGTCAGTCTTCTCGGAACTCTTTCAAGATGCACATTTTTACACCAACCAATTTCCATATCAGGCTATATTTGGAGATCTGAATACAATGGCTCACTCTATCGCAAGATTGTCACCAAAATACGCTAGGGATCGATATCGCTTCTTGTCATTGGGGGAAACAGAAGCATCATGGTTTGATCGAAATATACTTGGATATCATATAATGGATGGGCCTCTAAACATACGATTGTTAACGATGCAACGATCATCATGGACACCTCTTTGGATACTCAAATCAATGTTTAACTCTTCTAACAAACTTATCTCAAATTGGGGATTATCATTGGGAATTTGGTTGACTGGATTCTCTGCGGATGTGATGATCAAAGCAAGGAACCCTGGATTTTATGATGGCTGGCCAATACAACATGATACCTTGCACAATCCTGCCTATTTTGGACTGTTTAAAGCGAAATTGGATTGGACACTATTACGGAACATGGAAATCAAGCATCAACAATATGGAAATATAGATTATAAGCTCAGTGATCATCAATATCTCATGATGGAAGTAGATACTGACAGTAACGACATACTTGAAGATGACAACAGACGAAATGCTTTATGGCTTTTACGACGACAACAATTCATGAATACCCATAGGATAGGATATTCACGGTATTTAGTATTATTCGTATTATTAGTACTTGTATTATTAGCTTTAGTAGTATAGACGTTGATAGGGATAAATAAAATACATTTATTCAAGTTTTTAATCAAGAATAGAATACAAATGATTGGGATCATGTACCTGATGGTGGACTTTCAAAAAGAGTAGATTGTGTGAAATGGAATCAACTAGTATTGTTTTATTAGTTACGATGATACAAAAGTCGTACATTCATTGTTATTATTATTATTATTATTATTAATATTATTTATTAATATTATTGTCAAAAATAGAATATGGAATTTATACAATCTTACATTTTGAACAACAATGATAAATTTTCCTGAAACATGGAATTGCCATTGCTATTCAGTTAAAAGTCATGTGCAAACCAATGATACTTTAAAATACTCTTCTCACCCCGCATTTTCTGGGAAAAAATACATCTATATTCATTGGGGTAAACATTCTTTTTTTTTTTTTTTTGGTTCTCGCTTTCCTAACCAATTGAACTATTCTCAAATAGGATATATTTTAGTAGGTATTGTTGAAGAAGATATCAATCAAAGAACAAATAAATAAAAAAAAAAGACATAGCGAGGTTCTCCTTTTTAAGTATTTTTTTTTTATATTAAAGGCTAGATTGAATGACTGTCGATCATTTTTCTTTTATTTTTGTTTGATCAGTTGTATAATGAAGTAAACTACTTCAGTATAAAAAGTATGATGAGAATACTTATCTGGGGTAAGGAATATTCAATTGTATCACAGGTATGATAAGGTGATTATGACTAACACAAAATAACTAGAAATAATTAAAGTTCACCAGTCAAATGTCTGTTGTACCGGTATCTTGCCACAACAGAGCCAAAAGAGGCTGGACACCGACCCAATTTGAGATTGTCGATTGGTTGTACAAAAAGATAGACATATTTTTTTTATAGTATTGTATTGACTCGTAATTAAGTTGAGGTCCTCTTTATATTAAAATCATTCCATAAATTGATTGAATATTCATTCATACACAACAAGACAGATATTATCATCATCATAAAGGTATTACTCTCATCAACTATACAATCATGATCATCACTATACAAGCAACATTGTCATTATATAAACATCACCACCACTATATGTAGTTAATCATTATACAGATATCGTGAACCATCATCATCATCATCATAATAATAAAAATATGTGTCTTTAAAAAAAAAAAAAGAAGACCTGTCAAATACGCTATTTATATGGTTGAGTTTGAATATCTTAAATCAATCCAGAGATACAAATGAGGAAATGAGAAAGACAGGAGTGGTAATAAAACGATGATGACGATGATGATGAAGTATATTTCACACGAAAAAGTTACGCGGAGAAAGTTACCCATGAAGGGACAACCGGACTTATAATCATCCTATGTTTGATTGGTGTTGTGATAGGTTGATGTTGAAGCTTCCATTTTGAACATTTACGCTTAATTTGGTCTCTTCTCTGAGATCAAAGTAAACCAAAAAAAAAAAAAAAGAGAGAACTCCGTAGGGGTTATTTTTTTTTCTTGCTGTAACGAATCAACGGTCTTGACTTGTGGGGTATAATAATCTAAACTATATTTGGTCCCTTTAAGAACAAAGGACGGAATTTGAAATGTAAACCATATTTTCTAATTTTTTGATATAAAAGTAATTCTTTCACTTCTCTTTCCATTTCTTTTTTTTTTATCAATCACAAAAAAAAAAATCCATCCTTTACTCTTCTTTTTTTTTCCTTCTTCTTCTTTTATCTTCTTCTTTTTATATATATATATCACTTTGTAAGCTCCGGTAGCTTCTTATTCTTATTCTTTCCTTTTTGGTCCACCTTTTTTGTACCTTTCGACACATCTCTCATAAAATACAATCAATATCAACATGACAACGCAAAAAAAATCCCAAGATATGGGATTTCCCTTATATATGACAACTTGTGCTCTTATTGCTGCTTTCTCTGGATTCCAAGTCGGTTGGGCTATAGGTAAGTTATCTTGTTACTATTATCCTTATTTTCTAAAAAAAAAAAAAGATGACTTATCTATATGATTGGATCTTTTTTTTTTTTTTATGATGACTAGGTGTACCAAATATGCCTCAAAGTGCAATTTCCAAATGTACTGGTGGTGATTCTCATTCTACTTTGCCTGCTTGTTTACCTATGTCTGATTTCTCTTGGTAAGTTACATTTACTTATTGATCATCTTTTTTTTTCTTTTAAAAAAAAAAACCAACAAGGAAAAAGCAATTGAAGAACCGATGTACTTATAGCAGTATATTTATGATCTAAATATTCGTTAGGGGTTATACCGTTGCTGCCTATCCAATTGGTGGTGTAGTGGGATCTTTTGTTTCTATGTATAGCAACGTATGGCTTGGTCGTCGTCACAATATTATGCTTACTTGTATTTTATTCATCATTGGCAATATTATTTCTGCAGTCTCCATCAATGTTCCTATGGTAAAAAAAAAAAAAAAAAAAAAAGACATCAGTCAATAATCACAACTAATTTTAAATTTTTTATCATCAACATAGTATTCTATTGGTCGTGCCATTGTTGGTATTGCTGCTGGTATGTGTGGTTCATCCGTGTCCATTTATGTTTCAGAAATTTCTACCAACAAGGCTCGTGGTGCTCTTGGAAGTTTGTTCGAACTCTTTTTGAATGCTGGTGTGCTTTTCACTCAACTCTGTGGTCTATATATGAGTTATGATCCTCTCTGGCGTTTCTTATGGGGTATCTCTGCCATTCTTGCCGCTATCCAAATGCTGTGTTTATTCTTATTCACTGTTGAATGTCCCCGTCGACTTTGTGCCAACAAGGAATATGATCGTGCTGCTGCTGCTCTTCAAAAACTTCGTGCTGGAGCTGATGTAGAAGAGGAATTCGCCATGCTACTTGCTGCTCGTCAACGTGAAGTTGAAAGTGCCATTCCTACTACCACTATTTGGGATATTGTTACTTTCAAAAACTTACATATTACCTGGCGTACTATTATTATCATGGTTATTCAAGCTTACAACCAAGCTGGTGGTATTGGTCCTATGTCTGTCTATTCTGTTGGCTTCTTTACCGAAATTTTCAATGGTGATACCCATATGGCTACTTCTCTCTCTTTGGCCGATGGTGCTGTCAATACCGCTGCTACATTGGTTTCTGTTATGTTTGTTCACAAGTTGGGACGTAAGAACTTGATGATGGCTTCTTTGTTAGGTTGTACTCTTGGTTGTATTCTTATGGTGGTTGGTGCTCATAATACTTCTTTGGGTGGTATCATTATCGCTGCCGCTATTATCTATATTGGTTTTTATTCCCTTGGTTGTGGTGTCATTCCTTGGTTCATTGCTCCCGAATTAGTACCCATGCATGCTTTGGCATCTGCTTCTGCACTTGGTAGTTCTTGCAACTGGTTGATGAACTTTGTTATCAATATCTTGTGGCCATATATATCCGCCAACTTGGGTCAAAATGCCTTCTGTGTCTTCATTGCCATCAATTTCGTTGGTTTCTTATTCGTTGTTTTCTTTATGCCTGAAACTACTGGTAAAGATTTGGATGATTCTGATGAAAAGAGTCCTGGTGCTGAACATCATGCTGAATCTGGTACCTCCTCAAGTCACGCAACTGATGAAAAGGAAGAAAAGAGAGAAGTCGAATACCTGGAAAAATAATTTATCAACAAAACATCTTCATACACGATTGACTTCTTTGTATTTTATTGATATACAGTATACTGGTTACCCCTCTTTATCTTTTTTTTTTTAGTATTATTATTGTTATTTATTTTACACATTCTTCAATTGAATCATCTTTGTATTTTTATTTTTTATTTGTTTTATATATCACTCTTATACTACCACTTCATTTGACATGCTGTCTTAGTCCATTTACTAGTTACCTTCTCTTACCTTCTTTTTTTTTTTTTTAGTTGATTATCTATAGTACTTTCTGACCTATTTTTTTTTTCTTTTTTCTTTTCTTTTTTTTTTTTTCATTGATGGACAGTGCTCTGATTACTGATAACAATAAAATTTTGAACAATTGTTCCGTTTTTATCAATCATTTTGACATTTGTATATTGTAACAAGCATAATTGAATGTACTAGGTATCAATGAACTCTATATTGATCTCTATTATGGAAAATTATATGATAATCTTTCAATATACTCAATATACTAATTTTACCGTGCTTTCAATTGTACGTTTTTTTTTTGACACTAAAAAAGAAAGTTTCATACTCCCCTGATTATCTTATTGGACTTGTACGTGGATACCTAGGTTTCTTTTCATCTCCGCCTTCACATCTATTTTTGACCTCTTTTATGCGTGAATGGTCTCGCACTACCAGTGAGTCAGTGTTCCTCTTATCATTATCATGGTTACCCATCATCCGACATTCACTATCGTTCGCTTATCATCCATCGGTTATCATTCATCGTTTATCATCCATCGTTTATATCATTTATATCACTTATCATCTACTCTTCTACATCCACTATTCTCCTTTTGATAATGAGTCACCAACCTCGTTCATTCAACTTCATTTTTTAAACCTTTCTGATTCCGGTCACCCGATCCATTTCACTTGGATGATGTAAAAGAAAAAAAATTCATCTTGTCCTATTACACAAAAATGTCCAATGGATAAAGTTGAACATCGGTAAAGTGACACCTGTGTAGATGATAGCTTTCTTTTTATAGTAAATAAATAGTCATCTATATATCTAGATCATCTATCGTCTTGTTTTTTTTTTCTGAAGAGGGACATGATCAGTAACATGTTTATTTAAGCACTGAAGGCAGTGATGGACCTAATTGATGCTTTGTCATTGAAAAGAAAAATGCCTGTTTTCTGAGGGATCTATTTTTTTTTTTTTTTTTGACCAACGGATACCGAATTTTGAATTTCAGGGACCAATTTTTGGATTGATCATTACTCGTTCTTTGTTTGGATAATTTGTTTGGATAACTCCCTAGCAAGGTAACTGTTTTATAATGAGATCAATTGGTTGGGAATGATGATCGCCAACAGTTATTTATTTCGAAGGATAGTAAAAGGAAAAGAAAAATAAAAAGGAAAAAGAAAAAGAATAACTATTTCTTTTGATTGGTTGCCGGATCTTTGGGATCCCATAAAAAGTATTTACTATTTAATGAAGAGTGATGATGAAAGATCGTTGCTGTCCGATGAATAAGGAAAGAGATAATAATAATAAATAAAAAAAAAAGGCGAATACAATAATGAATATGACTTTATTAAAGTAGGATGTAAATTCAATGATATTCTATCTAATAATAAACACTAAGCTAAGACTGATACTAAATATTACTAAAAGAATAACAACAGAAGAGGGAAACAAAATAAATTAAAAAAGATACTTTTGATGTTACGTATTCATCTATTTGATCCAGTTGTACATCCACTTTTGTTGTTCGTATATTCTATTACATATCTATCCAGTTGTATATCGATATAATCCTATTCACAAATTTGTACACAATAAAAGGGATAATCAAAACAAATAATATCAATTAGTTTATAAGAAAGTATAGAAAAAGGAGGGAAGATAATCTATATAGGATGACAAGAATCCTAAAAAGATAGATCGTGTTAATAAAATAGAAATATTAATGGTGGTTTAATATTTTTAAGTAGAAGTTCAATTTGTATCTTACACATTTCAAAAAAGAGTGATATGGTAAAAAAAAAAAAAAAAAAAAAAAAAAAAAAAAAAAAAAAAAAAAAAAAAAAAAAAAGAAGAGAAAGA
This sequence comes from Halteromyces radiatus, assembly GCF_025201355.1. Lineage (NCBI taxonomy): Eukaryota > Fungi > Mucoromycota > Mucoromycetes > Mucorales > Cunninghamellaceae > Halteromyces > Halteromyces radiatus. The sequence continues at coordinate 1,284,093 of NW_026251692.1, read as the reverse complement.
GATTATTCAATTTCTCATTTTTCCGTGTTCAGCTCTAATTTTTTTTTTTTTTTTTTTTGGGAATTCTTATTCTCACCCACCATTTTGTATACTTTTGCAACTCACTCTAAAGTCATCATCATCATACCAAATTTGGGTTGAACATGGATGGAATCATTCTCTTTCAATTGGCTTAATGCTAATTTATCGTTTATCCCGTAATTTATATAATAACTACCACGAAAAAGATAGCAAGACCAGAAGTAAAGTCATACAAAGAATTCTTTTTCATAGTTGGTTTATCATTCATCGACCGTCAATTATCATCCAGTCATCACATATCATCCGCAGAAAAAGGATGCTTTATTAGCATGATGTAAAAGTTTCAGTTCAAAAGAAAAATGCGTTGCAGCGGAATCTGAAATACACTGTATATCCTCAATGGGAATTCCAATTTCTGGCTCTTTCTTTTCTTCACTAACTATTTTGCAAGAACGACATGGTAAAGCGAAAACATTCAATGATATAGAAGAAAGGAAACGATCTACGGTCATAAATCTTACACTGGATGGATGGATGGATGGATAAATGAACGGATGGATGGATGGATGGATGGATGGATGGATGAACGAAGGAAGGAAGGAATGACTGACTGTTTAGATCATTTCATACTTGTCATTCTCAATCAACGATCGTTTCCTATCTTTTAACAAAAGACACGATATTATACAACGATATACTTACCTTGATACTTTTTTTGTTTTAATATTCATTAGCCTTCCAACAAGTCATTCATCACCAAGGTCAAGCTTGGCAAGGCTCAAAAGCAAAACCGTCCTTTGCCCCACTGGTTCCGTTTGAAGTCTGATACCAAGATCCGGTATGTCCTTTTCTTTTTCCTTCAACTTTTTATTATTGTTGGATATGTCCAAATGACTAATTGACTGATTCTTTTTCTTTTTCTTTACTTTTGTATATGATATTTTACAGCTGGAATGCCAAGCGTCGCAACTGGCGCCACACCAAGTTGAACATCTAAGACAGTTGGACGAACATCAAGCTTTTTGTACTTAGTTAGTTTGTTTTTTTTTGTCGGATTGGTGTATCAATAAAAAAAAAATTATATCAGCATTATGCTTTATTCTTGTACAGAAAGGAAACCGGATAAGTATCTATATATTAGTTGGGATTGTGAGATGGATAATATGCTAGGACTTACACAATTGATCCGTATTATATGAGAGAGGGAACGCGTAGGGTTTGTCAATTGATGGAAATATATGCTATGTATGTTAATCGTGGATGATAATGTTATGAAGCTAATAAGGTAATGATCATGATTTAATGATGATAACCTCTGTGGTGAAGAATCCCAAAAGTACTATTAATTCCTATTATGGTTGATTGATGATGGAATACAATCGAGGGGTATTGATACATTCGCCTGTGTGCCTACTGTAACTATGATGTCAACATAAAAGATGGATGCATAGTGGACGGAACTTAAAGTGCCATACTTTCTTCACCAATCTAGGCAAGATAGTAAAATTGGGGTACTTCGGAAAAGTTGACAAATGAATCCGAGAAGAGTACAAAATATATATTATAATTTAAGGATGAAAAAGAATAGATGGATGATCATGATGATTGGTGATGTTTCTGAATAAAGCTTTTATGTGAGGTTAGGGTTATGAGAAGTGAACAAAAAAAAAAAAAAAAAAAAGCGGAAAGGAGGAACAGAGATTAAGGTTGCCGAGCTAAAAAAGGAAATTTGCGTTGGCAGCTACTTGTCAAAATAAAGTGCCTCTGTGTTACCCACACGAAGACAGCACATCAAACTTTGTTTTATTTATTTGAGAAGAGATGCAATAGTGAGGTTGAGCGATGCTACGCAGTAGGATAACAATAATCATCTACCTAATATTACCATTATTCTAACAATAGCAACGGACAAGAGAAAATAAGAATAAGGGAATGATGAAATATACATGAGCACTTAAGCATAGACAATAAAAAAATAAAAAAAAAGGAATCGTTCCATTAACTTTAGGCGTATACCCGATTTCCAACTAGTCAGTCAGCCAATAAAAATGGCCAATGAAGTTAATTTATTTATTTTTGCACTTTTCTTTCCGCTTTCCCTCTTTTTTTTTTTTTTTTTTTTTTTTTTTTTCTTCTTCTATCATCATGACTTTACATCGTTTATTTACAGTTGATACAATATTGATTCGTGTTTGTTATCATAGTTCAATCCGTGATATTGTTATACTTAGTAGAGTATGCAAAACTTTACATCAACGCATCTTCAACCATGGCCAACTTTGGAAACAGCGGAATTTGATATGCCAACCTCAAGATATCCCATGGTTAGTATCTGACAAACAACATCATAGGAAAATGATTCGACAGTTAGTACTCCAACTACCAAGACATCATGGATTGAAGACATTGATGATTCGCGATTTACCAACCCTGGATACAATGACTCTTTTTGCTATATTGGATCTTTGTGCTCATTCTGTTCTTCATTTGGATCTGACGTTAACCAATGGTCAATGTGAACAACTCTGCATGCATCTTGAAGCATTCTGTTTCCATCTAGCCACCTCTCAAATTTGGAATAAAATTCCTTTAACTCTGCATCAATACACGTTGGATTCGACTCTTCTTTATCATGATGCTCTGCTGAATCTTCGGTCACAAGCATCATCATCATCATCATCATCATCATCAACTTCATTAAGGCAGCCTTTCTTTATTCATCATTTGATATCTCATGGATTACCTACCAAAATGGACGATCCACCTTTTGAAGTGTTGGAAAGGATTACACTTAATATCATCACATCCACCACTGATTCTTTTATGTTGATTCAACGCTTTCATCATTTGATGGGATTATTGTCACGCCATTCACCTACATTGACATCATCAGCATTATCATCATCATCATCAGCATCATCATCATTACCCAAGATAGGCCAAACTTCAACTGACAACATCAGCAATAGCACAAGTACCAGCACCATTACATCCGTAGTCAAGATACCCAAACCTGTGTTACCACCACTTTCTCCTTCTTCATCATCATCATCAATGTCATCGGTCCTTTCATCCCTTAGAACGTCATCATCAAGATCATTAACAATCATTGGAAAACGTGATTCATCATCATCGTCATCAGTAACAGCAGAAGATCATAGAAAAAAGAAGAAACAACAAGCAGTAGAAAAAAGAAAACAATATTATTATGATCGGATCCATCATCTTAGTCATCAATCTCAAATTCAACAATTGTTGGCATCAACAATAACAAAAGGAAGGAAATCGGACAACAGGGATGATAGGATAGGCGGAAATCAACAACAAAGAAGATCTATTTCCAATTCACCACCACCATCACCACCCACGCCACCACCTCAACGCCATACATTCATATCAAACGATAATCCAGTCATCAAGCAACAATCCTCAGGTACTGAATTCCCTCCTGTACACGTTATGCGCTACCGCCCGTCTCGATCAAAAAAATGAACATGGATTATCCTTTTTTTTTTTTCTCTTCTTCATTTACCCCTTACATATGAATCTTTTATTCTCTTGTCTCTCTTTTTATTTATAGTTTAGTTATTACCTCTTTTATACCCACGGTAGGTACAAATACTTGTATTCCAGAAATCAGCATTTGTATCTTATGTGTGCCTTAGTAAATCATTTTTATCTTCATGCATTTTCCACCAGTATCATCATCATCATCTTCTTCTTCTTCTTTTATTCCTTAGTTTATGTCCTTTTAGTACTAGATATATGAATATACTTAGATTATTGTTACTATGATTCTTCTTTTTTATATATATATATATATATTATATCGGGTATTGTGTATATACGATTATGCACAGCATGTTTTTTTCCTTTTATGTATTCATCTCTTTCTCTATTTAATAATAAAGACTAAACATATATATATACAATCACATATACATACATATATTCATTGACATAGAAAAAAGGGTTCGATAATAAAGACATGAAATTTCGGCAGGGTAGCAATGGCCATCGGATGGTCGGATTCAAAAAAGTGGCATCATCACAGGGCCAGACCATGGTTTTCCTTTTTTGTTCATTCTGTTAGTATTGATCTTTCCATGGATGTTTAAAGTATAAAATCAATCTTTCCTTTTTTTTTAAAAAAAAAAAAAAAAAAAAAAGAAAAAAGAAAATCAATCTGACCGAACAAAGAAAAAATAAAGTATATGCGAGACGTATGGAAAAAAAAAAGAAGGGGACAGGTGGGAAATATAACAAATATGCAACTTGTCGCCCTACCCCGTTTCCCCCTTTCTTTTTTCATACACACTTACATTCATTTAATCGGCGGTTCAAGTTTGACATGTTTCTATTTTCAATCCATGCTTGTTTCCCATCTCATCCTCATTGACAAGAACATGATGATCATCCCCATCCAACTCGATCAATCCACCCCTTATGCAACATCATGGTTGAATGAATGAAAGTGAGGAGATACGAGTGATGATAATACCGAGAGTAATGATGATGATAGGTAGGCATGATGGTAATGATGATTGTGACCGAGATGATGACTTGTAGTTATTTAGTTGCATAAGCGACTGTGTGTAGGCATATGGTAAGTAAGACTATTCTAGATAATCAAAAAAAAAAGATGACCGCGCGAGGATGGGGGGAAAAGCGCGTGGCCAGCTTGTCATTGGTGAATGGCACTTTTTTTTTTTACAATCTTTTATTAGAAATAGAGGAGAGGGTTTTATTATCTTGGGCTTCCCAATAATTCAGTGCACTGATGTGTGATGTGTCTAGGCGTTTTTTTTTTTTTTCGGTAGGAGCTTTTTCTTTCTTTTTTTTTTTTGGGAGTGGAGGGGGGGGGGAGAGATGATGATGATTGAATAGATATATAAAAGGGAATTGAAGCTTTTTTTTTTTTATTTCTATCACTGGTTTTTGATTTTCTCTCTTTCATTTTCCTTTTTTTTTTTTCTTCCTCCCTTCACCTCTTTCTTTCTTTTATTCATTCTATTCATCATCATCCTTGTATTATAATAATAATAATAATATAGTGAAGAATCATGTCCTTTAAACCAAAACCATTAAATTTACAAGGCGGCCAATGGTAATTAAAATTTATACAGCAATCACCTTAGCAACCACAGTATTCACTTTTTTTTTTTTTTATATAGTGCTTGGTGTGGCAAGTATGGTCATAAAAGACCTACCTGTCCCTTGTTGAAATAAGAAAAAAAAAAAAAAACTTTCCATTTATTCACCCAATTGATTCTCCCTCATTTTCAGGATTCACTGTATGGACTTCAAGCTCGACAAGCTCCTATCTGTTTGTTCCCTATGTCTCTTTTTCTATTCTTCCATCTTCTCATGTCTTTTTACTGTATGATTTTCTTGTTTTTATATCTCTTACCTTTCTTATGATGCCACTATTATTCCTCTTATATATATCTCATAATGATGATTCTGATGATGATGATGATGATGTACATATTTTATTTGTTTTATGGATACCTTTTTTTTTTTTTGTTTTATACTTATATTTCAAGTGATCATCCCATTCAACCGATTCTAGCTTGATGAAACTGGATTCCATCGCTGAAATCATCATCCCTCCCATTTTCATTCGTTCCCATATCTTCAACCAAAAATATATTACACCCTATTGTTATTTCTTTTTTTTTCAATCAATCAATCAATCAAAATAAACGTAGTCAACTATACCACCATTTATCACCTATCGAGTATATATTTTATAGTATGATTCATCCGCGAGATCAATTGAATGTTAGATGAACTTAAAATTGAAAGTGTTGTCTTCATCCGATGATAGAAGTCTGATCGCACTTTTTTTTTTTTTTTTTTTTTTTTTTTTTTTTGATTGGAAAACTTCAAACTAAGAAGAAGATTTAGGTCCACATTAATGTATAAACTTTCACTTTGTCGATCACTTTACAATTAAGGATTAGCTCTTCTAGAAAACAAAAGAAAAAAAGAAAAGTTTATAACGACTTGAGTTACCTCAACCATATTATTTTGGGGGGGGGGGAGGGAAGATAATTGGGATGACAAGGAAAAGCTCTCCCTTATTTTTTTTTTTTTTTTGTTTTTTCGGATCTAAAGAGTCTCATCAAATAGTACGCATTTCTGTACCTTACACGTATTGTTGCCAAAATGAAAAGTTTTCCGTCTTTGTCATATTGCTACTGTTATTCTTGATGATGATGATAGGAAAAAAAAAAAAAAAGGAACCGAAAAAAAAAAAAATAAATCGAATTGAAAGCATTAAGGTTTAAAATGAACGTGCAACACGCGTGGAATCTATGGATCCCTTTCTCCTGTGATGTCTTACTTTATTCACTAATATCGTTATTTAGAGAAAGAAATTAAACTATTTTTATATCAACCATGATATCCTGACAGTTGTAAATATTTTGGCAGTGTTGAAATCTCTTTGGATTTCGGTTGCCGATCATTATTGGTTGAATTTAGAGTTCTTGGCAAAAAAAAAAAATAATTGATTTTCTCACTTTCTTTTTCTCTCTCTTTTTCTTTTTTTTTTTTTTTTTTTTTTAATTGTTATTTTTATTTGAAATATACATTCAAGTCAGGCAATGATATGGATATTGGACAAAGGCCTAGTCGTCAACGTCGACATCTTCCAATACATGGCACCTTTTCAACTTCTCAATCCTTCTCTGGTTCGGTAAATCAAGGTTGTAACGATAGCGAAACTGACGACAATGATGATCAACAAGATGTAAACACTGAAAACCATACTACTTCTTTAATGAATCCCAATAGACGTCGACGTATTGGTCATGGTTCAAGGACAAGGATGAAACCAAGTATTACTGGCATATCAACAAGGAATAATAATATAAACTCGGGTATTTGGCGTGTATGGTTTTGGCGAATGTGTATTGTCTGGATTGCCTTTTTATGTCTACGTGTGGCTACCAGTGTCTTTCAAGGTGATACGGCTTTCTTAAGTGTGACTCAGTACGTTTCTCAAATCTCCTTCCTCTTTCCTGATGCAAGCGGAGGTATTTTTGATTGGGTGACACGATGTTTGGCGCGCCAACAGGATGAACTTGGTCCCCCTTAAAATGAAGGGTCTTTGGGATGGTAGATTAGTTTTTAGTTTGATTAGTATTGTAGTATAGTATTACATGTGTATAGTATAATATTAGTATAGTATAGTTAGCAGTAGGGAGTCATAAGTTTGTGTGTGAGTCTCGACTTATCTAATGTATTAGTATCTGTTGTTGATTCCTATCATATCCTATGACGATGATTCCTATGATGATGACATGATCCAAAAATAAAACACCATTTCAATATTTTTCTTTGTTTGTAAAAATGGACAAAAAGGGGTATGTGTGGAACTTTTTCGTTATCTGACATTCACTTCCATTGATGATTATTTTTCATTATTATTATTGTTTATTTCTTCTTTTATACAGAAACATGTCACGTTATATGTTTTTTTGCCACAACTAAGCTTACGAAGTGTCTCGATACATAGCACAAAAAAAAAAAAAAAAAAAGACACGCAAATAGACATTACACGCACATAGGCACCAAGTCACTCAGTTACTCACTCACTCACTTACACATACACGTACACACACGCACACACACGCACACACAAAGTAGGGGATGGGGGGTCACTTCCATCTTGTCTATTAAATCATGTTTTACTCCCTTTTTTTTTTTTTAATCCTTTCTTTTCTTTCACTTATTTTTCTTTCACTGATTCTTTCAACTTTTCATGCATATAAGTATCCATGTCATTTGATACAGAAGACGACTTATGGCAAAATACAACACAAAACGGTCTAGATTGGTCATCCAACAATAATAACCATACAGACTTGATGGTACCTAGTAATACAATGACTTCTTCCTTACTAACAAATCATCATCATTCACAACAACAACAACAACAACATCCCATGTCATCATCCACATCACCACCAACGCCTACCAGTACAAACATCAACACTAGTATGACAACTAACAATATAGCATCATCCTTTTCATCATCATCATCAACAACAACAAACAATGAAACAAAGATCACTCATCCAGAATGGGGAGTGATGAAAGATCAAGAATTCCATCCCTTGGCTCATAAACATCAACGAGATCTTGAAAATATTTATCAATCTAATTCTGCCTTGTCTGATTTTTACTTTTGGCAAGCCAGTCTTGGTGGTTATTGTATGGCTGATATGGTACAAAACATTGTTGTGTCTTCTGATCAAGCTTTTGTCTTGGTACGACAAATCGTTGATGGGCCTCCTCCACCGGGTAGAAAGAAAAAGGGGAAAAATAACAAGATATGATCATCATCATCATCCGCAAAAAAAAAAAAAAGAAATCCCAATCCATTCCAAAAAAGTAAAACTCCAAAAAAAATAAAAATAAAAAAAAAAAGAGGGGACGATGAAAATTTTGTTGGCGTGGACGATCATCGTCATCTTTAGTCATAACCATAGGGGTAGTCATAATAGCATCAAGATAGTTTTTATACATATATATACATACATATTATATACATATTATATATTTATATATATATATATATAATATAGGTTATAGTTAGTATGAATGATGTTTTATTTTGAATATAATATAATATGTAATAAACAAATTGAAAAAAAAGACAATAAGTAAAAAAAAAAAAAAAAAAAAAAAAAAAGTGGAAGGAATAAATAAACAAAATGAAAAAAAGAGAGAGATATTGTCCTGTATGATTCTTCAGTAGGGATGTTTTTGAAAGAATAAGGGATGATGAAGGGTAGAGTGGAAGGTAGGGTTGATGTACATCAATAAGAAAAAAAAAAAAGTAAAAATGAAAAAATAAAAGATTTTTGTTTAAATGCATAATCTATAACTAACATATCGGCCAGCTGTTTCACTTTCCCGTAAAATCTTGACAAATTGTCCACGCTTCAAACCATAATACCGGGCGACTGGATCACTATGTTGTATACGTGGTAATTGAGTTTCCTTCAAACGGTATCTTTGCAACAAGGCAGCCTTTTCTTCGTTGGTAAGAACTTCATGTTTTGGTACAAGGACGTGATGAGTGATGTTGACCAATAATTCGTTTTCATGGAAGGATTCTAGCGTATGTTTAGAAGGTAATGATTGCATCACCTTGTTGGCGGAAGCTGTCAAACTATTTTGATATACACAAATACCTTTAGGGATTTGTTGTTGAGCCATACGTTCGACAAACCTATTTCAAATATATAAATGAAGGAAATACAGGTAGTTAGATACAAGTTATAACTCCCTTTCTTTCAAGTACTTACACTCTTAATGGTTTCACGCCTACAGACTTGTCCTTGGGGAAGAATACAAGTAATTGATCAGTAGGATCATCCTTCTTTTGGACAACAAACGTCAAATGGTCGCGACTAAATCAAAAAAAATAATAATAATAATTGAGTACATGAGTTCAACATATAATAAATACTTACTCAACGTCACCAGATGGGGCATAAGTTCGCTTGAATATATCTAGTTCCATACCAAGTTCGGATTGAGATACAAGGTATCCCTAATAATAATAATAATAATAAAAGAAACATCAAGATCTTATTTATTATTTGTGTTTCCATGAATTTTTCTAATACACTTACTCTATCGTGAACCATTTGATGTGTAGTACGGAATACCCTCCATAAACGGGTGACTTCATTGTTACTGGTGCTGTCCATGGATGTTGAAACAGAACTTGGTTAACTACGAAAAAAAAAAAAAAGGAAAAGAAAAGAAAAGAAAAAGGCAAGAAAAAAAAAAAAAAGAAAGGCTATTTCTCAGTTGGCATTGTTGCTGCGAGCATTTTCAACCAAAGGAAAAAAAAGCCACAGCGGAATTGGAATTGTAAAATGAGACAGATAGAGAAGTACAAGAGGTGTACGTATGCTTTTGTGTCAATAATAATAATAATAGTAAGAAAAAGTCATCAACCACTTCTTATATATTTATTTAAATATGGATTATGAATAATCAAAAAATGTCTTTTTTTATTTATTCATTTTAATAAATTGATATTTATACTCTGCCTCTAGAAAAAAAAAAAAAAGAAAAGGTAAAGGGAACATTACGTCACGGTAGGCAATTCGGAGTGAAAGAGAATAAATGTATTGCGTGGTTAGCTGTGCGCGTAAAAGAATTGGTTTGGAAAATCATCAACAATTTTTTTTATTTTATTTTATTTCTTTCCTTCTTCTTTTTTTTTTTTTCTTTATCAAACGATCTCATACCATTATTCTTCTTCTTCTTTTTTTCTTTTAATACATACATATTGATATAATATGGCATCAAGTTCCAATCCTTCTTCTGACCCTACTGCTACCGATCCCAAATCACAAGCTTTAACCGCCTATCGAAAACGACTTTTAGAACATCGTGAACTGGACGCCAAGTTGAAAGAAGGTATACATTTTATATATAAGGACCTTTTGATGGAATAAGAAATTAAGATTGTATAGATTGGAAACATTTATAGTTCCTGGTAACTCACTTTTTTTTTTTCTTGCAGCTCGACTTAGTCTCAAAGCTCTGGACGATGATTTTGATAAAACTGAAAGTGATATTAGTGCTTTACAAAGTGTAGGACAAGTTATTGGTGAAATGTTGAAACAAATTGATGATGAACGATGTAAGTTTGAAAAATAAAGGACAATAAAAAATAATATTGACTTTTTACTTTATTTTATATATAGATATTGTGAAGAATACAAGTGGACCACGTTATGTAGTTGGATGTCGTCCCAGTATTGACAAAGAAAAACTCAAACAAGGTGCACGAGTGGCATTGGATATGACAACATTGACAATCATGCGCGTTTTACCTCGTGAAGTAGATCCTTTGGTATATAATATGTCTGTTGAAGATCCTGGAGATATTAGCTTTGCTGGTATTGGTGGTCTTGGTGAACAAATTCGTGAACTTCGAGAGGTAAAGTATATACATATATATATATATATATATATATATATATATATATATAACGATATTGACATTGATTTTTATACATTAGGTGATCGAATTACCTTTAATGAATCCTGAATTATTCTTACGTGTTGGTGTCAAACCTCCTAAAGGTGTATTGTTATATGGTCCTCCTGGTACTGGTAAAACTTTACTGGCAAAGGCTGTAGCAAGTACTCTTCAAGTCAATTTCCTTAAAGTTGTATCAAGTGCTATTGTGGATAAATATATCGGTGAAAGCGCAAGATTGATTCGAGAAATGTTTGGTATGTAAAAAATAACAATAATATTGAAAACTATATTAATCTTTCATTATTAGGATATGCAAAGGAACACGAACCCTGTATTATATTCATGGATGAAATTGATGCTATTGGTGGTCGTCGATTTTCAGAAGGTACTTCAGCCGATCGTGAAATTCAACGTACATTGATGGAAGTAAGTTGGTGAAAAAAAGAAAGGAGAACTTTTTTTTTTTTTTTTGTTGGTCCTTGTTCATCTTTTTTTTTCTTTATCTTCTACTTCTTTTTCTTTAGTTATTGAATCAAATGGATGGGTTCGATTATTTGGGTCAAACAAAGTTGATTATGGCTACTAACCGTCCTGATACCTTGGATCCTGCTTTATTACGACCTGGTCGATTGGATAGAAAGATTGAAATTCCCTTACCCAATGAACAAGGAAGATTAGAAATTCTAAAGATTCACGCTGGCACTATCACAAAACATGGTGATATAGGTATGATAACAGATATAAATAATTTGAGATGACTGATTCTTTATTATTTATTCTTATTACCATTATATAGATTATGAAGCTATTGTGAAATTATCGGATGGATTCAATGGTGCTGATTTAAGAAACGTGTGTACTGAAGCTGGTATGTGATTTGAAAAGAAATGAATCTTTATCATCTACAAAACTAGTTCTGATGAATATATATATATATATATATTTGACATTAGGTATGTTTGCTATCCGTGAAGAACGTGATTACTGTGTACAAGAAGATTTTATGAAGGCTGTCCGCAAGGTGCAAGATATGAAGAAATTAGAAACAAAATTGGATTATGAAAAGATCTAGATAGTTGTTTCCTAGCTTAGTTTTACTCTTTTCCGTTTATAACCTTTTTGCACATAACATGCACACACGCACACACACACAAAAAACAAGCAATCACATATTCTATATAAACATTTTATTATCTATTACGATGACTTTTCAAATTATTTGATATCAAATACTATCTCGGTGAATTTTATCAATTTGTCTTATGTGTTTAGGATGAATTTTTGAAATGAAATTGAATATAGTTTTATTTTAATATATAATAATACTATGGAACATATGGAATAATACTGTGATAATAATATTGATAATAAAGATATTAACATGTTTGACCAGTATTTTTTTTATGTTTACCAATTTATACAACACCTTTGCATGAGACGAAAAAAGTATTCGTTGGGAGTGCAGTGAATTCAAACCCAGAATCCTTGTTGTGTTTATTTCTTTTGAAAGATTCTCCTTTTTCTCTTTCTTTCTTTTTTTTTTTTTTTTTTTCTCTACTATTATTTATTCATGACCACACATACTCGAACTTCATCGACTTCTTCACAAACACATTCTCGGAGTGATGTCAATCTATCCATATCACCCACTCAATTTGACGGAGATACATCATTCTCACCTACTACTAATCGTTTCTTTAAAGAACATACCCTGCCAGCATCCGCCAAAATACCTCCTACTTCTTCTGCTGGCACCTTTCCTCACCATATTCCAATGCCAATACGTTCCATGTCTGCGACTACGTCTTCCAATGTATTAGATACTCCTACTATTCGGTCGCCACCTCGAGGTGGAGGAAGTCAAACAAAACGTCATAGTATGCGTTCTTCACCGCCGTCTACACCCGTTGCTCAAGGTCATTCATCATCTTCGACAGCTACCAATAGTGATAAACCCTCTCGAAGTCTTTTTCAAAACAACAATAATAACAATAACAGTAGCAACAATACCAACAATCACAATACTACACCTATTCCACGACCTCATTCACCACCTACGACGACGCCACCAAGTATTCATAAATCAATCAACGCTTTAGATGCAAAATCAATCACTCTAAATATGGAAAAATCAACACAACAAATGCGAGCTGCAGTAGCTTCCGTGGCAGCAGCAGCAGCGGCGGCGGCCAATGCAAAATATCATTCGAATCCATCTTCTGAAGAATTTCACGTTGCCTCACCAAATTCGCCAACTTATTCTCATCATCCTCATCATCCTTCGTCTTCATTTTTTGGTTCTTCCTCTTCTTCTTCTGGTCATCACTATACACAAACATATCACCACCATTCTATGATTCATTCTCCATCAGCAGGTGGTGCACCACTTCCTCCAACACCAATAACACATCCTCTTCATGCTTATCATCGCCAAGGTAGTATCAGTAGTATTACTCATCCAAATACGTCAACTCAATCTATAAACAATGGTATCAGTGGTATCAACAGTAGTAACAGTGGCAATTATAACAATAACAACAGTACTAGTGGCAACAATGGTGATTTGTGGCAATCTCTATGTGTCCGAGTTCTTCCTCTTTTCAACGGTGAAGGTGTACAAGGTTCTATTGAATATATGAATGATTTATTAAGGTAACTTTCTCTTTAACATATTTGTATATATGGTGATAACTTTTTTATTATCTATTTATATAGGCAATGTTTATCTGATCCTATCTCGCCACAACTTTATCACGACATTGAATCATTATTACATGATGGAATGTTTACATTAAATGCCAAGATGTTTGGGGTGACGGATGAGAAGTTGTTAGATCGATTAGTAGAACAATGGTCTTTCTTCTTTACCTATGCCTTGCCTTATTTTGAAGCTGTCTTCTTACCTTTACGAACGGATGTGCGGTACCGATCTCAGGATGAAGCAGAAATGTGGAATGTACGAAATATGGCCTTGCAAAGTTTTCGAGATAATGTGATCTTGTTACAAATCAAACGACTAGAAGGTAAAATAAAAAAATAATAAAAAAAAAAATTTAAAAAGAAAGAGAAAGATCTAATCTTTTTGTTATTATTAGATGTCTTCAACAAGTTATTTACAGATTTTGGATCATCACAGAACCCGGCAGCAAAAGCAGCAAAAATGTTACAAATGACATCAGTATTAGCATCAGCTCCAGATCACAATGAAGAATTAGATCGTGTATTATCGAATCTAAAGGCAAATTGGAAAATCATGATGAACAAAGGTGACAGACGTGGATTTGCAGGTGTCAGACGAACAAGAGCTGGACCTCCTTTGAATGACAAGATGTTTGGATGATTGTAGATTAATTTTTATTTGTTCTTTTTTTTTTTATCATGAAAATTGTTATAATAAACATTCCCTCTTTTTTTTTTTTTTTTTTGAAACAAAAAAGAAATTCAGGATTATGACAAGAGATTCATTTTCTCAACAGTATTAATGATCAATCGTCATGATATCAAATGATAATTTTTATATGAGATATCCGGGATCTGAAATTCCTTGATTAACTATATGTGGCACCAATCAATTGACATGTGAAGCTTTCTCCCTTTTGTCAACCTTTTTTTTTTTTTTTTTTTTTTTTTTTTTTTTGAATATCTTCCCCTTTTTATACATATATATTATTCTTTCCCTATTTTATTTGTTTCATTTTCATAAACACTACCCAGTCGCGTACATTTATATATTCTTTCTTTAACCCCCCTTTACAACAATGTATACCCAAACCAAGTCGCCTGTACCATTCGACAAAGTATTCGATCACATTAAAACCAGTCTACCACCATCGTTACATGGACCTCTAATGACAGCTATACGTGCCTTTGGATTGTCTTGGTCGTTGACAACAGCACCAGGCATAGTAGGTCTCTTGATCAAACTATGTCTTGCATTGATTCGACTGAAACGACCTACATTCAACCGTACGTTCCTTCTCCTTCGTCAGTTCTTATTTATTCAGTTACCTCAGCTCCTGGGTAAAAGTTTCTATCAAAACGGATTTCCTTGGCTTGTTACAGGTGCATTTGCTTCTCATCGTTTTGTTTCCTATATGTTACAGTACTGTCGTGAATTACAACATATCAACAACAACGACAATAAGAAGAAGAAAACCACAAGATGGACATTCGATAGACAACAAAAGTCAATCCTCTTTTTATCAGCAGCAACCTCCATGTGGTTTGTACGACGCTTGTTTCCTAAAACAAAGACGACCGAGTTCACCTTTTTTACTTTGGTACGCGCTTTGGACGTGTTTGCTCATCGGGCCTACCATTCTCCCACTATCACCAATGCTGTACCCTCCTGGACAATGAAGTATGGTAGCGTGATTGTATTTTCATTGGCTTGTACTGAAATCATGTTTTCTTGGTTTTATGAACCTTCTCGATTACCAAAGTAAGTGAGTTATGATAATCCTCAAAATAAAAATACTGACTTGTCCTTTATTATATATATATATATATATATATATATCTGTAGAGGATATTCTATGTGGATCACAAAAATGGCACAAATGGATGAACGATTATTATTTGCTCTTAGAGGTATTCGTGATGGTACCTGGGTATATGGAGTAAGTGATGAAATGAATATTTTATTATTATTAATATTAGTAGTATTATTGTTTGCTACTTCATGAAACTAATACGTACTATTTTTTTTTTTTTTTTGAATAGAAAGATACAGGAAATAATGATTTACTTGGCAATTATTGTGTGGATCTTGGTTTATCTTATCATTCTGGTATTCCAACTCGCGGTCGTATTCCTTGTCGAGTGGTTCATGGTGGGCAACCATGGGGATGTGAAGTTCATGCATTATCTCGATTTATCAAAGGATTTATCAAAGTATTTTTGGTAAGAAAAAAAAAAAAAGATGAATACATTATAAAGTGTTAACTTTTTTTTTTTTTTTTTTTTTTTTTTGTATAGCTCTATTTTACAGTTCATCTCACACCACCACTGTTATTCAAACGAAGTAAACTCGCACAAAATCCAGTAGGTAGTTTACAACATATTCTCAAGGCATCCATAAGATCATCAACATTTTTGGCAACATTTATAACGTTGATATGGTATTCGATTTGTTTGACAAGAACACGGATTGGCCATCAATTACTTGGCGTGAATCAAAAAATATTAGATGATACTTTGGGACCTTTGATTGGTAGTGCTATGTGTGGATTATCTTTATTGATTGAAAATCAACATCGAAGAGGTGAAATGGCATTGTATGTAGTACCTAGGGCTTTATTCTCGTTGACAGAACGATTGATTGGACCTTGGCATCGTCGTGGAAGATGGTGGGAACCTAAATTGGCAGAAATGATGGAAATCATAGTATTTGCTGGATCAGTGACAACGGTAGTAGGCGCTATGTACAAGGAAAAAGAAATGGTACGAAGTTCGGCACGGGGCATTCTCGGTTGGATCATGAAATACGAATTGAAGGAAGAATCATCGGAACACTTAAAATGATAATAATGATGATGATGTGGCGGTTACTGAATTTCTCTCCCTTTATTATATACATATTCTCACCCCCTTTTTTAGTTTGTTGTGTGTTTTTTTTTTTTTTTTGTTATTCATCATTAGTCTTATTATTCTATCTTATAATTATTTTTATTATTACCATTATTTAGTAGTAGTTTCTAGATTCCCTTATATTATTTTTTATCATAATAAAAAAAATGCAAAACATAACCAATTAAATATATCACGTGGTTGTTCTTCATTTCACCATCCAAAAAGTAGCAAAGTCTGATGATCAGTTTCCCTTTAGTTCATACCCTCCTCCTGTTCGTCATCTGTTAAAAAATGGAGGCTTTTTGAATCCCCCTTCTCCCATCCAGCCACCCAATTTTTTTTTTTTAATTTTTTTTTTTTAAATTTCTTTTTTTTTTTTTTATTTCTTTTTTTTTTATTATTATTTCATTTCTACTTTCCATTAGTGATCACAAAAAGGTATATACTTTCCTTGGGGATCATTGAGAATGAATTACCGCTGTCCTCCGCTTTTTTTTTTTTTTTTATTTTTTTGGGTGTTCTTTTGGGATGATAATGGACCTTTTTTTTTTTTTTTTTTCTCACCGGTACCTTTTTTTTTTATTCTATTCAACCATCATAGTCTTTTTAATATAACTTTATTATATTTTACAAACGGTCATGGCCTCTTCTCTTACTTATCAACTTCGTCAACAACAGCAACAACAACAACAACAACAACAACAATTGACTGATAGTAAACTAGATGGTACCACTGTCGCTACTCATCTTCCTTCACCTCCGAATTCCTCCTGTGGAGAAGAAACTACAACAAGTCCTGTTACTAATGATCAAGTACAAAAGAACCATCATACTCAACTTGAAGACACTACTACCATTAGTAGTACTACTACTAAAAGTAAAAGTCTTGGCACTCAACTATCACCACTACAACAACAACAACAACAACAACAACAACAACAACAAGAAGAAAGAAGGGATTCCTTACAGTCTCATTTTAGTACTTTGACCTTACAAGCCATTTCAAACTCCCTTCCTGAAAACTATACCATTGACCATTCCTCCATCAAAGCTTCTTTACAACAGGCTTTGGCTACTACTGTGGCAGCAGCAGCAGCAGCGGCAGCAGCAAAGACAACAACAACGACTCAACATGATACCAATACAACACCCATTCCAATCAACACTTCGTCCCCATTACGTCGAGAATCTCATTCTAGTCATTTGAGTCATTCGTATCGTAGTGGAACAGCAGATTCTCCACTACAATCCCATTTATCACCAGCATCCATAGCCGCTGCTACAGGAGGATTGACCATACGACATAATAGACGACCTTCAGCAGCTATAGATCAGCAGCAACGAAAACAGCGAGGATTACCAACAACTGATGTATCATCCTTACCGAAGGCATCACATTCTTCTAAATCTTCGACTTCATTACCATCTTCAGCATTTTCAGGCTTATCATCATCCACTCCTTTATCTAATTCAAACCATGGTGGCACTTTTCATCATCGATGTGATGATTGTGGCAAAGTATACAAACATCCAAGTTGTTTGACCAAGCATCGATGGGAACATTCGGAAGAATGGGAGTTAACATCCAAGTTATTATTGACCAAACATCAACAAGTACAAATGTTGGAAGCCGCCGCTATCTTGGTCAGTATGGATCCTCAACAAAAACAGCGACAACAACAACAAGAAGAGGAAACATTGGAAGAGAGTGATATGGATCAAGATGACGAAGAGGTGGATATATTGAATGATGATTCGGATGATGACGCTACAGTTGATCTCAATCATGCACAAGACGACGAGGATGATGATGATGAATCCATTCATATTGATGATGATGATGATGATGATATCTCGATTGAAATGGATCAAGACGATCAGATGACGGAACAGCATACCTTTCCCTCCATGGTTGGCTCAACTCCTGCGATGTTACCTGCCTCCTTCTCTACCAATATTGTTTAATACTTTTTTTTGTTTCTTTTCTTAGTTTAGTATTTTTTTTTTTATTCATTTGTATATTCCCCTCTCCTCTCCCTCTTTTCCCCTACCCTCATTTAGGATTTAGTTCATACATATATATACTTTTTTTTATCTTTATTTAAGACCTGTAATAAACTTTTGTTTTTTTTTTTATCATCATTCATCTTTTTTTTTTTGTCAACCTCTTTTTTTTCCTTGTAGTAGATAGCCTGTTAGTAGTATTCTATTGGATGCCATCCACATTATATTTTTTATCACAAAAAAAAAACAAGTATTGAAATTGGAGTAATGTTTTTTGATGATCCATATCAACACCATGAAAAAAAAAAAAAAAAACTTTTTATCCTCGGTGATAGACATTATGTCAAATGATCAAAAAATACCCTGTTCTTATACTCTACCGGTTCATAGGTTAGTGGGTCAACATTTATGTTATGATGATGAGTGCCAATACTTCGTAGCCATACTTTCATTCGAACGATGAATAACAAATGATGGAAACGGAGGACGGATAATCAATACTTTCCCATTAAGACGAAAAAAAAAGGATAATTTACAAACACCCCCATGGCAACAAATGATCATCGACAAAACAAAAGGATTATTTTCATTGATGATAGGTAAGTAGTCAGTACAATACAACCGAATCAAGGCGGAGTGCAAAGGGATGATGGGATGATGACCAACCTTTTTTTTTTTTTTTTTTTTTGCGCATGGACCTTTTTGGAATCGATTGGTGGAATACCATTATCTATTGATACATAGATCTACATTCCTATTGAAATTCAAATGGTAGTAAATCATCACAAAATAGAAACTTGCCAAGTATATATATATAGTTATTCTTAGGAACTTTACCAAGCCCATTTGGATGCTTAAAAGGAAAAAAAAAAAGATTAATAGCCTTTTCTTTGAAGTCGGCTTAGCTGAAAATAAAAGTTTGAATACACTTTCCAGGAAATCCAATCTGAAAGGAAAAAAAAAGGTACAATACAAAAAGTGTTTTTTTTATTTTATTTTTTTTTATTTCATCCTCAATGAAAATAAAGGAAAGAAGACGGGAGAATGAAGTAGATAGTGCGTTTGTGTATACATATAAAGAATAGAAAAACAAAGAGAAGCACAAGTAGAAGAATGTATATGTAATGTATAATATATATATATAGAAAGAGAGACAAGTAAATAAAGAATAACTAAACTAAAACAAAAAAAAAAAAAAAAAAAAAAGGTGGGCACAGGGAAGATAGAATTACTAACAACAACCACCGGAGGATTTTCCTTTTGGTTCATCATCACCACCACGAGTCATGCTGCGTACACTAGGAGGTCTTAGTTGAATACGATCACCAGTAGGGCCGGCTTGAGATTGTTGATCAGCGTTGACTTGTTTCTTAGGGACGTTGCTGTAGATAGTATTGAAGACGGTGGCAAAAGCGCTTTCGACATTGGTGGCATCCAGTGCAGAGGTTTCCATAAATAAGAATCCTTCTTGTTCGGCCAAAGCACCTCCTTCTTCTGTTGTCACTGCCCTGTTCGTTTCACTTAAATCCAATTTGTTACCAACTAACATAATCACAATATTGGGATCAGCATGTTCACGTAATTCCTTTAACCAGTGTGTGACGTTTTGGAATGATGTTTGTCGAGTAATATCTATCAAAGAAGAGGATAATCAATACGATGTCTTTTATTATTATTTTTATCTAATTTTACCATATACCAAAAGAGCACCCACTGCACCTCTGTAATAAGCACCAGTGATAGCACGATAACGTTCTTGTCCACTTGTATCCCAAATTTGAGCCTTGATGGTATGTTTTTCTTCAATAAATATATATATATAAGGATATAATTATTATCATTTCTTTTTACCCCTGTAATTTTTTTTCTTTCTTCTATTTACCTATTTCGATATTCTTGGTAGCAAATTCCACACCAATAGTACTTTTGGATTCCAAATTGAATTCGTTGGTCTATTAACAAAGATATAGTTTAATATGTTTCTTTATTTTTCTTTCTGTCATGTTTTCATCTTTTTTTTTTCCTAAAGTGATGACTTACAGTGAATCGAGATAATAAATTGGATTTACCTACACCACTATCTCCAATTAAGACAAGTTTGAAGAGATAATCATATTCATCATCAGTCAACATGACGGTATTTGAATCAAAGATAAGAAAAATAAAAGAAAGAGGGAAAAAAAAAGAGAGAGAGAGAGAGAAGAGTTTGGAAACTAAAAAAAAAAAAAAATAAAGTAAAAGACTAAAGGCGACTGCCCAGCCAATGGCGGTGTACGAAATGAGCCCACCATTCAAAAAGTCTCTATTCAATTCTGTTGTCCCGGAGTCGAGACTATAAAAGTCAAAGTGGGACAAAAAAAAAAAAACGGATACATGCTTCCGTTAGTTAAAGCTCACATCATGATGATGACGATGATAAAAGATAGATAGAGAAAATCAATATAAAACAAAAAAAGATATATTTTTGATCTTATTATTCTCCTCTTTCATTTGCCCTTTTCTATTATTATGTCACTTCTTCCCCCCCTTATCGGGTTGTCAATGACAACAATAATATTTCAATAAACCGATCGACGGATGAAAATTTTACTTTTGGTGATGATAAAAAAGAAATGATTTTTATCAAAATTAAACCATGATGAATTTTTTTTTTCTTATGAGGGTCACTTTGTAATACCTTATTGATTTCATTTCAAAACTCTTTTTTTTTTTTTTGGTGTCAATGTATTTTATGATAAAGAATTATTGTCAATTAGTTTCTCATTCTTCTTTTTTTTTTGCCACAGATTTTAATCATCATCACCCCATGACTATGATTATCATATAATTTAAAAGGGGTGAAAAGAAAGAGAAAAAAAAAAAAGAAAACAGAAGGAGCAAAGATGAATAAAAAGGGGGAAAATAAAGAAAGAAGGATTCAGGAGTTCATCGTAAGGGTGGCTGACAGTGAAAATCCAAAAGAGTACTGTTTACACGAGTACAATTACCTTATTAAGATGGCTTAGTTTTTCCTCTCCGCCCCGCATCAAGTCTTTTTTTTTTTTTTTGCCCTTTCTTTTCGTGAGGGTGTGCATTAAAGTTTTTTTTTTTTTTTCTTTTCTTCTTTTTTTCTTTCTCTCTCAATCTCCCTTTTGTTTATTTCTCTTTATTCTCTTTCTTTCCGCTTCTTTTTTTCCCCTTTCTCTCTGTCTCCTTCTCCTCCATTATTATACTTCATGTTGCAAACAATGCCACCTCAAACTCATCATGGTGGGTCTTCACTTCAAGGCAAAGTATTATTGGCGGCAGCAAAAGAGGTAGCTATAACAACCATAAAAGAAAATAAATAAATAAATAAAAAATTAATTATTATTATTAGAGAACACCACAAGGATTATTAGGCGCTAAACGAACTTCATTGGGCAATTTGAGAAAATCCAAATCATCTACAACAGCAGATCATCAACAACATAAAACTGAATCGATGGTAGTAGATATGACTATGAAACGACGATCAACTGGATGTCTTCGACGTGCTTCATTTTATTCAACCAAAAGTACTAAATCGGCTGATGCATCACAAATCAACAAGGTAAAACAGTTTAGATAATTTTAGTTTTTTAGCCCTCCCTTAGTATTCTTAGTGTTGGGTGGAGATCACATGGCAACCTTTTTTTTTTTTTAAAAAAAAAAAATATCAACAACAACAATTTGATACTGATGATTTTATATATATATATATATTATACAATAGGAAGTTTGGCGACCCCCAGGATTTTACGAAATCCCGAATATCCTTGGCAGCAATGCATTCTTGAAACCTGAACCACAAACCCAATCTACTTATAGTCTACGACCTTATACACCACAAAAACATATCTGCAAACGTCCTTGGCTCCCAGCAGGTAAATCTTTGGATATTCCTCAACTTCCTCCTCTGGTGAAATCTGAAAACGAATTTGAGCGGAGCATTCGCAAAGCTCTTCCCAAGATGCAAGTGTCTTCTTTGGACCCACGCAACAAGTACGCTAGTTTCAAGGAAATCGGCACTGGTGTCAATGGTTCCGTGGTTCGTACTACCCATCGTTACAAAAAGAATCTGCATCTGGCTATCAAAAGATGTCGTTTGGACCCCGATCGTGAATACAAATTGGCTATCGTACGTGAACTCAAAATCATGGCGTCTGGACATCCCAATCTTATTCGCTTACGTGAAGTGACTCTGTGGCGTGATGATGTTTGGATGGCCATGGATCTACAACGTTGTTCTGTCTTTGCTGTGCTCTGTCAACGTGGCATTCCCGAAGAATATGCTGTTCATATTACTTGTGAAACCCTCAAGGCTCTACAATATCTTCATGCTAAAGGTTTTATTCATCGTGATATCAAGTGTGAAAATCTGTTATTAGGTTGGAATGGTGAAGTCAAACTAGGTAATCTATTATTATATAATATATATATATATATATATATATATTGAATTAATTATATAATTTTTTTTTTTTTTTTTTTTTACAATTTACAGCTGATTTTGGCTTAGCTACAAGAACTACAAAACGTAACAAAGATCGTCTAGGAACAAGCAAATGGATGGCTCCTGAAGTCATTCGTGAACAGTACTATGATGAAAAAATTGACATGTGGTCTCTTGGAATTACCGTGGTGGAAATGATGGATCGTGTACCTCCCCATTACTTGTTGAAGGATGAAATTGAACTGTTTGCTGCCATCCTAAGTGATCCAAGTCCTACCTTCACTTATAGTTATCCCACAATGTATATGCGTGGTTTGGTTGCTTGGTTATTAGATGAAAATGCTCGAACTCGACCCAATGCAAAGGATGTTTATCAGGTAAATATAGATATCCATATGTATGATGATCACTAAATCTTAACCTTTTTTTTTTTTTATTCCAACAGGAAATCATGGCTCATGTTCAAAGTAATCTATTACGAATGGCAACTACGAATGAACTAGCAAGATTTGTCAATCATGTTTTACCTCCTTATTGATGAATGATTTTCCTTTCCTTTTTTTTTCATCATGACCTTATATCTTGGCCTATTTTTTTTTTTTTAGTCTTGTCTCTATTTACTTAGCATACCTACCATCAATTCCCACACACACACATTTATATCACGATTATCATAATCACCCCTTTCAACATTTATCATCATTACCATCATCTTCATCTCGATCATCATCTTTATCAACTACCATACAAACACACTTTCTTTATATCATCACCTTCCCTCTCTCCCTCTTTCTTTTCTTTTTGCCCTTGTCTGTTTTATTAGTTTTGAACCGAAAATAGGTTTTACTGCGTCCAACCACCTACTTCATCTTGATTCCCTTATATATTCCATCATGTTCCTTTTTGGCTTGCCCCTTTTTTTTATTATGTTGTGAATTTTCCCTTCCTCCTTCTCTTTCCCCGTTTTTTTTTCTTTTTTGTATGTTTTTATTCTTGTTTTTTTTTCCCATCGATATCAATAAAAGAATCTTTTTTTTTATTTATTTGAATATGAAGATTTCAAAAAAAAAAAAAAAAAAAAAAAAAAAACTAATGTACATTTTGATGTGTGTGTGTGTGGGAGAAACATGTCATTGAATCTATTCTATTGATGTCTATACTAAACTATCCTACTATGGACTATAATAACGTGTATATATATATCATAGTTCCGATACGTAATTCCCTATGCAAAAAAAAAAGTATAAATACATCATCCCTTTGTTTTCTCTATTTTCTTTGCCACCTCTTTTTTTGACATTTTCACAGATTGTCATTCCACCCCCTGTTTGACATAAAAACTTGGTTTGCCATCCATCACCCCTTACTTGAATCATCTCCCCCCTTTTTTTTCTCTCTATTTTCCTCCTTTTTTTTTTTTTATTGCTTACCAGGGAAAATACCGGTTTGTCCATGAAGTTTGCCAGTCCACCAATCATTTTGATCCATTGTACGTTCAATCAATTCAATCTTATCATCTTTTCGAAAAGATAAATCACCATCGGCTTGAGCTTGATAATCATAAAGAGCAATTACATATTGTCCACCAGTTCGATTGGCAATGGCAGGTGGTGCTGGTGCTGAAGAAGGTCCCCATGCTTGTTGTTGTAATTGTTGCTTTTCTTGACCTGTACTGTATTGATTCATCATCCTAGGTGATGATGATGATGAACCATATGCGGGAGGTGGTGAGAGTGCCATACCTCCTGCTTTTTCTTGTTCTCGTAAAGCTGCTCTTTCTTGCAATGATAATCGTGAATTGTTCACACCACCAGATGCTATATTTGATGTTGTTGTTTTCATACATCAAAAGAGGAGAAAAAAAAATAGAGGATATCATGAGCCAATTTTTTTTTTTTTTTACCATCTTGGTATTACCTGCTAACCATGCTTTTCCACCTGATTTTAACAAATCCATATTTTCCATTTCAGCCCGAACATCATGCTGTGATTTTCGATAATTGAATCCATCCTCAATACCCATTTGATTGGTGATAAAATGATTCAAATTAGCATTGAATAGTTCATGATATCGAGCATATATCATCCCATAAATTTTGACTTGAATTGCATAATATCTTTCGAACACCGGTTGAATAAAATGTGATTGTAGTTGAAAGAAATGTGGCAGCTGTTCCTTTAGCATATTATTGAGGTATTCATAATCTTGAGTTGCTGTATCCAATGCAGTCTCCGTCTAAATAAAAAAAAAAACCATAGATCATGTGAATATGATCATGAGAAGGGAAAAAAAAAAGAGTCAGTCAGTCAGCGTTGTCGGTCAGTCAGTTAGTCATTCATTCAGTCATTCAATCTATATCTCTATATCTTTTTTTCCTCTTTTCTAAATACCTTGAATATCTGTTTTTCTTCACTAAAACTTCGATCTTGCTTTGCAGTTAGCTTGGCGAGGGCTAAGCGATGTCGGTCATAATCAATTAATTTGTGGCTGCGCTTAACAATGGTTTTTTGAATGGTTTTTGCAATATCCAGTAAATCCAACAGAGGTCGTGTCACATCTCGGTCCAATCCATCCAATTCTGGTAATACTTCATCCCGGCAATACCCTAAAGCCGCCTCAGCATCGTTGACTGCTTGAATCGCCTCTGGAGCAGTAGATGGCACCCGTTTTTGTATCATCCCTTCTACAGCTGGAGTACCAATATAAGGATCATACATTGCTGATAAATACGATGCCATACTTGCTTGATGCATCATAGCAGCTAAATAAAAAGAAAAATAAGTTCATTTATACAAATCCTATATTTTTTTTTCTTTACATGCTATACTGTCACGATAGGTTTGTATATCCTTGTAAAGTCTTTCCACTACTTTGACATTAGACTCAAACTTCTTTTCCAACGCCTTGAATTCAGGATCCTGAGTTGCTAAAAAAAGAAAGAAATAAGTCTTCGTAGATCAAACAAAAAGTTTACTTACTTTCAGCTTTTCGAGAAAGAATTTGGTGTGGTAAACGATGGATAGCTTTTTGTAATCCCTATAATATAAGAATGAAGGTTTTAGAGTTTGACAAAAGAAAGTATATAAAAGAATAAGCTTTCCCAATATATCATGGTTTTATACCTACCTTCCAACTCATAGTTGTTTGTATATATGTATATATTAATGTATTCTTTGGTAAATAGAAAAAAAAAAAAAAAAAAGAGAGAGAGAGAGAGAGAGAGAGAGAGAGAGAGAAAAGGAAAGAAAGAGCAAAAAGGTCAGTGCGGAAAAAAAAATATTTTTGTACATACATGAGAGAGAGAGAGTGTGAAAAGTGTGAGCTTATCAAAACTCAGCATGGGTTTCACCCGCAAAACAGTTTGGGGTTACAATTGATGGAAGTATCTTTGATTTACTTATCTAGACACTACTTTTTCTTGGTAATTTCACTGACTTCTTATTTGGCTTATTCATCAAAAAAAAAAATCTCGGGCCATTGTCTTTGTACTGCAACAGGGTGAACATGGTATTTCTTTATACTTTGTAATTCACTCAAAAAGTCATCATTACTACACCAAATTTGGATCGAACATACATTAAAAATATTCTCTTTTATTTGGCCTGATACTAATTTACAGTGGGTCACAAGAAAAATAGTTTCGTGATATTATAAAATAAAAAATATTCCTGAAATGGATGTCGCATTAACACTTTTTTCAGGTATCGCTCCAGAGATGATTGGTATGTCAGTTTATTGATGATTGATGTTTGATGACTGATTGCCTCAGCAGGTGAGCTGATTTCTTTTCAACAGCCATATTTGGAAAAAAAAGAACCTCTTATTTTTTATATGGTATCATCATCATCCTATAAAACTATCACCATTATATTCCTCTTAAAAAAGTTAAGTTAATATTATCTCTGATTATCGCTTACCTTGTCATCTAAATGTTCAATGAGCATTAAAAGATTTTCATCCATTTTTCGAAAAATTGCCTGATGTACCCTCGACGATTTGTTTTTACAGCCAAAATTTGGCTGAGGAGTTCCAAATTTTTGGCTGTAAAATCCAAAAATCGATCCCATTTTTTCATTCTACATACAAGCTTGGAAGCAAACTTTGACTTGCCTTTTCTCACTCCAACGTCATCATCATCATATGAAATTCGAACACAAACATTTCCTTTCGTTTCATTTCATTTTGCTTATGTAATTGATAGGTTATCATTGTACTTATAGAGAAGTTAAAAAATGAATATTTATATCGCCATCCCTATTTACCATACCAACGTCATATCTTTCTTCCTTTCATTAGGCAATCATCAAAGTAATATATATCTACACAACAAAAAAAAAATGCATGAACAGAGGATTATGCATAATGCATGTAGGGAAAAAAGAAAGTTTTATTAAAGTTCAGGCTGTCAAAAAAGTATTTAGATGGAATCATGAATCTATATTGATTTATGTATGAGTGGCTGCTGGAGCTGGAGTGGATGAAGCTCTGTTATTGTTGCTACTTGGTCCTACCACACCCTAAATAGTATATACAAAAGAAAAGTCAGTAGATGATCTTATCATTGATTTTTATTTTATTACCGGATGACCAAAGGCGAACCACCAAACCAGAATAGCAATCATCACACAAATGCCAATGGTTAAGAAGAAACAACACCATTTTTTCTAAAAGTAAAAAAAAAAAAAAGAAATACATTATATATGAATGTTTTGTACGAATCCAATGTTATATATATATAATTACCGCTCGCGTTGCTTTTGCGCTCTGAATGGCCCTAGCGATAAATTTGTTACCTTGTTCCAAGTTTGCAGTTGTATCTTCAGCGTGATATTCTACTTGATTCAATGTTTCACCTTGCTGTTCCACTAGCATTGACATATCCATAAACAATTGATGTAGTTCCATGATGGTTTGTTCGATCTTTTTGATATCTTGATGTCTATCTTGAACTTCACTTAAAACTGCACGAGCTTGACTTGTTCGTCCGGCTTGCATTAACTTTGATAAAGAATAAAATAATAATAATAATAAATTAAAATCTATTGACTTTTTCTTGCTCTTTTACCGATTGTGTAAAGACTTGACTTGACTTATCCGAATCAATAATATCATCTACTTCTTCTTGTGTCGCTTCAGGCTTGACGATTCGAATTTGGCGTTCAATGCGTTGTCGATAACGTCGATCATATGTACGCTCCATATCTTGGTATTGTTGAATGGTGCCCATAAATCTTTTTCGTAAAGCATTGGTCTATTTAAAAAAAAAAAAAAATAGAAAGACCATCAAGATTTATGATAAGAAAAACGAGAAGAATTATTTTACCTGCGTTCGACGAATTTGACCATCACTATCATTTGGATACTTCACATTTGATTGTTCTATGACTAGCAAAAAAAAAAAAAATGATGAGTCCCATTATTGATCTTTTTATGTAACTTACATTTTATTCTATTTTTGATATCATTGTTTCTTTGTTGTGTTTCCTTCTTCAAAGCGTTTAATTGTGATGCATAATTTTTTGATTGAGCTTCATTGGTGGAGGTCAAGGCGGCCTCATGAAGAGATTGGATTTCTTGTACATTGTTTCCGACTGCAGCAATCTCTGATTTCAAATCATCAATTTCTTGAAAGAATGCTGGCATGGTCGATACATCGGCTTGAGGTCTTGAGGTCATTTCATAAGCTTGATGATCAGAATCATTATACCGTGAAGTTGCTGGTATTGTTCGTTGAGTAGTATCATATCCTGCTGGTGTTCGTCTAGGTCCAAATCCATCATTGTATTCATCACTAAATATAAAATATCAAATCGTTCAGAGAGAAAAAAAAAAAAAAGAAAAGAAAAGAAAAGAAAAGAAAAAAAATCATGCATTCCTTACTTGCTTCTCCGATACCCTGTTGTTGGCTAAATAAAAGTTTTATAATTAATAAGAAAAAAAAAATCAATGAATTGACAAATTCAAAACTTAATAGCAATAAGGATCATTTTACCTGACTATCGCCTCTTAATTCCGCAATACGATCTCTACTAAATGAAAAAGACATACGTGTTGGTTGTAAATAAAAGGAAAAAAAAAAGAGAGAGAGAAAAAAAAGAAAGCAACTTTTTTTTTCTCTTCTAAAAAAAAAAATGCATTTTTCATCATTCGATTTTGACCCCCGCCTATGGTTTCTAAATATGGATTCGTGACTTTTCTGTCCAATCCCAAAAATGATGGCTGTCTCTGACTCCCCTTCTTTTTCTCTCTAACAGTAGTCTTTTTTTTTTTTGACTTGTATACCACTATGCGTTTTAATCAAAAGAATATACAGGATTCTTTTTCTATACCTCAGAAAAGAAGCACTAGATTTAGCAAGAAAAAAGAGGATATGCCTTCACCAACTCAAGATCAACTGATTGCTCCTAAAAAACGACAACGTATCACTTCTGACAAGAAGAAAGAACTACATAAGGTTAGATTTGGGTAACCTTATAGATATCAGTATAACTCACTTATCTTTCTTTAATATTCATCTAGTTATTTGATTCTATCAGCGCTGATCCTTTTTATGAAAATGACATTCCTATTGCCAAATCCGAACAATCCTCGGATAAAGACTCATTAGAACATTCGAAAGAACTAGAGAGACAACAACTCAAATATATCTTTACACCGGAACAATGGCTGGATTGGATTTACGATCAAGACGACTCGGATACAGAAACAGATGATGCTATAGATGCAACAGACGATCTAGCAAAATTAGCAACAGAGTTCCTGGAAAAGGAGGAAACAGAGGAATTGAAACAGGTAATATATTGTATCAGGATGACGAGAGAATACAACAAAAAAAAAAAAATATACATTTACTGATGCTTCCTATCTTGTAGGCACTCAATGGAACAGAACATGTTAAAGAAAAAATTCAACATTATCGATTCTTCTCAAAACGTTGTACTGTAAGAATATCACTCTATGCAAATCCTAGAAGATATCTCTCATTTTTATTACCCTTATGATGTTTAAAATAGATCCCATCACCTCAAGTCTTATCAATACAAGATGAAATCAATCTTATGAATGATAAATCCATGATTGCCAAATATAATCATCTTGTCAAGTACTCTGCAGGTGAATCTCTAGGTTGAAGGACTAAAGATGTTTGAAACTGATGATCTTTTTTTTTTTTGTAGATAATTCAAAACGAAAATTCCTTATTTCTTCTGATATCATTACAACTTGGTATCAACTTGGTTGGAATTGTACCCATTCAGTCTATCAATGGCTTATTGAAATTGGTAAGGAGTTTGAAGAGATTGGGATGGCATAAAATAAGGATACTCTGTATACTGATTGGTTTTTTTTTTTTTTTTTTTTGTAATACGTAGTCGCTTTTGAAGAAGATATTGGGGTTGCAAGACAGGCTTTCACAACACTTTCGGTACTTTGGTCTAACTGGGTATGTTTGTATAGTGTTTGGTATAAATTGTCAATTAGTATGATATAACTCACTCTCTCCTTTGTTTTTTCTTATATATATATATATATGCGTTTGATAGCTTCAGCAAAAACTACCATTGGCTGCTGGTACTATGGATGGACTCAACTACAATCGATTCATGTCTGTGGATACTTTCTCCTACATATTACGATCATACGGGGCTCTCTCACTATTGTCATTGAATGACGATGATACCACATTTTCATCTTGTTTTAATAAGGAAAAGGATCAGGATATAGCGATGGACGATGATCAAGTGGACAAAATACCTCTGATTCAATTTGAATGGGTACTGGAACTTCTTACCAAATCATTGACTTTATGGCCTGAAGCATATACGGTACAACAATTACATTACCTTGGCAAAACACTGATTTGTTTAGGGGTAGATCAGCTTGGTATGCTTTTATTGAATAGGATTCAAGACACATTGGAGGCATGTTTACAAGCTTTACCAGAAGATGATTGGCAAACCCAAATTCAAAAAATGGCCCTTTCCCTTGGTGAATTATTCACATCAGTGGAACTTCAAATACGTATCTTCAAATCAACTAAACCCATCTGTGATCGAAGCTTGTATCTCCGGCGAGTGATGGCAGTATTAGCATTGGAAATGGCACTCAATAGCGATAAGGCTTTAATGGAACAGCAAGAACCAAAGGCGGTATCATTAGAATCATTGTCATCTATATGTGATTCGAGTGATACTATTTTATCCACCATGACAGAAAAAATGCGGGACACTACCAGTATCTTTCAACAAACTAATCCTGATTATCGACAACTCTCATTAAGGATATATCTGTTGGATCATGCTATTGGAAGTAATATATCAGAATTCAAAACATCAATAGTAAGTATACAAAACAAATGAGGAGTATGATATGTATCGATTTGATTTTTTTTTTTTTGTGTGGTCTTTGGTAGGATGCTGTAAGCTCCTTGGTTACACAGTTACAAGCTTTGGGTCGTAGAATAGGTACAATAAAAAAGAAAAAAAAGAAAAAGAAAAAAAAAAGGGTGCGCTAATTTTGTAACAACTGATTTTTTTTTTTTTTTTTTTTTTTTTGTGATGAATAGGTGGACGACTGAGTACATTGGAAAGAACTATGGTAAATGACAAAGATGAGGGATTTTTTCAAAGTCCACTTGAATGATGATGACTGATATTTTTGTTTTGAATATATATATATATTGAATAGGCTAACGAAGCAACTCAAAGACTTTGGAGTAGAATGGCGTATGTAATTGGTAGATATGGAAATACGTTAGAAGATCATGAACTATAAAACGGATGTTTGTTTTGGATGTAACAGTCTATTCCCAGTCAAGCAATCTGGTCCCTCATGGCTCTTCCAAATGGGCAAGACAAGATAACAAAGAAAACATTGGCTCAGTTTTCTTCTCCGCAACTTGCACAAAGCGTCATATTTCTCTTTTTTGATACTTTTTTTTTTATTTCCCTTTTTTTTCACTTTTTCTTTTTTTCTTTCTTTCTTTCTTTTCTTTTTCCATCCACCTTCCTTTTATACCTTTTACATCTCTATATATTTATTCATCCACTTTACAAATAAAAAGAACACAATACAATATGGTAATAGTATACATATCTATCTGTATTGTGAATGTACTAACTATATCTTTATTTTATCGGTTTTTTTTTTTGTCTCTCTTTGATCCTTATTTATAGACTGGACCACCAACAAGAGAATATCTTTACAAAATCTTGGTAGTAGGTGATCTTGGCACTGGCAAGACATCTATCATTCGACGCTATGTACACAATATCTTTTCTACAAATTACAAATCAACTGTAAGTCATCATCTATATATTTTAGAGAGGGGATAAATACAAGTGATATGTTATCTTTTTTGTTATCCTTTGAAATGATAAGAGGATATATATATATATGTAACTGTGTGTGTCAGTATAACTTAAATAGGAAGAAATTTTATATATATATATATATATCTTAGTAATTGCCTATCCTATTTTATTCCCTTTTTTCTTAGATTGGTGTTGACTTTGCTCTCAAAGTGATTCAGTGGTCACCTGAAATCATTGTTCGTTTACAATTATGGGATATAGCTGGACAAGAACGATTTGGTAATATGACTCGGGTTTATTACAAGGAAGCTCTTGGAGCATTTGTGGTATATGATGTGACTCGGCCGCAGACTTTTGAAGGTGTAACCAAATGGAAGCAAGATTTGGATTCAAAGGTGGCATTACCTGAACTTTGGGGTGGTGGTAATATTCCTGTGGTCTTATTGGCAAACAAGGTAAAAAAAAAAAAAAAAAAAAAAAGTATGATTAGAGAATGGAATAAAAAGAAATAGTAACAAATTTTTATTGTTGTTTTTTTCATTATTATTATTATAGAGTGACTTGTTACAAGAAGGACATGGCCAACCTATCAATCCACTAGAAATGGATCAATTCTGTCAAGACAATGGATTCTCAAAATGGTTTGAAACATCGGCAAAGGATAATAGCAATATTGACGAAGCAGCTCGACACTTGATCCAAACCATTGTGGCTATTGAAGAAGAACGAGGTACTCTATTAACTGACGATTTGGACAATGATTCTATCCATTTGGATCAATCGAAACATCATGATCATTACAGTGGTGGAAGTGGTTGTTGTTAGAATTAGATCTTTCCTCTTTTATTTTCTTCTTTATTATTATTATTATTATTATTACTTTTGGGCAAATCTATTTTTGTACATTCTTCATTTTTTTTTATTGTCATTATGTTTTATCATTATTATTAGGTCTTAGTATCCTCCTTCCATAGCCTAAACTTTTTTTCTTTGATATATTGTCATTTCGTTTTTATTTTTCTTCGTATCATTATTCCTTGCCTGTCTTTCTCTCTCTCTCTCTCTATATATATATATATAGTCAATCATCATTTTTTTTTATCCTCCATGATTATAACTGTGAGTTAATCTACAAAAGATACAATAAAAAATAAAATATGAAAACGAATATTTCTGTCCCATGACGTAATTGCCTTTGATGTACATGAACCTTAAAAAAACGTTATTTCTTTCAAGACTGGTCATTCTTGTGTAGTTTGTCCGCTCTGCATTATAAACGTGTATTGGAAAAAGCATAAATCTGTAATTCGACTCCGCCCCTAAAAATCATCTGCACAAAAAAAAAAAAAAAAAATGAGAGCCTGATGAATAGAGGGAACGAAAACAATAATATAAAATAAATCATTCTCTTTGTGTATTTTATTTATTGTTAGTCAATGAATCCCAAAAAAAAAAATCTATCACAAAATACAAAATGTAACTAAAATAAAAATAATATTTCTACAATTGATGCCAAAGAAGATCCACATGTTCAATAGCTTCCTCAGGTTTATCTTTGAAGTATACAAAATGACCTTGCAAACTAGCAGTGCTGACTTTATGATTCTTGAGTTTGTCGACAAATACATTGGCCAGATCCGGTCGGTCTTGATAGAAACGAGTAAACATACCTCTAATTTGATGATCGGTGGCATTACCTAGATGTTCCTTCAAATCCACACGTCCAGGACGAATCAACGCTGGGTCAAGTTTTTCAATATGATTGGTAGTCAAAAAGATAATTCTTTCTTCTGCCGATGCCACACCATCCAATGCATTCAGTAATCCACTGAAGGTAATCATCGATTGATAGCCTTGATTGTCGCTTTGAGCCCTTTTGGTAAATGCTGCATCCACATCTTCTAATAACATGATACTGCGTTCTGGTACGTTACTAAGTAGGTGGTTTAGTCGATCGTCTGTTAATCCTCGTTCTGATAGGTTAAGAATGCAAATGTTGTATTCCAGTTCGCCCTAAATAAATACATTCATCATTATTATTAGCAAAGGAAAAGTCATAAATCCTATTTTTTTTTTCACTTACTGCTAATGCTTGAATAAAACTACTTTTCCCACTACCTGGTTCCCCATATAATAAATAACCTCTTCGATATGGAATTCCTAGAAATCAGCAAAAAAAGAAAGAGAGAAGGTTAGAAAGATCATCTTTTTTTTATAATATATATAACTCATTCCATTCATCTATTGTACAAATTTTCTTTACCTCGTTCATTATACCACTGTCCATTTCCAATAAATGCCTTAACATCGTTAACAATGCGTTCCTTGATACCAGTATCCAAGATGACCGAGTCCAACATTCTTCGACGACGAGGCATGCCAAAGGGTCTCCATTCTGGACCATAGGAAGTATAGATGACTGTTTTCCCTTGTTGTTTCTGTAAGGCCATTTCCTGAGCTTCCTTGAGTAGTTCAGTCAAGATATGACGATCTCTTGATAGTGTAGTGACAGTGATAGTTTCCCAAGGACTTCCTGTTGATAGATCCATCATTTTACCATCGCGTTGACGTTGTACTTGCATCCAGATCCCATGCCATTTAAAATAATGAGTCCCAGGTCCAGGTACAAGTCCAAATTTGGTGGTGACACTACCATTATCATGTTGTCGATACGAAGTCTCTACCGCGAGATGTTGTACTTGTCGCTTAGGTGCTTGATGTGACATCCATTGTAAGAACCAGAGGTACGACTTATCTTTCGAAGGGATTTCCAATGTCACCAATAATCGTCGTCGTAAATAAGCTGCTCCTACTGTCGACCCGCGTCGTAAGAGTGTCATAGCTGCTCCAACACCTAATAAACCAAATCCAGCTGAGAAGTAAGGATTGTTGCTAATATTGTCAAATAATCCTCCATCCTTATTGCTAATAGTTGATGTTAGATCATTGTTCTTGATATGACTACTGGTATTATCGATACTATTACTAGAAGGTGATGTAGGTGGTATAGAAGAATCTGATGTCAATGACATA
This sequence comes from Halteromyces radiatus, assembly GCF_025201355.1. Classification (NCBI taxonomy): domain Eukaryota; kingdom Fungi; phylum Mucoromycota; class Mucoromycetes; order Mucorales; family Cunninghamellaceae; genus Halteromyces; species Halteromyces radiatus. Next base: position 1,248,676 of record NW_026251692.1, on the reverse strand, counting down.
AGTGGCATCACTATGTAGAAAGGTAGATCGAAAAGGAAAATAAAAAGTAAAAAAAAAAAAAAAAAAAAAAAAACTCCAGGGTCGCTGCTTGTATTTTTTTTTTTTTTTTTTTGAAATAAAAAAAAACTGTATGCAACCAGCCACTTTTGTCTTTTTTTTTCCATCACTGTAATGCAGCAGATAAACCAATAGAATAGGAAAAACAATATCATATATAGATACTAAAAATAAATAACAAGAGTTTAATATTACTCTTTATATTAAGGTACTACAATTATTATTGAATAAAGTGTATTATTTATATATATATCAATAACCAAAGTCTTTTTCCTTGATTCATATTTTTTATTAGGAAGAGCTTGATAGTGATTGGTGGCGGTGACTTAACATATTTCCAAATTTGATCATCTGCGCAGATCTGATTTTTTTTTTCCCTCGTTTCTTCTTCTTTTTTTTTCCCATTCTTCTTTTTACGTCTTTAAATACCCTATATTTATATATATACATAATATATATATATATAAACTGTCTTCACACCCATTTCATTTATGATGTTATCTATGTTAACATTAATAGACAGCAATTATACTTGGATATTTGTAGTAGGACTTGTTGTGTTTGTCTTTGTCGTGGTAATCTTGTTATGTTTTACAAAAGCAACTGGTGAACGATTATTCCTTGGTGGTACTGACGATCCCGAACTAGCTGGTGATATTGAAGAAACTCCTGCTTTATTGGCTCTTCTTTCTGAAGATGCTCGTCTAAGTTATGAACGCGCTAAAGGTAATCTATTAATATATATTTAGTAAGTATTCTTAACTCTTCTTTTTTTTTTCTTTTCTTTCTTTTCTATGATAGTTTTTCAACAACGTTTCCCTCCAGATAGTATTTCTACTGATATTACTTTATCTCAATATGTATCCATTCAAGAAAAAGGAGTCTCTGCTTTTGAATTTGAATGGGATATGGAAACCAATACATTTATATCAGCAAGAACCGAACTTCAATTTTTTAATGGAGAATGTTCTCTACAAACAAACTTACCTTTACCAAGAAATCAAGATGTTTATTATTGGGAGGTAAGAAAGAAAGGAAAAAAAAAAGATATAAATTTATATTCACATATTCATTCTTTCTTATTATATATAGGCGAAAATGTTTGAAAAACCTAGTACAACAACAGTTGCCATTGGTGTTGCTACAAAACCATATCCAAATTGGCGTTTACCAGGTAAATAATACATCAAATGATGAAATGACATGTTTTCTAATATAATAACTTATATAGGTTGGAACAGACATTCTGTGGGATATTTCAGTCATACAGGCAACAAGCATTTCAATAATCCATTTTATGGCAAAACATATGGAGTTGGATTTCAAGAAGGAGACGTTATAGGTGTAGGTTATCGACATCGATCAGGAACTATCTTTTTCACTCGAAATGGCAGAAAATTGGAAGATGCTTGTACTTCATTAAGATGGAATTTATTCCCTACTATTGGAGCTAATGGACCTTGTCAAATTCATGTCAATCTCGGTCAAATGGGTAAAAAAAAAAAAAAAAAAAAAAAAAAAAAAAAAAAAAAAAGGATCAAAAATTTCCCGATGATTGATTAATAAATTCTTCTTTTTTTGATAAGGCTTTGTCTTTGTGGAAGCCAATGTGAAAAAATGGGGATTAGCACCAATGCAAGGAACTTTAGCACCACCACCAGCGTATGGATACGAAGCAGGATCATTATTATTGGAACGAGGATCATCAGGTCGTCAACAACGTTATATGGATTCAGAAGAAGATGATTCAGATAATGATGAACGGCCTTTGATACAAATCTATAATCGACCCATCCCAAGATCAGCATCTACACCACATCATCATCAACAACAACAACAACAACGAACTCGATTCCCAACGCATTCTCCACCTTCTTATTCAAGCTTAACTAGACCTCCTAGATTGACTGGATATGGCAGCAATGATATTACTACTTCAATAATCACTACTACGAATGGAACTACTTGATTGTATTCTATATATATATATTTATACCCTTTTTCACATTCGTGTTCTACTAGTTTAGCTTTTTCATATCTTTTTTTTTTTATTATTATTTTTGTTTAGCTTGGTTTTGATTCTTTTGTATTTTTATCAATATTAATAAAACAACAAAAATGGAGCTATTCAAAAAAAAAAAATATAAGGATTACTATATACGAAATTGACTAAAATGCTATATTATTGATTCAATTCAATGTTGGTTGCACCAATTTGGACATTTTTTTGACGATATTGTTTCCGTTTGGTCTTCATTTCTTCAGCTAATTGTTTTGCTCTTTCAGGTAAAGATGATGTACGATGAGTTTGTTGATCTAATGATGATTCTTGTTCAATATCTGTTCTGATGAATGCATTATTATCAGCAATAGGACGTTGTTGTTTCTCATCCATTATAAAGAAGACGATAAAAAAAAAAAGAATCGGGAACAAAAGTGAAAAAGGGAAAAATAAGAAGTCTAAAACATGGGTCACTTTTAATGCAGATGATAAAATATGATCAAATTGAAACATGGTCAAAGAGAGATTTCCTTTTTTGAACCACCAAACTACCTAAGCTAGTTTAGTTCACATGATGCGTTTTTTTTTTTTCTTATTTCTTTTTTTTTTTTTTTTTTTTTTGTAATCGATCGCCGTTCGCACATCTTTTTTCTTTTCTGAACCCTTTTTTTTCTCACTGGTCTCCTTTTTTTTTTCTTTCTTTTTCTCTTATTATATCCTTTTCATTTTTTTTTTTTTTTTTTTTACCTGTTGATATATTTTTACATTATGGACACAGGTCGTATATCTTTACCCTCTATTGATACCATGTTGAATACAACTGCAAAGTCTATCAATTTGGAAGAAGCAAGCGGATTGAATGATCATCATTATTATACCTCACAAAAAGCTCCTTATCCAATCATATCACCTTCTGTAGAATCAACACCTTCTTCTTCTTCTTCTTCCTTATCATCATCATCATCATCAATTCCTTGGAAAGGACATTCTCGGTCATTTTCATTGGATTCTAACAAAACTACATCGTTATCAAAACTATCGCCTCCGATGGTATCACCAGTACTACCACCACGCCAAGGATCAGCAACATCAACCATAGTGTCACCATATGAATCATCTACTAACAATAAACATCAAGAAGAACATCATCATCATCATCGTCGTACTGTATCTACATCTCATATCAATAGTAGATATACAACATCATCATTTATGGATTCACCACAACGGAAATACATGTGTCACGAATGTTCTAAATCTTTTTCAAGACCTTCCTCTCTACGTACTCATATCTTTTCTCATACTGGGGAAAAACCTTTTGCTTGTCCTTACCGAGATTGTGATAGAACTTTTAGTGTACAATCTAACATGCGTCGTCATATTCGAGTCCATTATTCTGCTTCTTTGATGCCCAAAACCCATCATCCATAATCCTTTTTCCCTTTTTTAGATATCCCTTTTATTTGTTCCTACTTTTAAATAAAAATCGATTCCATTTACACATGAATACACAAATTATTACTGTATTATATAAAAGATATATGTCAAATGGTTTCTATTTTATTAATGTGGTATATTTTATACAAAAAAAAAAAAAAAAAAAAAAAGAAAGAAAGAAAAAAAAAGTCATGAGGTTGTTATACTATTTTTGAGAAGAGATGATTGTACTACTTGACGGCCATCAGCGGAAAGAATCAAAGGAGGAGGTAAAAGACGACCCAAAGGATCAAAACGTAAGTGAATATTGATATCCAGCCATTGTTGAGCAGCATGATTCAAGACAAGTGCTTGTAGCATAGTGTCACATACACGTGCCAGACCAAGAGGAAGAGAAGATTGATTGAATAAAGTCATGGTATCCGGTGTAAATGTTGTCTTGGAAGACCCCGATACCAAAATTCCAAGTGTTTGTCGTTCCATATTCAAGTTCACTGTGGCACCAAGTAACCCTCGTAGATGATCAGGTGTACATCCATTCTTGACATTCTTGCATTGCACTACCACTGGAATATTGTTATCTATAAGACACCATTCACCTTTCAGATCAAGACCACCATCACTTTTCCCTCCAATATGTTCAAGTTGCATCCCAAGCATTTCAAACGCCTGTAATGTTTGCCATTCAAATAATCGTCCTTTGTATACCGTCGAAGTTGGATCTTTGGGTAGTTTGATGTTGCGTTTGGTTGATAAGAACGTTGTGCCATGAAAACATCGTCGTAATATCATTTTTGTATACAAGTATATAATAATCACAAAAAAAAAAAAAGATATATGAGGGAAAAGATAAAGTTCCAACTAAAATGAAGATACAATTTGTACCTATAGAATATGACAGTGGAAAAAGAAAAAAAAGTTCTAGTCAAATACCTACGTACGTTGAAAGTACCATGAATCTATACGGAGATTGAAAAAAGAACCCTAATTTTTTCTATTTTTTCTCAGGATAAAAAGGGCCATTTTTTGAATTGATATCTTTTTTCTTTTTTTTTATCTTTTTAATCCAATTGTTATTAATATGAAGGAAACTCTCACTAATGCCAACTTTCCTCAAGATGCCGAAGGTCATGTTTATCATATTCATGTCAAACGTGGTCAAGTAGCCAACCGTATCTTAACAGTAGGTGATCATCTCAGGGCAAGAGCTATTGCAAAGCACTTGGATCATATTGATTTTGAACATTCAAGTCAAAGAGGTTTCCTTACCATCACTGGACGATATAAAGATATTCCTGTTAGTATAATGGCAATGTAAGTAGGATACTAAAAAAAAAAAAAGAATGAGTCGACTCAATTCTCTTTTTCTTTTTCTTTTTTTTTTTTTTTTTTTTTTAGTGGTATGGGTAATCCCATGATGGACTTTCTGGTCCGAGAAACAAGAGCTGTGGTAGATGGAGATATCGCTATTATCCGATTTGGGTCTTGTGGTTCATTAACAGAAAGAGCACCTCCTGGTTCAGTAATTGTACCCAAAGGTGGATACTGTATTCGACGCAATATTGATTATTTCTGTGATACTCCTTTGCATAGTGGTATTCAAGATATGCCTTATTTAATTTCTGGTACGTTTGCTGCTGATCCTGGTATGACTGAATTATTGGAACAAACCTTGACCAAGGCTATGGCTGAACATCAAGAAGATATCAAGATAGGTCCTGTCATTGGTGGTGGGTTGAATGCAGATGGATGTTCTTTTTATTCTGCTCAAGGTCGTTTGGATCCTCAATTTTGGGACGACAATACACAAGTCATTGACACTGCTTTGGCCTCTCATCCTACTACTGATGCCTTGGAGATGGAAACTTCCATGTTGTTCCATTTGGCCCATTGCTCGAAGGGTACAGTTCGTGCTGCTGGTTGTATGCAAGTCTTTGCTGATCGTGTTCACAATGGTTTTATTCGTCCTGAAGTTGTTGCTGTTTTGGAACCTTTAGTGGGAAAAGCTGTCTTGGATGCTCTTGTATTGGTAGAAATTGAAGCCATGAATGAAGTTGGAACCGTTTGGGAAAAGAAGATGAAGGTTTGATCTCTTTCGATGATTCATTATATATATGCGTGTGTATGTTTTTTATGTGTATTTTAGAATAGTAGATGTAGTTTATTTGTATCTATTGATTGTACATTATTATAAATAAAGAATATGATTTGGAAATTAAATTATTATCACAATGTCATCTTCTAATTGTCTTTATTGTTGTGGCCTAGGATCTCCTCTTTTTTGATTACTTAGAAATGAACAATAGTGCAATATATGATCAATGATAGAATGATGGATAGATGATATTATGGAAGTGTGATGGTATGATAAATTATATGGGATGACGGATAACAACAATAATCTTTTTCTTTTTTTAGTTGTCAATATGCCAGTATTGACGGAATTTTAAACCTTTCTACTAAAGTGTAAGCCGATGACGCGCTTGACCGGGGCTTTTTATGAGAGCCAAATTTTTTTGCCCTTTTGCTTTCTTGTTGTTTGCTGGGACTGAAAAAAATTATTACCAGATTGTTTTTTTTGTGTTTTGCTCTTTTTTATATATTTATTTTTTTTTTCTCTTTCTTTTCCTTTATTTTCACTCCCCTCTCTTTTCACAACCCATTACAATGCTTGCCACAGCTGCTTTCAAACGTAATTAGATGACTATTCGAAAGAACTTTTTAGCATTGACTCATTTTTTTATTTTTTTTATCTTTTCTCCACTTCCTATAGAGACTGGCCGACGTTCTTGGATTCAAGTGGTAAGAAATGAGATTCACTCTTATTGTTCATTCTTTTTTTTTTCTTATGATTATTTCTTTTTCTTTCTTTTATTATAGCGCGCCATGCACGATCTTACTTTACGACAAAGAACCGGTCAACCCATGATTCGACAAGGTCTTGGTGGTCGGTAAGTTAGGACTTCATCAACGACAACTACTCTCATATCCTTCTTTTTGTTATTTGTTGCGATACATTTCGATAAGCTCATGGTCTTTTTTCCCTTTTATATTAGCTCTACTACCAATGGTCATATTGCTACTGTGTTCGGTTGTACTGGTTTCCTTGGTCGCTATGTTGTGAATAAACTTGGTAAGCATCACCATTTTAAAGAAAAAGAATAGGTTTTTATATATGATACATGAAGAACATACCCGGCTTTGAACTTACTTATTTTGTCCATGAAATTCATCGATTTTTTTTTATTTCTATAATAGCTCAACTCGGTACTCAAGTAGTTGTTGCCAATCGTGACCCTGATGAAGCTCGCCCTCTTAAGGTGACCGGTGACTTGGGTCAAATCATTCCTCTGGTAAATTTAGAATTCGTTATTTAAAAATATAGACATTAGACAATAACGTTTTATATATATATCTTTTCATTTTGATGATGAATAGGAATTCGACTTGAAAAATAAGGATCAACTCCGTGAATGTGTTCGTCACTCTGATATTGTCATCAATCTTATCGGTCGTGATTATGAAACCAAGTAAGTGAAAAACAAAAATCATCACTCTCAAGAGATCAATATATTGACTTTTATTATTATTATTATTATTTCATCAGGAACTTCACTTTTGATGATGTTCATGTTGAAGGTACTCGTGCTATTGCTGAAGCTGCCCTTGAAACTGGTGTTGCCCGCTTTATCCAGGTATCAGCTTTGAATGCTTCTGAAGATTCTCCTTCAAGATTCTTACAAACTAAGGTATATTATTGAATGAATATTTGATCAACGAGCCTCATTGAATATTATTTGTCCTTTTACTAAAAAAAATTATATCGTAGGCTAAAGGTGAAAAGGTACTTGGTGAAATCTTCCCTGAAGCTACCATTGTTCGTCCTTCTATCATGTGGGGTCACGAAGATCGATTCTTGAACAGAATTGGTGGTATGTGAAAAAAAAGGAGGATATTCAAGTGTGTTTAGAGAGACTAAATCTTTTTTTTTCTTTTGTTTGATAGCTGCTGATGGCTGGCAATTCTGGGTAAATGAAAGTCAAACCAAGATTCGACCTGTTTCTGCTGTGGATGTTGCTAAGGCTATCGAAGTGATCTTCGGTGCTGAATCCACCATGGGCAAGACTTATGAACTTTATGGGTAAGAAATGGTAGATCTGGTGTTTTACCGTTATCCATCATCCTACTGTCATCATGAAGTGAGCAACGTCATTTATTTTATTTTTTTTTTATTTTTTTATTTTAGTGATCGTGAATATACTTTTGAACAAGTGTATGAATTGGCCCGTGAAATCTCTTTGAAACCTCTCCCTACATTCAACATTCCTACTCCCATTGCCAAGTTGGTTGCCAAGGGATGTGACATGTTACCTTACAATCAAATGATCAGTCCTGATTTGATCCAAAGAGTAAGTCATCTTGTATACATAAGGCAAAAAAAAAAAAAAAGGTCATGGGTTTGATTACTGACTCATTTTTATTACAGATGACTATGGATGATAAACCTACACCTGGTGCCTACACCTTCAAGGATTTGTATATTGAACCTAAGAGTTTGGAAGCTGATGCCATTCACTTTATGCGACGATTCCGTAGCAACGCTGTATTTGATTTGCCTTACGAAAAGGGTGAAGGACAAGTAAAGAAGGGTGTTTACCATATCATTGATTAGAATTCGTTATAGTATTTGTTAGTTAGTTACTTTTTTTCTTTTTTTTTTTTTTTGTCCTTTTTCTTTTACATATCTACCCATTTTTTTATTATTATTATTATTATCTCATTTTACTCGTACACATCGACCCTTTGTTACTTTTATATATACATATATACACACACACACCCAAAAGAATAAACAGAAAGAATGGTTTTACAAAGGACCAAGTGCTTTTTTGATTCATTAAAGTTTTTCAAAACCCCATGATGTACATACAATGACGCATCATCCGTAAATGGTAGTCAATATCGGAGCGTGCGGAAACAACAAATCATCATCAGTCAGAGAGAGGATTTTCACACACAGGAAAATAGATACACATCCATAGATAGAAAAAAAAAAAGATGTAAATACTTCAATACAATGATACATAAAATAAATTCATGATTGTTTTTTTATTATTATCATTTGTTTTGATGTTTGAAATAGGTGAAGGTATGTAAAAAAAAAAAAAAAAAAAAAGAGGCTATGCGATGAAGATATATAAAATATGTACAAAGGATAAGAAGATATATATAAAGAAAACATTAGTACGACAAAGGAATGGGAAATAATAAATAGTCATAGATAGAGAAATCAAGGGTGAATATCCATGCATTCATCAATATCAGGTACTATTTTTTTTTTTTTTTGAGAGGATCTACCATTGAATCGATCCATCACCACAGTCAAGAAAAACAATATCATGAGCTACTGAAGGTGTGGAGGAGGAAGATTGTACCCTACTATTATTGTTGTTGTTGTTGTTATTGTCGTTGTTATTGTGATGGAAGTGTTTGTCGTCTGTTGTCTTGTTGATGGTGTGATTATCAGCTGGAGATGAAATAATGTCATCATCACTGGCATCATCATCATCATCAGAATCATCATCCACAGGAATAAAAAAGGCGGGTGAACCAAAAGTACGTTGACGATACAGAGGGGGGACATCCGTTTGTTCTGGAGACACTGGTCCTTCATCATCATCATCATCATCTGAATCATCCTCTATTAATAACATATCCAAATCATCATCATATTGTTGTTGTGTTGTTGATTGGTCACCTTGATTCACTGTTTCTTCCGCAGCTGTTGTGGAGGATGTCGCAGTCGTATCGGGAGTCAATTCATCAAAGCACGCGTCCAGCCAGCTGTCTTCTTGTTGTTGAATCCGTATAGAGCGAAGCAAAGAGTTTCTTACAAGAACAAATGAATGTAATGATGCTGATGGTGAATGAATTTCCAGTTTTTGAAATGAGAGTCGTTGTAAGTAATGTGAATTCATCTTTTAGAGTGTAAATTAAAAAAGAAAAGGAAGAAAAAAAAAGTGAAAGTGAAAAAAGAAAAAAACAAGCGAGAAAAAGAAAAAAGGAAAGAAAAAAAAAACTCCTTTTCAGAAAAAAAAAAAAAAAAGGGATTTGGTTTCTTTTTTATTTGTTTTCTTCCTTAGCGAACCACTTATAAACAATAAGAGATAAGACCGCTATGAGTAATCCATCTATCCTTGGATTAAAAAAATTTGTCATGGGATCTTTCTTATTATTCTATTTTAATGAGCACATGAAGTTGCATATATAAATAATATGAGAGAGATAACGTTGTTCCTGAAACTTTATTGAATAATAAATGATATATCCATCAACCGTATCATATGATTTCTACATAATAATGTTCAAGAAAAATAAAAACGATAAACTATTGTGGAGAGGGAAAGAATAATAAAATAAAATAAAAAAAAATGTATATGTATAATAATAAGAAGAAAAAAAAAAGAGAGAGAGAGAAAGATGTGATTTCAGCGCTTGAAAACACGTGGGGTGGTGTGATAATAATAAATGGAATGTTTTTTGTGTAAAAGGAATATAAAACGATCAAAGATAACTAGTTAGTTCATTCTACACTAAAATGAATAATATTATCAAACACTATCAAGACGTTGGAATGATCGTCCTCCTCGTGGTCGATCGTTCAATTTGGGATTGTTCTTGGCTAAAATATCTAATTTCGTAAATATATAAATATATAATAAGAATCTATATTATTCATCCTTTTATATATTATTATTATTATTACCTTTATCCATAGAAGCATGATCAAATTGACATTCATGTTTATCAGGATATCGATGAGAATCACAAAAGACATAATCACAGCGGCATTTGTTGGTTAATTGTTTTGTCAATGGGATCTAAAAAAAAAAAAAAAAATCACATTGAGACCCCAGTTCATTTTCTTTATTATCATTTTTTTTTTCTCTGTCTCTTACCTTAGTACGGCATACAAAACATCGACCTTTATTTTTCTGAACAGGCTTTTCATCCTTGGATTCTTCTTCTTCTACTACTAATGTTGTTGATTCTGTTACTGACACTGACTTGACAGTGTTAACTTGATCTTCTTCTTTGTTATTGTTTGTATTGGATTCTGTTGTGGATGGTGTTGTTGGTTGAGTGGTTGTTTCTGAAGGAATAGATGGTGCAGGTGATGATAACGATGTTGTAGTTGAGGTGGCTACTGCGGCTGCTGCTGCTTGTAAGTTTTCTTCTATATATATATAAAAACAAAGGATTAGATTATGATTTATTAATTCTTTTTTTTTTTTTTCTAATAAGATACTTGCTTGATTTTTGTTTTTCAGAGAAACATTTTGAACACATATTTTGGAAAATTGGATTGCCATAAAATCCACAACCATTAGTGCATGGCAAAGGAATATCTGGTGTCTTGTTATCTTCCATGAGTAATAATAAGATGAATCAGAATATAATAAGTCTGAGAATAGGAGAAAAAAAAAAGAACAGGGAGAAGAAGTTAAAGAAGTAAAGGGAAGGAAAAGTAATTGAAAATGGGAATAGAAAAAAAAAAAAAGTGATGACGAGTCCAAGAAAAAAAAAAACACCCGGCCAAGTTTTCAAAGTCCGTTACACCACACCGTTAACGAATGAGAAGAGAATTCCAAAATTTCAAAATGGTCAGCATGAATGATAATTGCTAATGAATGATTGGTGATGTAGATGATGATAATAATAATAATATTGACAGATGACTAAAAAAATCCTATAATGATCAAAAAAAGTGGGATAATTCCTAGGGTAATGATGAGTAATGTAAGAGAAGCAGAACGATGATTTCAAATAATAGATGATTTCTAAAAGTAGAATGATAATATACAGTAGATGATTTGTCATAGACGATTAATACTATATTGATGAAGTATATATGCATGTTGGTGATTGATTATAACTCAACAGTGATGATGTATAACTAGCATGATACTTGTTGACTACCCCCTTTTTTTTTTTGTAAGATGTCTATATTGATGATGATGATGATGATGATGATGATGAAAAAGATGGGGCTAGTAAAGTTTGTTTTAACTGTATCACGCAGTAGTTGCTGTATTTGGAAAGAGATGGGAGTAGAAGCCAATCATAAACGATAAGAGATTGGTTTTAAGAGACAAAAAAAGATGCAAAAAAGATGCGCAATGACTCGAGACGGAGTTGTGTTATGGAAAGGGAGCAACAACGGATTTTTTATTGGTCATGCGGGGAACCAAAGTTAGTGTTTTTTTTTTTTTCTCGTTGAGTCATGTTTTTTTGATTTAAATATCGGCGCAGACTCACCATTTTTTTCTTTTTCCTTTCTTTTTTTTTATTTTACTTCTCATATTTCTTAAACCCCCTTTTAGTTTACTTCAGTTATTCTCTTTATTGTTTTATAATGGTTTTTTCTATTATTCACTAAATTAACTGAGGTTCAGATGCTCAACTCATTTGAACCAAAGCGTCGTGTTATTGATTTCTTTTTTTTTTCTCATCCTCTCCCTCTTTTCCTCCTTTCTCCTTTTTTTTTTTTTGGCTATTGTGGGTTTGTGGTTCAACACTTCACCCTCATTAAACAACTAACAACAACAACAATTACCAATACTTTCTTTTCAACCTTTTTTTTTTTTTAATTTTGACTCAACATGAAAATGAATCATCAACTTCCATCCTTATCTGCTACGCCCTCAGCTGCTGACTTGTTAACTGCGCCCATGAATAACCTTCCTTACAGCCAACCTCAACTTTTATCCCTTTTGATGAATTCTTATATGAAGCAAACGATATCTCCTTCTACTTTGAAACCAACTGCTCAAGATCAACAAAGAACTTATGTTAATGCTCTTGTTGGTAAAGTATCTACTCTCATTATATAAAAGTTACACAAAAAATGAAAAATTCTCACACTTTTTTTTTTTTGTTTATCCGCTCGTGGTTTAGATGTCACTGTGCAAGCCATTGCTTCTATTTGGCCTAATTCCAATGCTCCTTCTACTCGACCTATTGCCAATCTCAATACCTTTTTACATCATATCTTGAAACATTCACGTACAACTCATTCAACTTTACAATTGGCTATCTTTTATTTATTCCGTATTCGTCCAAAAGTACAAGAACGACACAATGATGTTTATATTGCCTGTGGAAGACGAATGTTCTTGGCTGCTTTGATATGTGCTCACAAATTTTTACAAGACAAAACTTACAAGAATTCAGCATGGAGCAAAGTCAGTGGATTGGATGTATCAGAAATCAATCATGCTGAAAAAGTGATGCTTCAACTTTTGGATTATCAACTTTATGTCAAGAAGGATACCTATGATCAGTGGGTTGCTATGCTACAAACTCATCTTCATGTTCCAGTTCCATCTCCTCATTCGATCACAACTTCATCTTCTCTTCCATCTTCTTTACCTTCTCCTACTTCTTCTCCTTCATCTACTTCTTCTATTTTATCATCATCTTCCCCTATATCTACCTTTGTACATTCTGCCGTCTCATCTATCAATAGCATTTCTACCAAAGCTACCAACATTTCCTCCTCCACTGCTTTCATGATGGGTATGCCTACTCCTGTGGAAGATCAAGACTCCAATATTTCTTCTTCTCCTGTCTCCTCTGATCAACGAAAACGAAAGTCATCTTTGGATCATGGTATCAAGAAACGTCGTTGCTAGGTTATTTAACTTTTGATAGTTATACTATATTTGTACTCGTTTTTTATTTTTATTTTTATTTTTATTTTTCTTTGTGTATATTCTTTTTCTACCCAACCACCCCCTTCTTTATTATCATTATTATTTGATCGTTGTATTCCCCCCTCCCTCTCCTACCTTCACAATTATTTCCATCTTTTCCCCAATCTTCTTTTATATCGTTTTATTTTGGCCTTGATCAGGCTTAACTGTATTTTTTTTTTCTCCCTCTTCTCTTGTTTTATTTGGATTTTTTTTTAAAAATATAATAAAAAAATTAGTCATTTATCATTATCATCGGCATTACTATCATATTGTAACATCATTGAGTCATCATAAAGTCAAAAATCATCATTATCATGGATAATCCATCTTCATCTAGAATTTCCTTTTTATGATGATGGACCCTTTTTTTTTTTTTTTTTTTTCTTGGTACAAAAAAAAATTTTTTTCTTTTTCCCATTTGCCAGGCTGCGCTCGGGTAAATTTTTATGTCCTTTTATGACATGGCTTAGAAATTGCCCAACATTAGATTTCTCTGATCTATTTTTTTTTTTTTCTATTTGAGGTGCCGCCTTGTAACGACCTTTTTCTTTTGGATACTTTTTTTTATTTTTATTTTTAAAATATAAATAGCAATGCTCTACGTGGTTGGACTTGGATTATCAGATGAAACCGATATTACTGTCAAAGGTTTAGAGGCCGTCAAGAATAGTGAACGTATTTATTTAGAAGCATATACTTCCATTTTGACTGTTGGCAAAGAAAAATTGGTAATAGAAAGAAAGGAACTTTTTGTAATCATAATAACACATTTATAATATATATATTATATTGATAGGAAGAATACTATGGTAAACCTGTAGTAGTTGCTGACCGTGAAATGGTAGAATCTGAAAGTGATATTATTTTGGCCAATGCTGATAAAGTGGATGTTAGTTTCTTGGTAGTAGGCGATCCTTATGGGTAAAAAATTTCATCAAAAACATATACACACAAACATAATAATATAACGTCATTCTTTTTCTAATGATTTTTTTTTTTAAAAAAAAAATAGGGCCACTACACATACTGATTTAGTAATTCGCGCAAGAGAATTGGGTATTCCTGTACAAGTGATCCATAACGCTTCTATCATGAACGCGGTAGGTGCATGCGGACTTCAATTATATAACTTTGGACAAACCATCTCTATTGTATTCTTCACGGAAACATGGCGACCAGACAGTTTCTATGATCGTATACGAGAAAATAAAGAATTAGGATTACATACTTTATGTTTATTGGATATCAAGGTCAAGGAACAAAGCATCGAAAACATGGCACGTGGACGTAGGATTTATGAACCTCCAAGATACATGACCATCAATCAAGCAGTGGAACAATTATTGGAAATTGAAGATAATCGAAAGGAAGGTGTATGTGGATCAAATCGTCTGGCTATTGGATGTGCTAGAATTGGGACCAAAACACAACAAATCGTTGCTGGTACTTTGGCTGAATTGGAACAAGTTGACTTTGGAGGACCTTTACATTCCTTGGTCTTGATTGGTGATCGTATGCATGAAATGGAAGCTCAATTTATTCGTGATTATGCCGTCAACCCTGTTACTTTTGATGCCATTGTGAAAGAGCATTATCATATATAAACTTTTTTTTTTATTTTACTACCACTACTACTTTTACTGTTACTATTACAACAACAACAACAACATCAACATCTTATCATCCATCATATATCACTTATTATCTTAGAACTGTTTAAATTTAGATTCATTCACATTATTATCATCTTGCCTTTTTTTTTTTTTTTCTTGTATCATCTTATTCATTGGGTTTCATTTCAGATACCATATGTGTCACTTTTTTTTTGGTTTCTCAATAAAATAATTTCTTTATTTTTTTTTCCTTTTTCTTTTTATTTATCTATTTTTTTTTTTTTTTTTTTTACTCTTTAATAATATTATGTCATCCAAAGGAAAAGAACAAGAACTTAAAAAGAATATTAGTAAAGCAACTGAAACAGCTCAAGAAAATATTGATAAAGCATCAAATGCAACTCAAGAAGGATTAGAAAAAGCATCCAAAACAGCACAAGAAGAAGTGGTCAGATTACGACAAGAATTGGATGATCTTCGATCTAAAGCAAATCCTAAAATTAGGAAAGCTGAAGACTTTTTAACATCACCTACATCATGTAGTTTTTATCAAGGTAATAGAATGATAAATAATAGAGATGAAAAGAAAAAAATCATTCGATTTAAATCTATATATATATATTATTGTTTTAGGTGTCTTGGTTGGTGCTGGTCTTGTTTTCTTGTATGCGAAATACATTGCTCCTCCAAATAGTGGGTTGAAACTTTAATGATGATAATAGATAGTATGATGATCAAGCTGTATCTATTGTGCAATTATAATAAAATTATTATTTAGTTCAATGTTGACCAATTTCAATATATTGATTGATGGATTCAAATAAATCATCCATTCTTCTTCAGAAGAAAATACCAGTTAAGGATCAAAAAAACGCGGAGATGAAATCTTGTAAATTGTCCCCTCATGTAGAAGAACTATTTTTATTTTCTTTTTTCTTTTGTTATCCTTATTAACTTTATATATATATATAAATATATAAATATATTATATATATTATTTCTTTCGATATATATATATACATACTCCCTTTTGAATGTTGAGTCGGTTTGGATTCAGCAAGCCTACAAGTATCGATGCTCAACTTGATAACAAACGCGTAGCGTTGGAAGAAATTTTGGATATGGAGGATTGTCTAGGTCAGGTACAAATGCGTCACAAGAAACTTATTGACTTGTATGTAAGAAACTTACTATAATAATATAATAATATAATAATAATTTGATATATTCAACCTTCTTTTCTTTTTTGGGGGGGGGAATGATAATAGTATAAAACGACCTTTGATCATCTCTCAACTCATTCGTCATTTAGTTTTGGGGGACGACAGCAATTACGCTTGGATTGCTTGTGAAATCTTGGCTTCAGCAATCCCTTCTATCATGGAAACATTGGTATTTCAACATCGAGAATTATTATTGGTATACTGGGCTTTATTATATCAAACTTATCGACTCACTCGTCAACAAGTCGTCTATTTTTGTAAAGTCAATCAAGCTCTTTTAGCTCGTCGACCAGCTGATATGGTACAATTCGTTACTCGATTATCTGATCTTTTACCACACTGGATTTATCATCTGGGTGATCCTCAAGGTTCTCAATTGGCTGATTTATTAGTATCTTTTATCTATTCTGAACGTATGATCGATTGTACTGGGATTACAAAAGTAAGTAAATAAATACATGCTGCAAAAGGAGATTAGAAAATATATAACCTGTTTTTAACTCCCCCCCCTTTTCTTTTTCCTTTTTTTTTTTTTTTTTTTGTCAACTTCATGATAGTGGTTTTGTCAACAAGGACTTATTCGACTATTGACAGAACAACTGAATCCATCAGTAGATCCTATGGTAAGCAGTAGAACAAGAGAAGGGTATATACATAGTAGCTGATTATTATTCTTTTTTTTTGGATGGGGAAATCTATTACACTTAGATGCGTCAGATTTGTCAACAAGTATTATGTGATATTACTCGGTTAAGTCAAACTTCTCATCAAGATATGCAATCTATTGGACCCAACGATTTGATGAACGATTTGTCAAGGTAAAGAGAGAAAATAAAAATGGAAATGAAGGAATCTGATTATTCATACCCTCGGTTTTAGTACGGAAACAATTAAAAGGGTGATGGATTCGATGCTGGATACGACATCACCTGAAGCAATTGATAGTTTCGTTTGTGGTGCAAAACTATTTATCAACATGATCCGATACAATGACGAAAGGTAAACAAAATAAATAAATAAAAAATAATTGGTGTATAACTCAAATTATCAAAATATTCTTTGTTTCTTTCTTTTTTTTTTTTTTTTTTTGCATGATAGATACCTCAACAATGACAACATATTGACTATGAATGATCATATTCCTACCAATTCCAAAATACTTGCATCCATGTTGACATACTGCACAACTCGATTACCCGAGATTTTATATCTATTGGAAAATCCAAGATCAAAGGTAATAAGAATAGAATGAATTCTTCATGATATTCATTCCCATAATTTTTGATAGCGAAAGGATCGATTAGGAATGGAACGACTTGTATTGTTAGAACTGGTTGCTGAATGGATTCATTGTTCAAATTTGATTGGGATTCAAGAAGAGGGTGATGGCTTCAAGTCAGCTTATTGTACGCTTGGTGTTACAGCTCGTGTATTGGTAAAGATAAAACAGAAAAAAAAAAAAAGAATAGGTTCATCTAATCGTCTACTACTTTTTAGGATCTTTTCTTTGCATTTCCGTCGTGTAACCTAGCTCATTCTGTGATCTGTGACATGATCGGTCAAACTTTTGAAAACAAATGTTTACATCGGAAAAATAACAAACAAATGATACTGGAGGTAAGAAAACTATATGTTAAGCAAATGATTCTAATCATTGATTTAAATAGGTATTTACAAGTGGGCGTTTGATTCATCGGATATTAGAAGTGAATACTCAAGTCAAGGCGTAAGTATATACAAACATGAATTAAATTATTATTTTGTCGCTTAACTTTTCTTTTTTTTTTTTCATCATTGATTGTTAGATGTCCCGAATTATCTCGTACTTTGGGTTACATGGGACATTTGACTTTGTTAACCAAATCCATTGTACAAATACTGGATTCACAACCATACTTGGTCAAAACTCTTGGTGATAGTGTTCCTTGGGAAGAATGGGCTGATTATGCTAATATCGTCCTGAATCGTTGTGAAAAATGGGACATCCCTCCTCTTTCTGATATATCGGTATCAGCTTCTACAACATCTTTATCTACTGCCACTTTTCCTACACCACCTCCACCAATTCATATACCATCATCATTATCGTCAGGACCATTATCGTCACCTTTACCATCACCAACCGTATTACCTTCATTGCCTTCATCATTTTTATCAACAGAAGTAAGTTATCATATACTTTAGTATTCACACAATCGATCTTAACTTTTTTTTTTATTTAATTTCTTTTCTAGTTTCCTGTTGATGCTAGCTAGTTGATTATACCATAGATTAGACTTGTTTTTTTTATTACTTTTCTTGTTTATATTTATCTCATCTTTTTTTTTTTTTGATTATATGATTGACCATATCAAATCGTACTCTTCTCTTTTTGTACAATAATAAAAAGCACATTCACATACTATAAATTCTTGACGATAATATTTGTAAATCGTTGCTTGTTCACTTTGAAGTGAGTATATGTAACATCAAAATTCTAGGCCCCGATTTTCTTTTTTTTTTTTGGAATATAAGATTCAGAGGTCAACTTTTTTTTTTCTTTTTACTCTTTTTTATTTTATTGAATTATATAGATCAACGATATGAACGAGCAGGATATTATCGACTCACAACGCGATCTCACTCTTGAAGATGTAAAAGATCAATTCAAGTTACAAAGCTATCATGTGGATCGGCTACCTAGTTTTGTTTCAGATACGGATGCGGTGGTGGATACGATTAGAAAATGTATGAATTTAACATCAGATCTTATTGGTGATTTAGAAGAACGCGGTCATTCTGACCTAACAGCATCATTAGAAGCCGGTCTGAAGGAAACTATTGATTTGGAACACGCTATTAAGACGCAAAAGGATTTGTTTCTCCAACTTCAAGCAAATGTACGACAAGGCGTGGATATTGTAAGTTTATTATTATTATTATTTTCATTTGAGATATATAGCTCATTTTCTACATTTTACTGAATAACTTGAATTGAACTATGATTGACTAAAGTACTTTCTACCTTTTTTTTTTTTTAATGATTAGGGTAATGGATTGGATCATTATAATGAAGCCTGGGGCAAGGAAAAACAGAGATACGACGGGTTAGCAGACAAGGACAAATATCATCGTCATGAAAAATACAACGAATTTAAACAGCTGGTCTGGGTAAGAGGTCGACATATTATCTTTCTTCGAACGTCACTCATTCCTTCTTCCTCAATAGAACGTGAAACACCCGGATATACCTATGCCAAGTTTGGGTGAAATGGAAAATAACCATGGTGATAACGATGATGAATTGATTGTAGCAGCTACAAAAAAATCATTGAAATGTCCTTTGACTACCACGTGGTTAGTAGAACCTATGACAAGGTAATATCAAAAAGTGAATGGAAATGAAAGGAAAAAAAAAAAAGAAATTAAAAGATTATCGATGGAGGTGTAAAATACATCAAACTTGAAAATAAAAGGATTTACTTACGATTATCTTACCTTTATTTCTCTTTTTTTTTTTTGTTTGATATATATATAATATAGCAAATCTTGCAAACATACATTCTCAAAAGATGCTATTTTTGGTATGATCAAACGAAGCAATGGACAAATAGTTGAATGCCCTGTGCCAGGTAGGGAAAAAAAAAAAAAAGATCAATCATGATATTCAGACAAAAGCCAGAGGATGTCGTTCTGACTACCATTTTTTTTTTTTTTATGTATTAGGATGTCGACAAGCACTAGGAATGACGAGCTTTTATGAAGACACTCTAATGGAACGTTTGGTAACCAAGGCAAAACATAACCAAGGCTCAGAAAATGGATCAAGTCAGGTAAGCATACAAGTTACCAGCTTATAATTGTTATTAACCTTTTTTCATTTTCTTCAATGCAAAATTCATAGTTCCATGATGTAGAATAGAAGTATAAATATATATTTATACGATCCTTTTTTTTTCTGTACATACGAATCAATCAAAAAAGAATGAATCCAAACTCAATAAATAAATAAATACATATATCAGAGCTTTCTTTTGTCCCTTTTTATCTATTCTATAAGCATTAACTACCACAATCTTATATTCTTGATATGGAAGCTTATGCAAGAAAGAGGTTGAAGATGATAGTTGATAAATACCGAATATTCATAATGGTAATTAATAAGATGAGGTTTCTATACTAATCGATATCATTCACCAATGAAATTCAATTTGAATATTTGATTTCAAACATCTCCAAAGGAGCAGAAGGGTGTTTATTTGTTTGAAAGCAGAAAAAAAAAGTAAATAATAATAATAATAATAAAAGGTATAAGAAGAAAAGATAGCAGAGACAGAAATAGAAAGGGAATGTGATAGGGTAAGAGAAAGAGAGAAAAAAAAAAAATAGAAAACTAACTAATGATAGATGATTTTGTGGTATTTCCAAGATAATAATAATAATAATACTGATGATGATGATGGATACTAACTAGGCTTCAGAAGTTTGTTCTTCGTCTTCCGATTTCAATGCGATTTGCTTGAGTTCCAAATCATTGCCAGTGATGCGACGATACATATCCTTGACATCATCACAAACTGATTCAGAATGAGAAGTAGCATCATATGAGCGAGAGATAAATACTTGATCCTGGGTACCATCCTCCAATGGTTCTTCAATATCCAAAACGGAGATAAACCTAATTAAAAAAAAAAAAAAAAAAAAAAAAAAAAAAAAAAAAGAAAAGGAGGAAGAATAAATATATGTGTCCATCTTCCGAAACCGTTCAATAACTTACTTTTCATGAATAGGACCCAATAAAGCCAAACCAGCTTCGACTTCTTTTTCCGGTTCATCAGTTTCAACAATAGTAGAGACAATGGCCAAATAGCTATCTTTGGGAGCTACATAATGGTTGTTAGAAACGCAAGCAACGTAAACATCGTGTTTACGACCAATTTGATTTTGAGGGAGAACAATTTGACAAGAATCAGCATCATTGGTGTTAGGAATAGGATGTTTGAGGATACAAATAGCGCGTACAACTTTGCCAGTAGCCTTCACCTTGTCCTTTGCATAAGAGGGATCACAGATGATATGTTTAGCGCGAGCAATTTCGTTTTCAGACTTGATACCAACAGCTACCCCATTTTCATAGATGATTTCATCAGCAGCTCGTCCCAACATATAAACACCTCCATAGATAGCACTCAATCTATATTACAAAAAAAAAAAAAAAATATTATTAGTAATCCAAAAACGAAAATGATGAGAAAAAGTATCCAGGGGGGGTGAATAAAAGAAGAAGAAGAAACAAGGGGGGTTGAGATGGCGAAGAAGAAGAAAAAAAAAAAAAGAAAAGGGGAAAAACACGAGTACAAGGAGGAAAAGAAGGGAGTGTAGATAAAGTTTTTTTTTTTGTGGCAGTAAAAAGATCAATGATATCTAGTCTAAAGTGGTTCTCCTCCAAAGCTATGTTTTAGATTAATATTCTTACCTTGCAAATGATTGAGGGAGTTCACCTAAACCATAGAGAGGATAAATATAAGGGGTCTTTCCGTAACGAGCAATGGAACCAATATAAAGAATAACCTTGTCGATGGTAGAGCGAGCAGGTTGTTCAAGATAAGAATCATCCAAATGTAAAGCCATAGCATGTCCAATTAAATCCTGAGTTCCAGGTTCCAATCCAAATTTCTTGTAAAGATCAGCAGTAGTAATAGTATCAAAGTTAACGCCGTCATGAGTGGATTCATCGTCTTCCTTGTAATTTTGAATGAATTCAAAGAATTTTTGTAAACGACGTTTTTCCACCAAACCCAATAAAGGAGATGCCAAAGCTTCAGTTTCACTGGCAGGCATATGAGTGATTTTGCCATCGACGTACACAAAAGAGCCAGTAATTTGTTTGAATTCGAGGTATCTTGTCACACCAGTATGAACCAGGAACTTGACAATTTCACCATGAGCCATCAAGAACTTGGGAATCAAATCAACATTATAATCACGGCTATTACCAAGTTCTTCAGGAACAGGAACATCTGGTCTGAATTGACGATAAAGCTATAATAAAAGATGAGATGTAAGCATATTTTATATAATAACACACTCTCTCTCTATATATATATATAAATATATTACCTGGTTCAGGTGAAGAGACGCAGTATTACCACCATAGTAATCGTTTCTATCCATTTGTAAAACACGTTTCTTTTCAGCAGATAAGATACCAGCCAAGATACATTCGGTCAAACCAGTACCAAGAACAATAACATCATATTCTTCATTCTATACGCGGTAAAAAGAAAAGAAAAGGAGATATTAGAGTAAGTTTTTGCGTGAGAAAGAAGAAAAAAGAACTTACCATAGTGTAGATATATATATGTAGTATTTATATAAAAAAAAATGAGAATGTAAACAAACACACACGTAAGTAAACAAGTAAATAAAAAAAAAAAAAAAAAGAAAGAAAAAGAAAAAGAAAAAGAAAGGCAAAAAAAAATTCATTTTAAATTTGGCAGGTTGTCGGGAATTGGGGTAACATTCAATGGACAAAAACACGTGGAGCTACATATCCCTTCTTATACTTTATTGGCTCAATTGAATGTTCCCCCCACAAGTATTACTTCCAAGTAAGTTAACAACTGTGTATGTTATGTTGTCAAAATCATATTGATATTTACTCTTCGGGGATCCAACCGATCCAACCTTTTCCCCCCCTCCCCCTTTATATCCACCCATATATACACACACATCTTTACGACAACATACTTCCTTCGCATAAATTTTATATAAACATCAATTTTCTTACTTACCTTTTTTTTTTTTCTCTTTTTCTCTTTACTTTTTTTTTTTTTTTTTTTTTTTTTTTTTTTTTTTTTTTTTTTTTTTTTTTTTAATGATGACGAGTATAAAGCAACAAGAACCTTGTTTCCGAATCTATTTAGGGAAGAGTAATTGGGTGAATCTCAATTCTAAAATCACGGCTGATCTTATTACTATTTTTGAAAAAGGTGTTCCAGCTCGTTATACTTTGGCACCTGGCCTTCAGATTGATATTTTACCAAATGATGTTGATTGCAATAGTAAAACAACGGAAGTACCCAATTTAATGCGTGCCGATCTTTGCTATGATATTGACGACAATAAACAAGATAATCCTTCATCATCTATCACTCCTCCTATGAAAACTTTTGCTGAACGTCAAGAAGCTGTACAACAAGCCCTCTCTCGATTTATCAAGAATGAATTGGAAAGTCAGGGTATCATTGATGCATTCCCTCCTACTGATCGTGATGCTCCTTTACCACATGTCTCAACTTTGGCTACTCATCGTCATCTTGGTCTAGTAGCTGCTCCTCCTAAATTTAACAAGCGTACATCAAACCCAAAACATCTTCTACAGCAACATCCACCCCATATCGATGAAAAAAATCGACAATCAGATAATATCAACAAATCATCATCAACTTCTGATAACTCGGCATCATCATCTGTTTTAACTACTAGAAAATTTTCATCCAAAAAAATCAAAAAACGACGCAAATTTTCAAAAACAAACTTTTCATCTAAATCATCATCATCAATTATACAATCTCATGATCGACAGGATGATGACTTTTCCAAGGATAATTCATCAAAACATCAAATTCAATTCACATCCCCTCCATATGATTTTCGACCTTCTACGCTCTCTTCAGTGACAACAAGTCGTAGTGGACAATATGACAAAGGAAAATCATCATCCTTTACAATAACAGAAAAACAAATGGACTCATCAGCAGAGGGTGATGATGATGATGATCAGAACAATTATAATGATCATGATGTGAAGGATGATGGAAGTATACAAGGAAACTTATATGATGATCATTCAGCACGCACGGACTTGTTTCATTCTATGGATTTTATGGCACCGACAACAACCACAACCACGACAACAACAACAGCAACAACAACATCATCATCATCATCATCATCACTTTGGTACCCACAACGACATTTTCAAACTAATCCTTCACCATCCTCAGCCACTTTATCATCACCGCCCTTGTTTTATCCACAACATCACCAACAACAGGCATCACCCCTTTATCCATCAGACCATTCTTCACAACAAAAAGATGTGACAGCATGCTGGGGTTTATACGGTTATGGAGATCATCAACATCATCAACAACATCAACATGATTTTGATATATATACTCAACCATATCCACCCAATGAAAGATCGCAAGGAGAACCTTTATTAATGAAATCTCTTGAAACGGATTATAACACACTTCGATCAACCACTATACTTCCATCATCTTCATCTCCCACTTATCAACCACCATTGCAACCCTATTATGCAAATAACCATGCCTTGTCGTTTTTGTTACCCTCCTCAAACTCCCTTTCCAATATACCACCTCTACCATCCTCATCTTCTTCTTCTTCAAATGATACCGATGCTACCATGGAATTGATCACCTCACCTCTACCACCATCCACAGCTGCTTCTCGTCGCTCTAGCAAAGGTTCTATTTTGACTAGATAGTATTAGCTAGTGATATTTTCCTTTTTTTTTTTTTTTTTTGGTTCACTTTTTGATCTTATTCCTTTTCCTTATATAAATGAAGAATAAAAATAAAAAAAAAAAGTTGGTTTGAATCTATCTACCTTTTTTTATTATTATTATTATTATTATCACGATAAAAAAAATGATGACTATAATACAAATGTAATATATACTAAATAAATGATGACTATAATCCTAAAGGTGCCTTGAAGATAGCTTCCACTTCGGTAGATATCGTTTGTTGCATCTTGTCCATAAAAGGAATCCAATCGGGCCCTATTCCATGTTGTCGTCGAATAATATGGTTCAAATGCATCAGTAGCAGCTGGGCTCTTTCCAAATCCTTGTACCAAACCAGTTGTTTCAAATAATTCGTCACTGTATCAACATCCTTTGGATCGGGCATTGTTTTATATTCCTGTACCCATTCATTTAGTAAATTTCGTACATCCTCGAGTTCCGATTTCCCCATTAGCTTTGGTTCTTTTTGGACCTAGTCACAAAAATAAATATATATAAAATAAGTATAATGATCACATTTCAACGCCTATCATCATAAGACTTACTTTATTGTTGCTTTCCGCTGAAGAAGAAAGTGCTATTGATGATGTTAATGGTGATGATGATCGAGTACTGACCTGATGGTGCCTTTTTCGTTCTTGTTTTTGTCGATAAATTTCCAATAGTTCTTGTTGGATATCTTTAATTTTTTTATTATATACAACAGTTAGTCATCAAATTATCCTTGATCTTTTTTTTTTTTTTTTTTTTTTTTTTTTACCTCTGGGTAGCTGAGACCATATCTCCGTATCCTTGGGATGCATGTTTCCTAGTAGTTGGTCGTCATGATCGAAGGATCCAGTGGTCGAAATATCATCATCATCATCATTATTATTCGTATTTGTCAGCATCCCAACGTCAAAACCAGATTGGCTATCATTATCTTGACAAGAGGAGGATCTTTTCGGGCTAGGTGGGAAAAGTTGAGTAAGAGTGACGACCGGTTTTTTTTCAATGGTTTTCGATTTTGTACGCCTATTTTGAGGTGATTTCGTAATCCTTGAACTATTGCCGTTGTTCGTTGTGGAGGAAGATGTCGATGTTTTAAGAGAAAACTTTGAAACTGATGTAGATGTTTCCTGTTGCTTTCCATGTTCCCTTGTTTCTGTCGATGAACTAATAGTAGTATAAGCTTCTAATACTTGTTTTTGCATTGTATTTGGTAACGCCAAAAGGGCTGCAGGATCTAGTTGAGACCAAGATGGAAGGACCGTTAAACTTTGAGTAGATGCAGTAGTCATATTATTATTATTATTATTATTATTTTCCATGGTTATTGACTTTGAAGAATTCATAGGCTGTTGTTGATTTTTCGTTGATTCATGTACTAGTTCCAATTCATATCCATCTTTTAACTCTTGTTGTATATTTTGAGGTAGTTCCATATATACATTATAATCCACCGTCTAAAATAGTAAATAAAAATAAAAAAAGAAAAGATGAGTAATGCCACTAAAAATAGTTCATTTTACTCACCATCTTGTTTTTCCTTTGTATGTCTTTACAAGTTTCAGTTTCTTGGACTTTATCAGTCGTCGAAGATGTCATGGTACCAAATGGAAGTTTTGATTGCCCTAATATATAAAGATATCATCCTTGTAAATAAACCATACAATCAACTTTAGAAGGTTGACTTACGCTCGTCTTCAGAATCACTGCCATCATCATCATCGTTCAGCTTTTGTATTTGAATGCCTAGACCTATAGTAGAAAGTATGAAAAAAAAAAGTTTGATTCATTTCGATTTTGTCATTGAATTTCATATTTTACCTCTTATATCACTAACCAAGAATGAAAATGTTTTCAATATACGCTTGACATGGGATGCAATGAGATCAGGATCATTAGTAAAGGAATCCAACGTTATGGATTTTGAATAGCTATCGCATTCTCCACAGCCAAGATGTTTTTCCGCTTCACCTGCATAGATAGATCGGACCAGTACCTGTAAAATACAATAGTATAAATTGGAGAGTCAGTTAATGACACTTAGATTTGACATTGGTTTTGTTATAAATACCTTGAGAGTAATGTTTTTCCCTTTCTTGTCGATCGCCTTTAATCTTTCACTGACTTCTGTCGCTAAGGATTCCAAAAATTTCTATACAAAAAAAAAAAAAGTTAAATAAGATAATAAAAAGGGCTGGTATTGTTTTCTGTGTTGACTTCTTACATCGGCTTGATCGTCATTTTCAAATCGAACACCCCACTAAAAAAATAATAAATGTTGTTAGAAAATGATATATATTTATCAATACACACCCAATATAGTAATTATATTATCACTCATAATCACACACTTACGTTGACTTCAGCACTAAGAGATTGTCTAGGCTGATCAGTAACAAGGGGACGATCATCAATACCTTTTGCAAAACTATAAAGTGTTTGACCAGTTTTTGGACCAAATTTTGATTTCAAAGTAGAGAGTGCCATTTTCCCAAGTTGCCCAACAGTAGTCACTCCCTATCATCATGACAAAAGTATGTAAAAAAAAAAAAAAAAAAAAAAAAATCAGTGTTAGTATTTGATGTATACAAACTATTTAAAAAAAAAACACTGAAATGATCCCATTTATATTACCATTTCCTGCAGTTTACTTTCCATGGAATATCCGACCTAATATAAATAGAAAAATGGAAAGTAAGTTTATTACAAAAATTAATATATAATCTATATTTTGAAATAAAGGAGAGAGAACACTTACACCAGGTAAATCTCCTACATTTTGATCAGTCAGAAATGATTGAATATCTTGCGTTTTACAGTAGTATTGATTACAGGGTTTTGCCTTTTTGGTTGCCAATCTACAATACGATATTTATAAAAAGAAAAAAGGTAAATCAGATATTTTTGTCAGTAATATTATCATTCAAATAGAATATTTTTACCTTGCTATAAGAATATTGGGTCCAATTCCAATACTTGCTTCACAACCTGTTCTTTCTCGGATATCATCACGTATTTTCTTAGCCAAAGATTCTTCTTGTCCAGTTTCCGCTTGTGTAATATGAGATCCAACTTCCAGCAAGGCTTCATCAACGCTAACAGCTTGAATTTCATCAGCATATTCAAACAAAATCTATAATACCAGTAAGAAATTAGTGTGATTTGTATGAACATAAAAATTACTTCCAAGCTTACATTATAAAATATTTCTGATACTTTTCTGTATTCTTCAAATTCATATCTAGAGAGATAAAATCAGTTTGTATTAGTCAAATATATATATATATTAATTCTTTCTATTTCATTTTAGTTTCTTACGGTATGATATGAAGATCAGGACACAATTCTTGAGCTTGTCCCACACTAATAAAAGTAATAATCATATTAAAAAAAAAAATAGAGAATTCAAAGTATTGATGATTTATTCTTTCTGCTAGAGTTAACCTACCGCATGCCATTTCGAATACCAAAAGACCTTGCTATATAGTTGCATGACGCTAAGAAAAAGTAAAAGAAAAGAAAAGAAAAAAAAAAGAGGATGAGAATAAGATTGTAATGAATCTATTATTGTTTTCAATTACCTATATCACTTGATGAATTTTTTTGAAGACCTTTTCCATGAGAGACAGCCACCTTTATCAATAATAATAATAATAATAACAATAATAAAAAAGCAAGTTAGTATCACCATAGTGATCCTTTTTTTTTTTTTTTTTTTTTGTGACAATTTACTGGTAAACATGATAATTCTGGTCTACTTTTGATTCCAACAGAGGCAAAAAAGCAATCAAAGTCAACATGCATCACTAATCGACGATGGGATTGTTGTTTCTGTTTTAATGAGTGAGAAGATGATGATCGTTGTTCCTTCGCTTTCCGTACAATATCTTTGAGTTCTGCTTTCCATGAAGATAAATGATGTAATCGAGATGATTGATAGTATCGCTTGACAAAATCAGGATTTGCGGTAGAATTATTGCGATTCCATGGATTTGATAATAATGCTGCATTGAGATCCTTTCCAGAAGGTTGTATATTTTCTAATTTCGATGATGGAGAAGATGGTTGTGGTGATATTCTTGATGATGCTGATGAAGAAGGTCGTAGTGGTGCTATTGTCAAAGGAGAAGGTCGATTCACATTTGTCGGTGTAGAAAACGAATGACATATAGATTCCTTGGTATTAGATAGTTGATTATCGTTGCCAGAAGTAAGTTCTTCAATATTCTGTCGTATTGATGTAAGTGTAGTAGAAGATGATTCTGTGCTGATAGATCGATTAAATTTTATTTCTTTTTGAGCTCGTTCATTATGTATCACTCTGTATTTTGTCCAAGGTAATAATTGTCCTGCTTTAATTGAATCCATGATCCAACTTGGTGTCACCACTTTGTACGCCCTACATAAAATAAAATAATTAGGTATTTTTGCAAAAATGAAATAAAAAAAAAATAAAAATTACTTTTTACCTGAATTCGTGCATTTTAGAATTAGTCAAAGTAGTTGCTATGATATGAGTCACTTTGGATTTTTTCACTATAACAAAATAAAATTAAATAAAATAAGAATTAGTAAGATATTTTATTATATATATATATCTTACAATAATGCTGATAGTCTCCTCCATATTGAACAATAATTCGTCGTAGTTCACTTTGAGGAGGATCAGTATATCCATTAACATAAATAGATAGACCTTTCAAAATTGGTATAATATTTCCTTCTGCTTGATTTCCTCTAGAATATTAAAAATATAATTTTAGTTTATGCATCTTAGATCAAGGAATGAATTACTTACAATATTGCTTCTTGTTCTTTGAGTTTCGATTGTTTATTTTGCATATATTTTCGAAACTCTCCAAAGTTGATCGCTCCATATGGATCTTGATCTGTCATCAAAAGATGTTAATGTAAAATAAAAAGGAAAAAAAGAAAAGAGTGTAGAAGACGACCGCAGTTGGCAAGACATCAAAACCAAATGTTTTTTCTTTGATGTTTTCAAATACCGACCTCAGCAACAAGAGTTTGTGATTTTCTCTCCCTCTTTTTTTTTTTCTCTCTCTCTCTTTCTTTCTCTTTTTCTTCTTATTACTTTTTTTTTTCTTTTTTTTCTGCCAAGAATTTTATGACATCTTCATATATACTGATAACAAGAGACCCTAGTCAAGATGATGGAAATATTGATCCGGGAGGATGTAAATTAATGGATTCTTTCGGTATATTCATCCAACTTTGTTTAGCCACTGTTGCTTTCTCAACGTTACTTATTAAACGACAACGGGAAAAACCACAACGACCTCTTAGGATCTGGTAAGAATAAGGCTTATTAACTAAAAAGGAAAGCAAAAGACTGATTCCTTTTATAATTATATATATATAGGTCTTTGGATGTTAGCAAACAACTAGTGGGTGGTGTTGTAATTCATACTTTGAATGTTGTTGCAGCTTACTTTTTCGGTGTCAAGCCCGAACAAGGAGAACAATCAAATCCTTGTGTATGGTAAATGAACTATTATAGTGAAAAAATAAGAACAGTTGACATTGAAGGTATATTGACTCTTTTCCCTATTCTCAACAATTTTTTTTATTTATTTATTTATAATCACCTTAAACAAATATTAGGTATTTTTTGAATATTCTGGTAGATTGTACCATCGGCGTAGCTATTCTTTGGATCATTCTCCGAGGATTTAAGTATCTTACAGACTCTGTGTTACAATGGCCTGGATTTCAGTCTTATGGTGATCCTCCATTATTACAGCAGCTCAAACGTTGGGTGAAACAATTATTCATATATACCATTAGCTTAATGTTGATGAAAACTCTAGTTGTCTTACTCTTTCATGTTTGTCCTTGGATGGAAGATTTTGGATTATGGGTTCTTGGATGGACAGCTGGAAATTATAAATTACAAGTAGCTTTTGTTATGTTAATGCAAGTCAAAACAAGATATGCACGATTTATACTGATTGACTTATTTATTTATTTATTTATAGATTCCCACTTGTAATGAATACTATACAATTTTGGATCATTGATACCATTGTCAAACATAAAGATTCAACTCAAATCAGACTGCAACATAGGGACCATGAGGAAGAAGACGATGTGGAAAACTTATTAGCTACTATGGAAGAAGATATTCATGATCAACGAAAGCAACAATCCCAACGACATGGAACAATAGTGGAATCAGGATTAACGACATCATTATCATCTACATCTCTCCGACAAAAACAACAAACCATGATGGAAGATGAAAGGCCACTATTAGCAGAACATCATCCTGAACAAGATACGTTTGATATGGATAAGGAACATGCAATGGAAGCTCGACAAGCTTTAGATGATCATGCTAGTTTCTTACCGATTTCAACCTCACCTCGGGATACTAACAATATGTTTGAACTTGGGTTATCAAAACGTCACTCGATCGATCATTCCAACTAGACGAACTACTCACGCTATATATTCATCTTTTTGTATATTCAACAGATCAATCTACTCATTCCTTTTCATTCATTTAATATCGTACAAATATAGTGTAGTATTAGCATAGTCAACTCACATTCCACTCATATATCCCCTTTTTACCATCTCTTTTTTTTTTTTGTACATCATTTTTGTGTTTTTTTTTATATATTTTTATTATAGTTTGCCATTCTTCTACCAATACTATCCATCATCATTGTTTTATTATCATACATCTTCATCCAAATAAACAAATTGATTTCAAATATAATCTAAAACTACAAAGTCTTTAACAATTTTGCTTCAGCATCATGTAAAGATTTTCTAAATACTAACCAAATAGGACTATCATCCGTACTAGTAGCAAGAGATAATTTGTCAGTATTGTTGGTGACTTGATCATTTTCAGGCAACATGATGGAAGAGGCAGCATCCAAATATAACATCACCAAGTTGTTCAGAAGTTGTGCTTGATCATCAGTCAGAGTACCACTTTGTCCTTCAGCATAGTCAAACCACCGTTCTCCAAGTTCAGATAAGAACTGCACATTATTGTTATTATCATGGTTATCGTCGTTTACGAATTTGATGGCTTGATATGCAATCCGAATACCATCTTGTAATCCACGGTTACGATAAGCCAAGTTGCATGCTTTTGTATGAGCGTCATCGTTGAGTTTCTATGATATTTGAGCAAATAGAATACATATTAAGACTTTTTGTTTGTTTTCTTTTTTCGTTTTCTTTTTTTTTTTTTTTGAGTTTACCTTGAGGCATGCTTTTCCAAATTTAGAAGCAATCGCTCTGAACGACAAATCGTTTAGTCCAGGGAACTTCCAAAGTAGCTCATTTGATGAAGCCAATATAATCCCCCAATTGCTTTGCTCCTTATAGTATTCCAAGATATGTTCCAATGATGCATTGTAATTATCGTAGACAAACATGGTGAGTGCGGAGGCGATTCTATGTCCAATGGATAGATACGATTCATATTGTTCAAACATTAAAACAAGGGTACTGTCACTTCGGATAATATCACGAATTTCTGCCATAGATAATAAATCGAGTTCGTTGTTGAAATATTCCACACTGATTTCACTATCTTTGACTCCAACCTCGCTATTGTTTTCAACTTTGGGATTGTTACTACCATCAATATTATTGTTCTAAAAAAAAAGGGGGGTAAGTTAAAAAGTTGTACTTTTTTATGCTATTTTCACATCATTTTGTCATACCTGGAAAACTTGATTAACTAGTTGATAAAATCTTGCCAAGATTTCCATGTCACCAGCACGAGCTAAAAACAAGTCGAACCTAGGAATGAAGTATGCAACCAGTTAGTAAATAAAAACAAACCACTTCCTCTCTCTCTTTTTTTTTTTTTTTCTATACCTCTTTAAAAATCGGTAGTCGCCTTCAATTGATGTCCGCATTTCTATGATATTTGCCACAGCCAAATCTACAAGTCTAGAGGACTTCATTGTGGATAATAGTGTTGGATGATTGTCTCGTATTTGC
The DNA here is from genome assembly GCF_025201355.1 of Halteromyces radiatus. Classification (NCBI taxonomy): domain Eukaryota; kingdom Fungi; phylum Mucoromycota; class Mucoromycetes; order Mucorales; family Cunninghamellaceae; genus Halteromyces; species Halteromyces radiatus. The sequence goes on along the minus strand of NW_026251692.1, from coordinate 1,216,070 downwards.
TGTGTTTTATTGCTAGAAAGATTTGATTCTTTTGACCTTGCAGGCGATCTATTCCCAGAAGTGAATCCCTGTTGACAGTAATTTGGCGTTTGGTCTTCACTATTTTCATCATTGCCGAATTCTAATGAGTAGTGATCAGTGCCAATGGAAATCTGAGAGTTCGAACGTTGCATACTACTGTGCTGACTACTGTTGCTACCACTGTTATCGATATTGATATTATATATGCTATTTTGTCCATCATCTTCCAATCCTTCATTTGCAAAGGCGGCGTTGTCATCTTGTATAAATTGCTATAAAGAAACAATCAATGAGCATACATCTGACGAAATAGAAACAAAAGATGAGAAAATAAAACTTACTAATAAATCTTCAGGAGTAACTTGATCCAGTTGTTGTTTTGAAAACCTTTGTATAGATCGATCGGCATATACCAGAGCAAAAGGATCAGTTCGCTCGTCCCATACATCTTCTTCTGTCACCTTTTCAACCATTGCATCACAGAATCGATACCATCCACTTCCCTCAACAGGAATGTCCTCCAAAAGATTGATTTCACTAGGTTCAACCCAAATATATCCCCAGTAATGTCCAGTCCCACTAAGTCCATCAGTATGTAGTACAGCTCGTAAATCGTAAGGTACTTTACGTAATCTTGGATCGTCGAACAAGTTTTTCAATGATTCCTGTCGTTCTAATTCGAGTTGCTTCAGTTCTGTTAGAAAAAAAAAAAAAAAAAAAAGAGTTAATCTATCGACCAATAACATTTGATATTATTGTTCATACCTTTTTGTTTCTTTTCTATATCATCTCGAACATGATATAACACCTGTTGTATAGACTGTAGTGATTTGATATATTCAATATTTTCGTCGGTAGCGGCAAGCGAGCTGACTTGTGAATTCAAATATTCGGCTGTTGTGTTCAATAATTGACATTTTCCTAGAGTAACAGGGGTATCATCCTTCAAATAATTTGCATCGTCCACACTTGTTGATATAGACTGAGGTAGTCCTTCATGCTGTAAGTTCCATATTTCCTTTTGAGTCCGTCTTATGTCTGATTTCCATTGAGCTGCCAATTGATATTTCTGTAATGCCAAATCTTTGTTTTCTATCAGGTATCGATCAAGATAAATGGTCTTTTCCAATTTATAAGATGATCCTTCCTTTTTACTCTTTTGTTGCTCTTGATAATCTTGTCGATCTTCTAAAGTCACAAAGAGTATCGGTGGTACTTGAGTAAATGTAGTAAATTTGTATGATCCCCTCATATCTTCTTCGTCGGACTCATTGCTACCCAAGTCTTCATCATCATTATCAACATCGCTTGAATCTATGGCTATTTCACTATCAACTTGATAACTTTCATATACAAGAGGATCCAAACAATCATGAAATGATCGCATTGATGTGTTCATACCAAGGTTGAGGTAATAGATATCTTCATAGTCAGTTTCCGCGCCATTGCTAACTTGAGCTGATATAAGAAATAAACTAAAAAAAAAAAAATTTATTATACATCTATGATTTCTGTCTTTTATGATGATTGCTTACTTTTTGAAGTCCATAGTTTTTATCAATTCCTTGCTTTCATCTATCCTGTTTGTTTCATCGATAGATATCAAGCCACCAATGACAGAATCCAAAAAATCTATAAATCAATCCAACAAAAAAAAAAATGAGTAACATATATATATTCAGCAGTAAGCGTCTTTCATTTACCTTCAACCGTCTTATCATCGGCTTGCCACTCAGTTGATGAAGTCACTACGCGTGTATTGATCGCTCTGACAAAATGAGCTATTGATCCATATAACCGTTTTGTGTTTCCAAGAAAGGCAAAAAGTTTTTGTAGTTCTGCTAAGGCTTTGACCAATAGAAGAGGGATAAAAAAAAAAAAGGGAGAAAAGAGAAAAGTTAGTGATTTCTATAAGTCATGAATATATAATATGTCTAGCTTACCTATTTGATCCTTTGTCATAGACACTAGTTCATCCATTCTCAATATAGATGTGTCACTTGGCTCAGTCATTGTCGTCATAGGTTTCGGTTCATCAGGCTGAAATTCTTTTCGATCAGGTATGCTATCCCAGATGTCAGTAGTAGGACCATTTACATTGTTGTTGATTGAAGAATCCATTATGTTTGGTGTCAGTGAAATACTTTCATCCTTATCTATTGTCATTATAGTATCATCGGATGTTAATTGGGAAGATTGTTGCTGTCGTTGTTGTTGTGGTGGTGGTTTGACAATATATCCATGTACAGGTTCTCCAAATCCTTTCCAATAATTGGTGGAATTTCCCCAAGTTTGCGGTGTTGGTCGATATGAGAGGATAGCAGATCGAAAAAGAGTAATATGGAATAAAGCTTGAATGATGATTGGTGCATAGGCGAAGTGATATGAAGGAGGACGCAATCCAATGGGTCTATAGTATACAATAATTGTGAATAAGGATATCACATATATATATGTAATGATACACTTACATATTATCTATGGCAGCACGATCAGACGGAGCATCAGGATCTCTCCACCAAGTCAAAGAAGACTGAGTAAAATGAGGTAGAGATTTGGTATTGGTATTTGGAGAAACAGATGAGGATTGGGTATATTCCTAATCCAAAAAAAAAAAAATAAATAAATAAATAAATAAGAGAAGAAGAATATCAATATTCTTTCTAAATATTTCAATCTTCACCTACATTCGCAGTAAAAGGAACAACACTCCAACTAGCATTATCGCGTGTAACATCTGAAGATTTGCCTTGATTCTGATAATCCTTGATTAAAACAGCACGTTTTTGCTCTGTTATTAAAAAAAAAATTAAGGTCCTTTTGATCATCAACTGTATATTGAGTTTTTTTTTTTTTTTTTTTTTTTTTTTTTTTTTTTTTTTTTTTTTTTTTTTTTTTTTTTTTTTTTTTTTTTTTTTTACCTTGTTCCATATCCTCTTCTTCTTCTCCTTCTTCTTCTGCTTCAGTATGAGAAGTAACCGTAGAATGATCATTTATAGATATATGTTGTTGGATTTGCGATGGTTGTTCAGTAGTAGTAGTAGTAGAAATTTTGTCAAATGGAGTTGCTTGAGACCAAAGAAAATCTTCATTGTTATTCCTCGTAAATTCTGTTTCGTTCAAGAAGAACTATATATATAATAAAAACTTAACAATAGTTTTTTATTCTATTTGTTTCTTTTCTCACTTACGCTTTCTTCAGTGTCTGCCCCACCAGAGAATATAAAATCAGCAGCTCTTTCCACATTGTAGTTATAACGCTATCAAGTAAAAGAGGAAGAAAGATAAAAAGAAAAAAGGATTTAGTAATTATTTCGTCCGAATACGTTGTCATATTAAAGTATATACACTTTATTTACACTTAAAGCATTAATGGCCTTTTTTCTATCGATACCCTAATTAAAGAAAAAAAAAGAATTAGACAATACAATTTAAAAATTTTCGAGATGTCTAGTCTAAGGAACAGTTTATTTTACCAGCATTTCTAGCTGTGAAATAGCATCGCTTATAGTGGTTTCAGTCGTCATAAAAGTATAGTGAAAAGATTAAAGGTAAAAGAAAGAAAAGAAGAAAGAAAGAAAAAAAGGGAAAGAAAAGAAAGAAGGAAAAAACTGGACGTATTCGGAGACTCAACATATCATATAATAAGTTATGATTATGAATATTATTATTAAAAAAGAAAAAAAAAAAAAGAAAAAACTGGTTTAATTGAATAAAAGAATTATTCTAAAATTTGAATATAATCATATATCTATCTTATATTCTTATTTGTTCATATTTGTTTTAAAGGTTAAATAATTCTAGAAACCTAGAGTGAAAAAGTTCTTTTTTTCTTCAGTATGTCTATTTTTCCACGTCATAAAAACGGGTTTTGCTTTGAATTTTTTGAGTGTAATTTTTTTTTTCTTTTTTTTTCACTTTTTTTTTTAAATTTTTTACTACGAGAAATACCAAAATATATAACAATGAAAAAGAAAAAGGTAAAATTCAATATAAATAATATAACTGATTAACTTCTTTTTAGGTCTTATTGATGGGAAAGAGCGGATCAGGAAAAACATCCATGCGTTCCATTATATTTAGTAATTATATAGCAAGGGATACAAGACGACTAGGAGCAACAAGTAAGTTATAAGAATATATATATATATATATATATATATATATTCATTAACTCTTTCTTTCCTCTTTTTCTTTTTGAATAGTCGATGTGGAACATTCTAATGTCAAGTTCTTGGGCAACCTTGTCTTGAACTTATGGGATTGTGGAGGGTAAGAGAGAAAAAAAAAAAAAAAGATACTGAAATATTGTTAATATATAATAATAATAATACTTTCTATGTCTATATAGTCAAGAAGCTTTTATGGAAAATTATTTTGCATCACAAAGAGACCGTATATTCAAGAATGTCGAAGTACTCATTTATGTATTTGATGTGGAAAGTCGAGACTGGGAAAAAGATTTACACTATTATCAATCATGTTTGGATGCTATTTTGGCCAATTCAAAAGAAGCGCGTATATTTTGTCTTATTCATAAAATGGATCTTGTACCCGAACATCAACGTGATGAAGTAAGTTTTTTTTTTATTTTCGAAAAGAAATAGATGAATGATTTCTTATTTTGTTTTTTTTATTATGCAGATATTCAATGAAAGATTGGTTGAATTACGTACAAGATCTGAACCATTACATATTGAAGGTTATTGTACTTCTATTTGGGATGAAACCTTATATGCTGTAAGTTTTTCTATATTCTATTCAATCTTTTTATTTATTTATCTATATATATTATTATTATTAGGCATGGTCTCAAATCGTCCACTGTTTGATACCCAACATTCGTACTCTAGAATCACACCTTGATAACTTTTGTAGAATATGTGATGCTGATGAAGTAGTATTATTTGAAAGGACTACTTTTTTAGTAATCGCCAATGCTGCTACTATTAAACATCAAGATCTACATCGATTTGAAAAAATCAGTAATATTATTAAACAATTCAATCTCGGCTGCAGGTAAACCAATGATCCCCTTACCTTTTTTTTTTTTTTTTTTTTAATTTACCCTTTCCCCCCTTTGTCTTGTCTTTAGTCGATCACAAACAAGATTCAAAAGTATGGAAATCCGAGGTAGCTCTTTTACTGCCTTTATTGACGTTCTTACCAACAATACTTATGCAATGATTGTCATGTCAGATCCAAATATACGTAAGTTATCTTATTTATTTCATTTTATTTAAAATTATTAATTATTATATTATACAATAGAATCTGCTGCTACTTTATTGAATATTTCGGCTGCTAAGAAACATTTTGAAAAACTGGAAGGACCTCAGTGAATATAATTAGTTTTTTTGTTTTTTTTTTTTTTTTGTTTTTTTTTGACTTAAAAAGACGTGAAATTCCCAAATAAAAAAACGGCGTTTGAATATATATAAAAAGTCTTGTATCAATCGATATATTTTTTATTGTTTCTCTCTTTCTCTTTCTTTCTCTTTTTTTTTATATATTTTATCTTCATGGTTTCACGACCTATATCACGATTTATTATTCATCGATCTATTTGGAAAACGCATAATACATATCATCCAAACAAACTTAAACAATGTCGAATGTTTGGTGATCAATCTCAACCTTTCCCTTCTCCATACCCAAATCGACCTATTATTGAAGACGATAAAAAGAAGGATAACGATTTGACTAATGATTCTCTTAGCTCTTCCGATACTCTCAATAACAAAAATGACAACAACTTTGTATTATTAAGTGACCGACAGAATCCACTTCTTACTACACAACCTAATCTACATTTAGAAGATACCTCATTATCCTTTTACCGACAACATCACTTTGATACCTATCGATTATTACAATCACTAGAACAACAAGGTTTTACGAGAAATCAAGCTGAAGTAGTTATGAAAGGTATCAAATTCAAACTACGAGAAAGGTATTTTATTATTATGTACAAGTATTATTATTTTTTTGAAATACTAAACCATCTTTTTCTTAAAAAAAAAAATCTTACCGGGGATATTATATAGTACAGCACGACTAAGAAAACAACTTTTACTTCGATCTGATCTTGAAAATGTAAGGAACATAGATGATTTATTAATTGTTGATTGATCACTTTTCTTATTTTATTTATAGGAATCTTATCTATTCAAAGCAGAATTATCAGAACTTCGAACAGAAATTCAAATCATGCGGCGTAATGATACTCAAATGTTACAAACAGAAGCAGCAATGGTAACTAGAGAAGTAGAAGCTTTGGCACAACGATTACGGGAAGATGTGGCAACAATGAAGAATGACGTGACTTTGGATATGAACAATCGCAAGAATGAAACACAAGAAGAACAAAAGGCTATTGATATGAAAATACAAGAAATCAACAACAAGTTTACAGTACAAATGGGTGAAGTAAGAACTGAATTGGAAGCTGTTAGATGGGAAACCATATGGAAAGGCATGGGTAAATACAAATAGATATGCGCACATGATATACATGAAGGTTGATATCTCATTTTTACTTCTGTTTTTTTTTTTTTTTTCTTATTATGTCCACGCGGGAATTTGAACATCATTATTAAATAGCTGGTGTTGCTAGTGCAGGAATTAGTATTGCCACACTTGGATATTTATTGACAAGATTTGCTGATCGAAGAGCTGAAGCTGCAAGGGTGGAAAAGTTAAAAAAGAAGAAACTTCTCAAGGAAGAAGCTCGACAATCAGGAACTGCAGATATGGAAGTTATATATTAGATTTTGATGATATTGAGTGATTCTTATTGCTAGACATAGTTTTATTTTTTTTTATATATACTTACTACAATAAATAAATCTTCTTTTCTTTTACATTATTATTGTAACCAAGGGGATAATTTGCTGGATTTTTTTTTTTTTGTTGTGATAGGGTCAGGTGGATAGAAATAAAACTTAAAAAGTTGGCTACGACTCCATTGACTGTACGACTTATTTCTTTTTTTTTTCCTTTAAATATCATTATGATTCTCCTTTTTTTTCTTTTATTTTTTTTCTTTCTTCTTTTGTATATTTCTCATTATTAATGCAATCCACACCATCACTTCATCATTCAATCTCTTTACCATTACTACCATGTTCAATATCCAGTTCTTTTAGTCATACAACTCCACCAGTAGAAGCACCTACAACCATCAAAACAAAGCCTTCTTTTTCAGAAATAGAACAAGTTCAAGATGATCAAGATCATTTATTCACAACTAGTCATTCTTTGATGACTGCTCAATTACAAATTCACAAAGTGACCGAACCTTTTGTTAGTCCACTTACTGAAACTAATCTTGATTATCATAAATCTACCGTAAGTTTTGTATATTAAATACTTAGGGGTGGGAAGTCAAGGTTTTTTTTATGCAGATCTGACTTGAAAAAAAAGATATCTCTAATCATATGGTTAACTCTAGATGATGGGTTACACATAAGCGTGGTATTTTTTTTTCTAACTTCCACTTTTTTTTTTTATAAAAGTTTCCATCAAGTCGTGATGCTAAACGTAGATATGTTGAGTTTTTTATACAAAATCAAAGAATGCTATTAGAACAAGAATTGGAACTACAAAGAAAAACAAAGGCAGAAATTAGCTCAATGATACCTTTGGACACACGATCAACTGATGAAGAATTAGTACGTGATGATAATCAACAATTTATTGGCTCTTTATTGACCTCGGAAATACAAACACCCATTCTCTCATCTATTAAAACTGCTACTACTACTACTACACGTCGACGCCATTCCATGTTATCTCAACATTGGCTTTCTAATAATGATCATCAACATCAACATAATGCTCTACCTTCATCGGATGATAATCATCAAACCATAAACGTAGACAACACTAAGCAACAAAACAAATCATCATGGTTAAAAAATCTTACACGATGGATTCGGATTGGTCAAGATAAAAAAAGGAATCGTCGACTGTCACTATTGGATAATGATGATGATGATGAACAAGAAGTTCAGGTACAGACATCAAGACTGGATGATATGCAACGACAAAGACGCCGTGAACAACAAGCAAGAAAAGCAGCAAGACATGCCTCTTGGTCAGTCGGTACCTCTTTTGAAGAATACAAGCGAGAAAAAAATAGGATGGTAGAACAAGGTTTATATGGACTCAGCAATGCCAACATCGCTCGTGCATTAGGTGGTTCACAACGTTCAAAAGCATCACTTCTTTTTCTTCCTGTAGGCAACGCCGTACCCTCTTCATCATTAACAAATGATCATGATCCTCCTATTCCATCGCCATCATCCATCACTCCTTCGACTCCACCACTTGTACACACTCCTTCACCATCATCATCCAGTCAACAACAAAAAAAAAAGGATGTATCTTTTATGGAACAAACACTCTCTTCTACTAAATCACTCTTACGCCCGGCCAGATCGTTACGCAGAAAACAAAATCATCATCCTGTCGACAACCCAATCAATGATGATCATCATCATAGAAAAAACACTGTTCGCATGGATCCTCATCCAACGCATCATCGCCAACAACGACAAGATAAAAGACGACGCAGCCATCATTTTGTCAATCGATACTCGCCACAACTATCAGCATTAGAGGAAGAAGATTTAGCGATGACAACGTCAGATAGTCAAAACCTGATTGCATTTCGATACCCTAAAATGGTACGATTACAAGACTTACGGGATGCGGCAATTCATATACTTTCTGTGTCGGATGACCATCAACCTAACAGAAAAAAGATTGGTGATGATCACACTATGGAAAACGATCATTTCAAATGGCGACAACATAAGCAACTATTTGATGATGATCATGATAATAACAATAATGACGATGATGGTGACGATGATGATGATGATGATGATAATGATCATGATAGTTTGGAAAAATATATACAACAATATAGAAAATCAACAAAACGATACTCAGACCCTGGATTTGGTTTATCTGCTCCTCCTTTCCCAATTGGACGACCTTTAACGACACTGTATAACTAAGTTTTTTTTTTTTTATTGTTATTATTATTATTATTACATAAATAACGACTATTAGGTTAGTTTCTCCACAACTAACATACATACACACATACTTCTTTTGATTTAATATTTAATTGTCTTTTTATACAAATAACATTTTTTTTAAAAAAAATTTTATGATTATTATTATTATGATTACTACAGTTAAAAAAAAAGGGACGATGGTTGATGCGTAATATTTGAAGTGTAAGAGTTGACACTCGCGGAGATCTAGGGAAAATTTAAAATTTGTGGTCCGTCTTCCTCAAAAAAAAAAAAAAAAGATTTCTCTTTCTCTTTTTTTTTCATACTTTCGTAGCCACCCTCATCTTAGCCTTCTTCATAGTCGTTTTTCTTTTCTGGGGTCACCACTTTTCCCTTCATCCCTATTTTTATTATCTTTCTTCTTTAAATTATCTTCTTTCCGTTTCAACACAATCATACAATGTCCGTCTATCAAACTCGACGGACGTTTGCAAGGAAAGATCTTTTACCAACAGTTGTACCAAATGAAAAACCAAAAGGTAATTCAATATTTTATTAATATACATATGGAAAACTAATTCCTTTTATTTTTTATTATTATTATTAGTGGAACCTTTATTCTTTGGATTGACTCGAAAACAGTTATCACTCATCATATTGGTGGTTCAGAATAGTACACTTGTTTTGATGATGCGGTATTCTCGGATTGTACAAAAGGTGGGACAACCAATGTATATTGCTTCGACAGCTGTGTTTCTTGCCGAAATATTAAAGATCGTGGCCTGTCTTGTGGTGATGCGACATCAACAACCTTCATGGCAACATTTTGTGGATTTTGTACGTACAGAGATCTTGGGTCGACCTGGTGAAACACTCAAGATGCTAATCCCTTCTGGACTTTATGCTTTACAAAACAATCTATTATATGTGGCTCTCAGTAACTTGGAAGCAGCAACATTTCAAGTGACCTATCAAATGAAGATTTTATCAACAGCTATTTTTTCAGTGGTCCTATTGGGTCGATCTCTACAGCGGGACAAATGGATTGCTTTGGTGTTATTGATGATTGGTGTTACATTAGTTCAATCTCAAAGTATGGCCTCTTCTCCTACTTCTTCTTCTTCTTCTTCTTCAACGCCAGTATCAGGAACAATGGATGAAACTGAAAATTTATTAGCAGATGCATTGATCGAAGATGATCTTGTTGGTACATCTATATCTGCACAATCTCCTTTTATTGGTTTGATGGCAGTGATCACAAGTTGTATCTCCTCTGGTTTTGCTGGTTGTTATTTTGAAAAGATTCTCAAGACCTCAGATACTTCCATGTGGGTACGAAATATTCAACTTGGTATCTCTGGTGCTTTCTTCTCATTAGTTGGGATGTTGATGTATGATATGCAGCCTATTCGTGAAGGTGGGATGTTACAAGGTTATGATGGTCTCACTTGGGTGGTAGTCGCAAATCAAGCGTTGGGTGGATTATTGGTGGCTATTGTGGTCAAATATGCTGATAATATTTTGAAAGGGTTTGCAACAAGTTTATCTATCATTGTATCTGGTGTTATCAGTTTTTACTTGTTTAACTTTCAACCAACACTGACTTTTGTTGTTGGTGCTTTTATTGTCATGGTGTCTTCCTATCTTTATGGTGTTGATTTTGTCAAAAAATTTGTCCCAGTCAAACCTCATTGATGGATTATTATTATTATTATTATTATTTGGAACTTTCTCTCTTTCCCCTAGTTTATTTTTACATTTTACAACTATTATATGTATATATTATATATACAAACAACTATACACATACGCATACAAACTTAGTATCTCTTTTCTTTTTTTTGCATTACTTTTCTTATTATGTTCACATAATTTTATATTAGACTTTTTTTTTTCTTGTTTGCCTCCTCTTCTTACTTATATCTTCATATTATTGATACTCTTCCTTTTATATATATATATATATGTACCTTTTTACTTAATGACTTCAATTATACAGTACATTTTTTTTTTAATAAAAAACCCAATATTTTTTTTTTCTTTTGAAACAAAGCGTACCGAGGCATGAACGAAACTAAACCTTTTAGTGCATGGTTTACTGCAACTCACCTGATCCAAAGTTTCTTTGGGGGGACAATTTCGCTCACCGCATTAAAGCATGGGTTTTTAAATAAAAAAAATGATGTTAATAGTTTAATTACTCGTTTCTTAACCACACTTTTATCTCATTTTACTCTAGCAGTTCAATATGGGTAAGCAGACGACGATGAACGGATAGATAAATGGATATGAACAGATGGATGGATGGATGGATGGATGGATGGATGGATGGATGGATGATTTTTTTTTTTTAGATGAAAATGGATATAACTTTATTACGCTGACAAAAATGGAGATCAGCAACCCGGGATTATGCATATTTTTATTTTGACAACTGATATTCTTTTTTTTTTTTTTTATTACTTCTTTTATTTACTTTTTATGATACAATTGATACAAATTCCTTTTCTTTTTTTTTTTTATGAACGCTAGTTGTAAGTGAAACAATGCATAAACGAGGACGCGACAAAGAAAAGACAATTCATTTTATTTTTATTTTTTTATTGTTAATATATAGAACTTCACTGTTGAAGAAATTCGGGGCTTGATGGACAAGGTTACCAATGTGCGTAACATGTCTGTTATTGCTCATGTCGATCACGGCAAGTCTACTTTGTCTGATTCTTTGGTATCTAAGGCTGGTATTATCTCTGCTGGTCGTGCTGGTGAAACTCGTTTCATGGATACTCGTCAAGATGAACAAGACCGTGGTATTACTATCAAGTCCACTGCTATCTCTCTTTATTTCCAACTTCCTGATCCTGAAGATATCAAGGAAATCAAGGGTCAAGCTACTAATGGTAATAATAAATAAAAAAAAAAGAATACTATTTATTAAAAGATGGTTGATTGATGATTATTATTACTATTATTTTGATAGGTTCTGATTTCTTGATCAATTTAATTGATTCTCCTGGTCACGTTGATTTCTCATCTGAAGTCACTGCTGCTCTCCGTGTCACTGATGGTGCTCTCGTTGTTGTTGACTGTATTGATGGTGTTTGCGTTCAAACTGAAACTGTCTTGCGTCAAGCTCTTGGTGAACGTATCAAACCTATTGTCGTTATCAACAAAGTCGATCGTGCTCTTCTCGAATTGCAATTGGGCAAAGAAGAATTATATAATGTAAGTGGTGATGATGATTTCATTCGATAGCGGTAGTATTCATTCTTTTTTCTTTTTTTTTTTTTTCTTCTTCTTTTTATAGGCCTTTGCTCGTACTATTGAATCCGTCAATGTGATTATCTCTACTTATATTGATGAAGCTCTCGGTGATGTTCAAGTTCGACCTGAACATGGTACTGTTGCCTTTGCCTCTGCTCTCCACGGTTGGGGTTTCACTCTTCGTCAATTCGCTCAACGTTACTCCAAGAAGTTCGGTGTTGACAAGCAAAAGATGATGGACAAGTTGTGGGGTGAAAACTACTTCAATCCTAAGACCAAGAAATGGTCCACTAAGGCATCCGGTGGTGGTGAACGTGCCTTCAACATGTTCGTCTTGGACCCTATTTACAAGATCTTTGACTCTGTTATGAACTTCAAGAAGGATCAAGTTGCCACCTTGTTGGAAAAGTTGGATATTCAGCTCAAGTCTGATGAAAAGGAATTGGAAGGAAAAGCTTTGCTTAAGGTTGTTATGCGCAAGTTCTTACCTTGTGGTGATGCTCTTTTGGAAATGATCTGTATTCACTTACCTTCTCCTATCACCTCTCAACGTTATCGTGTACCCAATTTGTACGAAGGTCCCACTGATGATGAATGTGCTATTGGTATCCGTGATTGTGATCCCAAGGGTCCTCTTATGTTGTACATCTCCAAGATGGTACCTACCTCTGATAAGGGTCGTTTCTATGCTTTTGGTCGTGTCTTCTCTGGTACTGTTCGTGCTGGTATGAAGGTCCGTATTCAAGGTCCCAACTTCATTCCCGGTACTAAGACTGATTTGCACATCAAATCTGTTCAACGTACTGTTCTCATGATGGGTCGTGGTGTCGAAGCTATTGATGATTGTCCTGCTGGTAACATCATTGGTCTCGTTGGTGTCGATCAATTCTTGGTCAAGTCTGGTACTATCACTACCTCTGAAGTTGCTCACAACATGAAGGTCATGAAGTTCTCTGTCTCTCCTGTCGTGCAAGTTGCTGTCGAAGTCAAGAACGCTAACGATTTGCCCAAGCTCGTTGAAGGTCTTAAACGCCTTGCTAAATCCGATCCTTGTGTGTTGACTTATACTTCCGAATCTGGTGAACATATTGTTGCTGGTGCTGGTGAACTCCATTTGGAAATCTGTTTGAAGGATCTTGAAGAAGATCACGCTCAAGTCCCCTTGAAGGTTGGTGATCCCGTTGTCCAATACCGTGAAACTGTCACTGCCGAATCTTCCATCGATTGTTTGTCCAAATCTCCCAACAAGCACAACCGTATCTATATGCGTGCTATGCCTTTGGATGATGAACTTTCTAATGCTATTGAATCCGGTAAGGTTGGTCCTAAGGATGATTTCAAGGCTCGTGCCCGTATCCTCGCTGATGATTTCAACTGGGATGTCACTGAAGCTCGTAAGATTTGGTGTTTCGGTCCTGATGCCACTGGTCCTAACTTGGTAAAAAAAAAAAAAAAAAGGATGGATAGAAGATGATCATAAAAAGAAAGAAAAATTGGGACTCACTCCTTTTTTTTTTTTTTTGTAGATGGTTGATGTTACTAAGGCTGTCCAATATCTCAACGAAATCAAGGATTCTTGTGTTGCTGCTTTCCAATGGGCTACCAAGGAAGGTCCTCTTGCTGAAGAAAACTTGCGTGGTTGTCGTTTCAACATTTTGGATGTAACTCTCCATGCTGATGCTATTCACAGAGGTGGTGGTCAAATCATCCCCACTTGTCGTCGTGTCGTCTATGCTTCCGTGTTGACTGCTACTCCTGGTATTCAAGAACCCATGTACCTTGTCGAAGTACAATGTCCTGAAACTGCTATTGGTGGTATTTACTCTGTACTTAACAGACGTCGTGGTGTCGTCTTCTCTGAAGAACAACGTCCTGGTACCCCTATGATGACCATCAAGGCCTACTTGCCCATCAACGAATCTTTCGGTTTCAATGGTGATCTCCGTGCCGCCACCTCTGGTCAAGCCTTCCCTCAATGTGTGTTCGATCACTGGGAAGCCATGAATGGTAATCCCTTGGAAGCTGGTAACAAGGTCTACGATATCATCCGCGACGTCCGTAAGAGAAAGGGTCTTACCGAAGATATTCCTGGTCTTGAAAGATACTACGACAAGCTTTAGATGCATTCATCTACGGTTTATCTTTTACATTCATCATTACATCTTTTGTTTTTTTTTTTTATTATTATTATTGTTGTTATTATTATTAGTTTATTTTCATTCATACATTTCATTTTTTTTTTTGACTTCTCCTCCATTCTCCCATTTGACAGTTTATATATTTTTTCCCTCCCTTCATCATAGTTTTTTATTTGTATAGTTTTAGTTTTATATATATTTATATTGAAATGAAAATAAAATAAGTATGTCTTTTTACATTATGTTGCTATTGATGATGAATGGATAATGGTATAAATTAAAGCTTAAAAATGGAACTTGAAGGATGATCATTGATCATTGCGTTAGTTTAATCATCCTTTAAAAATCTCAAGAGCAACGGATCAAATGCTATTAGACGATCTTAAACTATTTTTTTTTTTTTTTTTTTTTTTTTTGGAGAGGTATCGAATGGTGATATTTTATTGAATGATGATTATGTCTTGGGGAAGGATGATGATATTAGGATTTTATTTTTTTAATTTAACTCTATAAATTGAGAGATGATGTATAAAAAAAATAAATGAAACTAATAAGACGAAGAAAGAGATATTAGCCATTTTTTTTTTTTTGGATTTGGTACCTTGTTGTTTTTCATGAAATACCGATCCACCATTATCATCCAGCAGACTTATCCTTTTTCTTAGAATCGTTAATAGCAACAAGGTGATCGTAGCTAATGTTTATCGCCATCATAGTCATTATGATATCATCACTGTCATTACAGAAAAACCTCCTTATGGGAATGATAGGCATCATAACCAAACTTCTGGTACCTGCCAGATAAATGGAATTATCCCGAGAAACTGGAAAAAAAAGGTTGTACAACTACGTAGTTGTACACTAAAAATTATCTTATATACCGGTTTTTTCTTGATAATAAAACTTTATTTTTTTTTCTTTTCTGCGCTGTGATCAGAAACTTATTTGCGTTGAGATTCGAACATATTTGATCCTTTTTTATATTAAGGAAATAAATGATGTTGATGATGGATGATCGATGATCCAAAAAAAAAAAAAAAAAAAAAAAACGAACGAACTTACCGTATCAATAGGAACTACGATATATCACTGATTCAAATGATGTCCGTTGTAGGACCCCATTTTATTTCTTTCGAAAAAAAAAAAAAAAAAAAAAAAAAGCTGTTGATACCCCAATTGAGATCATAACAAGGATATGTGTACATTGGCATATGTGAATATATGGTATTTTTTATTATTGTATAATAATAATAATAATAATAATAATATATAAGTATAATGAATGAAAAAGGAAATATAGAATAAAGGATATAAAGGGAGATATAACACTAAGAAACATATGATTGATCAAACTAAATAAATAAATAGTAAAATAAAGAAATCACCAGTGAGTCGAAAGATCTGATTCCTTCAAAACTTGTTGTCGAATATGCAGCGGCACGCTTGACCATTGTCGAAACCATTTTTCATTCTTATCGAATGGATGCTGTGAAGTCGTCATACTAGGATGAACATCATTCCAAGGGTGACCCAGCCGTTTCTTCCTTTCATTGTGAGTAACAAACATCTTGTTCTTTCGTTTCCGTTGATGATGATGTTTTTTTCGTTCATGTTGTTTTTCCAATAGATGCCTGATTTTTTGCCCTGCCAAACCAAACAAACTGCGCACATGTTGTTGTGACCAAGAGATAAATTCATATGCCAATACTCGTTTCTTTGTAGCCACATACAAATAACATCCATCTTGCGACCATTGTATTCCATTGATTTTCGCCAATATACGTAATCCTCGATCCTTTTCACCTCGGAATGCTACCATGGTCATTTCATGTCGAGCTGTAAGATGATGAGTATGGTGACCAGGATGATCATGATATACACTTTCATTTGAGTCGGTGAATGATGATGATGATGATGATGTGTTTGCTGCTTTGTTGTTTCCATTGTTGTCACAATAGCGATTGCAAGTATGACCCCGGTAAGTGGTTGTTTGCCGTCCAAAATCAAATATGCTTTCTACCGATCCGCTGTTGTCCTTGCTTGGTGTATCATTACAATCATTACTGTTGCTGCCTTGTTCATCTGTCATCGTCGTCGATGTCTTGTCAAAAACTTGATTGAGATCCACAGTGTGAAAATAGCCATATCGATTGGTAAATGCTAAAACACCATCAAGAAAAGGATGAAACTTGATCGCATAAGTGTAGCCAGCAGCATCAATAGAATATACAATATCGAGGGTCGAAGCACGCCAGACCAAGACACGATGATGGGTATCTGATGTATGTGCAAAATATTCTGATGAGTGATTCCAAACAACATGCTGAGAAGAGTAAGGTGTACGAGAGCGATAAATGTCATTGTCACGTTCATTTCCATTGTCAGTATCGTTGAAGGATTGAGCATGCTCTTCTACTTCAATATTTTCCGATGATGATGATGATGATGATCGCGTTGTTTCTGTCGAGGAGGAAGGTGGCTGGAGTAAACTTGCTGGAATCTTCAATTTCACAGGAGGGCTAAAAGTCACCACACGATTATCCGTAGATAATGTATCCATTGGATCACCAGACTTGGAACATGATTGATAGAAAGAAGGAGCCACGTTTGCCGAGTGTTGATGATGGTTGATGTTCACCATAAAAATAAAACCATCATCACCCACACACACCATTTTAGTTCCATCAGGACTGACCTTGGCATCATTGATAGGAACATGATCAAAAGACTGTAGATGTGCATATAGTTGAGCTGTCGTGGTACTGTTCAATGAGGTAGGTCCACAATGTTGATGTTGATTCATAAGACATTGATGATGTGATGGTAATTTATAGACAAGGATCCCAGCCTCGTTCATGCAAGCAAATAAAAAGTAATCGTATCCATCCGCATAGTTGTTGTTGCCATCGTCTTCCAGTGGTTTGTCGGTGGTATTTGTTGATGTATTTGTTTCATGTGATGAGTCCGCATTCGAAAGAGATCGTTTCCATCGTACAATTTGGATAGCATTGGTCATCAACATAATATTATCCCGTCCTTTGAATACCGTACCCCATATCTTGACCGGATGATCTTTGTCCATACAGCAATAAAGTTCAAATTCACCTTCAAGACCACCAATAGCCATATAGCCGTATTTTTTTTCCAAACATAAAGGTTCAAAACCAAGAGAAACGTAAGCATGTTGTTGTCCTGGAGGAGGAGTAAATTCAGATCGTTTGAGGTACTTGGTAAAGGGAACAAACTTGGAGATACAAGAGGTTGAGGTTGTTGATAGAGCATCATCATCATCTCCCATACTTTCATATCTAGTTGTTGGTAACAGTGCATTGGATGAGGTGGACGAAGAGGAAGATCTTCTTAAAGAGATGGAGATATGAGTAGAGCAAAACTTGGAACCATCTGAGGAAGTCGATGACGATGCTGAAAGCTGTTGTGGTAGTGATGTTGTATAAGTTGTATTGGTGGAGCTTCCAGGTAAGGTTGTTGTAATATCACTGCCTATCCATGTAGTACTACGTTTGCTAGCATCACTAATCATTGGTTTCATCCTGAGCTGAGTTGAAGGTGAAAGAGGAGAAGACCAGGGACGACCACATTCAACAATGCGATTCCGATATATTCCAAAAAGTTGTTCACCACAAGCATAATTTGTTGAAACAAGACATAATGCATTGGCAGATTGATCATGATTAGTTGTAGTTGAAGAATAACGTAATTGCCTTGGCCAACCTTTTTCTTTTCGCCAAAAACTGGGACTTGAACACCAAGGAGCTATCAGGTCAGTTCGTAAGAGACGTTTTTGTTTTATTTTGATAAAGTGAGTTAGTCGCATATCATTGGATTGCCAGGTAAAGTCATTTGTACTATATGGATCTTCATCCCACATATCAAAACCAGCATTATATGACATAGTATCAGGGTCTTGTTCAGAAATATCATCATTACACGAGAGTTCTGATGCATCACTGTCAGCGTCATTGCGATCCCGATAAATAGGTTGTCGTGGTCCAAGATATTCATAGTCAAGGGAATAATCAGAATCTTCACTACTATCGTCATTCAAAATGGAGTCTAAAGAAAGGTAAACACCAGCCATATTTGTGTTCTGAAACCTTATCTGTTGTTCTTGTTGTTGTTGCTGTTGTTGTTGTTGTTGGTGTTGTAGTATATGTTGAAGAAAAAAAGAAGAAGAAGAAGAGTCATCCATATTCCTTATAGATTCGTTTAATTCTTCTTCAGTATCCGCATCATAGTAATTCATGACTACGAAGGGTAAATAAAGAAACAAAGAAAAAAAGAAGTAAAAAAAAAAAAAAAAATAAAAATAGAGAAGCAAGTAATAATAAAAAAAAGAAGAAGAAGAAGAACAAAACAGAAGAACCTTCTGATTCCACAAAAGGAGACCAGTGAAAAAAAGAAAAAAAAAATCCCAATTTTTCAATATCCGCAGCGATCTTTTTTTTTCTTGTTTCGATCATACATTTTTTTTTTCTCCTCTTTCCTTTCTAAACTTAAAAAAAAAAAATATTCTTTTTTTTATTATTATTTATTTATTATTATTATATAATATATAGTTTAGTAATATATGCTTCTTCGACAATATGTATCATATCATAGACAATACTTCATACAATATTCTTTTATTCGATCGTTTATTACTTCTACTTTTGTTTCTAAACGTATTACGTCCGGCACTACGGAAATTGTTCTTCAACCTATCGCCAAACAGCTTCAAAATCAACCAATTCAACTTTCTGTGAAACAATCCAACTTTCCTATTATACTAGAACCTAAACAGAAAACCACTGGTTCGGTAGTTCTTGATACTGTACGCGAATATACCAAAAAGTACCCTCTCTGTGTTTTATTGGTTCAAGTTGGTGATTTCTATGAAGTAAGTCCCTTTTTTTATTATTATTATTATTATTATTATTATTATTATTATTGATATTATTGAAATCAGGAGAACTACTATTTACCACTATTTACTAACTTCTTTTTTTTTTTTTAATAATAGCTTTATGAATCTCATGCTACTCGTTTTGCTTCCCTCTTGGATTTGAAATTGACACGAAAAAAAGTGGCTAATGGACAAGTGGTGGATTTTGCTGGATTTCCTTCACGTTCTTTGCATCGATATGTTGATATTTTGGTAAATCGTTTGAAACGTCGTGTAGCTCTATGTGAACAACTCGGAACGTCTGCTCGTGATGATGGATCTATTCTCGGAATGCAAAGGGCTATCACTAGAATTATTACACCTGGAACTGTGATTGAAGAACGTTATTTGACAGCTCATTCTTCCAACTATCTCTTGGCTGTATACCCACCAAGAAATTTGACAAATGCTGATGATTCTACTTATCTTGGTCTGGCATGGGTAGATATATCGACGGGTGAATTTATTCTACAACAAACAACTGTACAGGCTTTCAAAGACGATATTGTACGTATACAACCTAGAGAAGTCATTTTGCCAGAATGGATGGAACACTCTTCTTTAACCACTCTTGATACTTAC
The DNA here is from genome assembly GCF_025201355.1 of Halteromyces radiatus. Classification (NCBI taxonomy): domain Eukaryota; kingdom Fungi; phylum Mucoromycota; class Mucoromycetes; order Mucorales; family Cunninghamellaceae; genus Halteromyces; species Halteromyces radiatus. The sequence continues at coordinate 1,196,094 of NW_026251692.1, read as the reverse complement.
ACTAATGATGAACTATCTTCAAAGTTGGATATGAATCAAGATACATATGATCCTATTACTCGCATACTTGCTACTGCTCCTATGCTGTCTATCACGTATCAACCTGAAACTGTATTTGATGCTATGACTTGTAGAACCACGTTGAACTCTATGTTTGGTGAAGAAAGCAATTGGATTGAAGAAAACAACAAGACAGAATCAAATCAATTTTCTGAACAATCACTGGCAGCTGCTATGGCTTTACTACATTATATCGACCAAACACATGTTGGAAGGAAGCCCAAGCTATTATCACCGACATTATTTACTGTACAAGATATATTACGTATCGATAGTGCAGCAATGGCATCTTTAGAACTACTGAAAGGTTTGATGGGTGGTCGTCGACAAGATGGTTTACTTGGTATGTTAGATCATACTATGACGAATTCGGGTTCAAGGTTACTCTCACAATGGTTATCAAGTCCTCTTGGTTCTATCAAAGCAATACAAAATCGATTGGATATCGTAGACTATTTTTACCATCATGGTTATATTTTATCTGATGTACGATATCAATTGAAGCAAAGTACAGATGCACAACGGGCCTTACAACGATTAGCTATGCGAAGAGGACAATACTCGGATTTATTTGAAATCAACAGGACATTCAATACTATGAAATCAATTCAGCAACTATTTCAACACACTAATTTGCCAGCATCCATACAAACCTTACTAAATACATTGGATCCTCACGACAATCATATCAACGATATTCAACATGCATTTATACAACAACAACAACAAAGTTCATTCGACATAGACAGCACTACTGATGATGAAACGAACTATGATGGTGAAATGCAAAGTGAAGGCTATGGATTTGTCAATCCTGATTATAATCCAACATTGAAACGACTTTATAATAAATTGAAACGACTTGAACAAGAGAAGAACGAACTTCAGGATACGTTACGATCTATTTGTGGAAAAACACTCTGTCTGATATCACAGTCTCCTTATGGTCATATAGTCGAAGTGAATTCATCTCAAGCAAAGAAGTTGGAAGCCTATTATCAAGATCAAAATCTCTCTATGGTGCACCAAACAAAAGGGAAGAAACGATACCATTTACCTTTATGGGCAGATATATCTATGCAACTAGAAGGCACAGTGACTCATATTATGGAAATTGAAGGACAAATTTTTGAAGAAGTGGTGAATCGACTACTGGCTCAGAGCAGCTCTATCATCCGAAGTTGTCATACACTTGCGCAATTAGATACATTGACCACATTTGCTTGGTTGGCAAAACAACATAATTGGACACGACCTGAAATCCATGCTGAAGAAGATATGATTATTGAAGGTGGACGACATCCTGTGGTAGAAACATATCTTGGACGGAAAGGGCGATTATTTACGAAAAACGATTGTGCATTGAAAGATGATCAACGACTTTGGCTTCTGACTGGTCCAAACATGGGCGGCAAAAGTACTTTTTTACGGCAAAATGCAATTATTGTAGTGATGGCTCATATGGGATGTTTTGTACCAGCAAAGAAGGCACGTATTGGATTGACTGATTATATCTTTAGTCGAGTGGGGGCAGCGGATAACTTGGCTCAAGATCAATCAACATTTATGGTGGAAATGACAGAAACAGCCACAATATTGAAAAATGCTACATCAAAGTCTCTGGTTATTATGGATGAAGTAGGTCGTGGTACTTCTACATCAGATGGATTTGCTTTGGCTTATGCTATTTTGGATGATTTGAACCGAAGGATTGGATGCCGAACTCTATTTGCCACTCATTATCATGAATTAGCTGAAGCTGTCGGTACTTTTGAAAATCTGAAATGCTTCAAGACAAGTCTGTACGAAGATCATCTTGGTTTCTCCTTTTTGCATCGAGTAGAACCTGGAGTCTGCAGACAATCACATGGTTTGAAAGTGGCGCAAGTAGCAGGTAATAAGAAGAAACCAGAAAAAAAAAAAAAAAAAGACAAATGAGTACTAATAATGATGATGATTCTATTCCATATTAGGTCTACCTCCTTCTGTTGTTAATGTTGCTACCTCTGTTTGGCAATCTTTGAGCGCTGGAAACTCCTTCTCAGTGGAATCATTGGAAAAGGCTATAAAGGACAACGATGAACCAAGTTGAATATTCATTATATAGCTAGATCTCCTTACTTTTTTGTTATTATTATTTTTTTTTACTGTACTTTTCCCTTGGTATTAGTGTAGAAATGTAGTGATACCCCAATTATATATAGTATGATTGACGAATAAAATGATTTTTATCAAGATCTAGCTTCTTTTTTTTTTTTTCTTTTTTTCTTTTTTTATGATCTTTTTTCAAGATTTTATTCTATGGATGTTTGTAGCATAACAAGATCAGATGCCTTTTTTTTTTTTAATTCTGTTTTATACAAATAATCATTACGATCTATTTGCTAGCTCTTGATCACGCGAACAGGATTTTTCCGAAAGTAGAAATTCTGAAAAGGGGGGATATGAAAGTCAACATATAAAAAGCAATGAAGGAACAAAGCAAGTAGAGAGTGGGAAAAAGGTTTTCTAAACTATTGAATTCATTCATTCATACTTAAAATAATATCACGAACTTTTGCGTTGGAAATTCTCTCAATCACGATGATGATATGATAATGGTCATCTTTTTCAGGGCGAAATTTAAGCGGAATGAGTTTGAAATTTTGACTGTAAAAGTTCACAAAAAAGAAAAAAATCTTACATCTTCCTTTTTTTTCTTTTTTCTTTTTCTTTCTTTTTTTTTTTTTTTTTCCTTTTTGACGTAGTTTGGTTGGAAGGTCATTCGTCTTTCTCTTGGTTTGTTTTACTTGGGACGGTTTGCATGACATCCAATATCTTCATGTCATCGTCATTCTGGCGTCTGTTTACGGAAAGCTGCAAAGGTAATGTCGACAAAAAAAAAAAAAATACACGTATTACATTAAACGATGGTATTAATCTGTTTTTTTTTTTTTTTTTTTTTTTTTTTTTTTTACGATTCTATCTTTCTTTTTGAGCCGTCTCTTAGCAACCATAATGAAAGGCGAGGCTGGTATCATATTATATCTTTATGTCTCTTAGTGAATCACATTTTGTCGCTTTCCTTTCTACAAATCTGACTTCCCTCTCCTTTTTTTTTTTTTTTTTTGAAAAACTTGACATTTATCCAAGTCTCACATTTTGACCAAGACCTTTTTCTCTTTTTTATATTTTAGGTCTCATCTGAATCCCTACTCCTGCACATTTTCATCCGTTATTACTTTCTATCACATTTACCCGTTTGATCCACTTTATTTTCTCATTGATGATTAATCATAATCATCTAAAAATAATCTTCAGTTTTTGTATATAAATACATCTACAGTAGTAGTTTATATAATTTCCTCTTTTTTTCAAAGTTTTATCATGTCAAAATCAATAAAAGATTGTATAATCATCTTGGTCACTCTTAAGAAATCAATCCTGTTAAGTTTTATATTTATTATTTTATTATCAAGTTATATTCAAGTTATTATATTACATTATTTTAATTATTGATCATCATTTAGTGTGATCATTGCAAGACATCTATATTTTGAATCAAGTTATAAATCATCATATATTATATTTTGTTCTTTTTTTTTTATAAAAGATCTAGTGCTTACTACAAGTAATCATCAACGATATTATTATATTAATAATATCATCCATCAAATCTATAAATCAATCATCACGTTAAGTATAAAAAAATTTTAACACTTCCATCATTTTAAGAAAACAATCATCTACCCAATTACAAGAAAAACCTTAACACAACCGCAACAAATAAAAATAAAAAGTGTTGAATAAAAAAAAAAAAAAAATTATAAAAAAAAAAAATAATTTTATTTTCAATTTTTACTTTCATTTTTACTTCCCCTTTTATTTTCATTCTATTTTTTTATTTCACTTATTCTTTTCGTTTTCATTTTCTTTTTCATATTTTATTTTTTTAACCTTAAATTTCAAATAGTATAAATACCCCTTCTTTTTTTTTTTTTTTTGATAGTTAGTTAATCATCAATATATTTTTTTAAATAAATCTTTACTTTTCATCCCTACTTGATTGTATTGTGGATTATCTATTTTGATTGGCTCACTTTGTTCTATATTTAAAGTCAGAACAATTTTACTCTACTTCTACTTTCCAAATTTGGAACAAGACTTTATTTTTCTTTACTTTACTTTTTGTTTTATTTTATTTCTTTACTTATACGTGTGCTTGCGTAATCAAGTACTGGTGCTCACTAAACAACTTATTCTCTTTCAATCATCCGTTTTACTTTTTCAATTTTGAACCTATAAACCAAAGAATTCCTTAACACAAATAAAAATAAAAAACAATTACCAAGTTTAGTCAAAGTCAAAAAACTGAAACCACGTGCAAAAAAGGGGCCTCCTTGCAATTGTAAGGAGATCATCATATCAGGTCGCACCGAGAATCGAACTCGGGCTGCCAGATTCAAAGTCTGGAGTCATAACCATTAGACCATGCAACCTTGATGAAAATTCGTTTTGACTTGTTCTACATAAAGCAAATGTCAAATTTTCGGACGCCGACGCCTTTTATAGAATTTGGTGTCACGAACTTTCTATTTATAATTTCTACATACATTTTTTTTGCTTTCTTCTTTTTTTTTTTTTTTTTTTTTTTTTTTTTTTGTTTTAGATAACTGTACAAACAATGACATTTGTTTAGTACTTCCCCTACATTCCTCATTACGATATTACATTTATCCCATTATTATTGAAAATATAGAAATAAAAATACACGATTATGACTTTTTTTTTTTATCTTATTATGTGGTCTATCATTATTTGGTTTTACATTGGATGAAAGAATGATGCTTAACAACTCTTATGATATATTTGAAACTTAAGTATATTATTTCTTTCTCTCTCTCTCTCTCTCTAATATACAATAACTTTTTCACCTTTTTATCTACAGCAATCATCCAGTAGTAGCGCCAAAATATATTGTCATTACTATTATTTGTTCACACACTATTCAATTAACAAAGGTTCCTTTTTTTTTTTTTTATTTTATCTCCTTGTCTTCTCCAGTATTATCCTAATTATTATTTTGCCTGTTTATTTCACAACCTATCGTATTGAACATGTCATATGATATAATTATGTGTGTACGTTTGCGATCTCATTTTGTTTCTTACATGATCTACTTGAGATCTAACTTTCCCAATCTACCTTTTGGGGATGAAGACAAAAAAAAAAAAAAAAAAAGAAAGAAAAAAAAGAAAAAAAAGAAAAAGAAACTGTCCAATAGGAAACGAGTTCTTGTTCATAAGGGTCAGGTTATTTATTCTCGTCCAACGGGTTAGCTGCATGCCTAGTTTTGCTAAACAATAACAATAACATCCGTGCTTTTGAAGAAATAGAGATCAATATAAGGGATCAAAGTAAAAAGTTATTCAATTTGAACATCATTTTACTTCCTTTTTTATGTTAATAACTGTTGTGAGAATGTTACTATCCTTTGCGGAGAAAGTATAGTAAAAAGGTGCGGCTAATCATTTTTATTTATTTCCATCTTTTCTCTTTTTTTTTTTTTTTGTCTTTCTTCTCTTTTTTTTTTTTTTTTTTTTTGAAATATTTCTTGACTTTTATTTATTTTATTTATATCTTTACTCTTTGACTCCTCTTCTTTTTTTTTTTTTTTTTTTTGATTGTTGACCGATTATCTTTCTTTTGATCTGGTCTTTCCTCAAAGAATCAATTATCTATTGAACGAAATTACGAAACAAAGCAGATCTTGTTTTAGATTAGTCTTTATTGTGAATCCCAACAAAAATACTCGTTCGATTACAATATCCTCTTCCTTATTGTCTTTCTTTCCCGTTGATCTTGTTGTTATTACACTGTATATGTCTTCCTTGACAAGAAACAGATCCCATAGTGCAGTGTTATCCAGCCGTCTACCTTCCGAGTAAGTTTAAAAAAAAAAAAGTATTTAGATGATATTATCATCTCTTATTGATCCAACTTGATCCTAAATCTGTCCTCTTTCTTTTTTTTTTTAGTACCTTTTGGATTTCTGAAACTTTTGAATGTTTTCAAGTACCTACACAGCTTGGTGAAGATGTTGTGGATCCCATAGATGGTCACCTTCACCACAGATGTCAAGTTCGTTATCTTGGTCCTGCCTATCTCAAGTCTGGTCTACTTCCTGCGATCCGTGCTTTCTTTTATGAAGTGACAAGGTCGGAAATTTCAGAATTGGTATATGATAAGAAAGCTAATCGACTTCCTATTCATCCAACAACTCATATCGGTGAAGGTCATTCGATAAATGGTCAAGATGCTGATCCTATTCAAACTCTATCTTCTCCCGAAGGCGCCGAGGCTCTACTGTGTTTATCCGAAAATTACATTCTATCTCAAGATGAACAACCGTCCACTTCAAACTTTACTACTACTACTACTATTACTACTACTACTACTACTACTAGTACGAAGGCCTTACCTCCGAAAAAGCGGAAAAAGCGACGGGTTGTTGATCATTGTGTAGTATTTTCTATTGGTAATGGTCAAAATGCTCAGCATAGCGGTGTATCTACTTTGTCAACGGAATGTACTTATTATCTCTTCCCTCATGATGCAATGGTGGAACAAGTGAATGACATGGCTCCTTTCCAGGTATGTATATTAAATAAAAAATAAAAAATAGGATGATAACACTTAACCTTTTTTTTTGGATTTGTTACACATATGTTATCATAGATGTTTTGTACTTTCCACGGTCCCAAATCTTTAGCGTTAGTTCATGATTCCTTTTCTTTTCATGATTCTGATTCAAATCAAATCCCTTCTGTGGTAAAATATCGAACCAAATTGGAAGAATTTGCTGCTGTTTGTAGTTCAAGTGATCGTCTAATCTCTTCTGGAGCCCGCGATCCTTCTCAAAGGCGTTTGACAGACCCTGGCCACGACTTGTCTAGTTTTCATGATAGTCAACCAATCAATGTGGAAATCTCTGGTGCTTCTGCTGACATATATTATTCTCTGAAGCATACTTCTTCCAGTTATGAAGCTTTATGTCACAAAATGGTGGATTTGGTAAACTTCTTTTTTTTTTTTAAAAAAAAAAAAATAGAACATAATATTATTCCTTTTTTGCTTATTTTGTATATTGATTTCTTTATTTTAGTGTCGTCTCCATGGTGAGCGCTTCGCAACTTACAAAGCTGAATTCTCTCTTTACCCAGAACGCTTCCTGCCACCTGTGAAATTATTATCAGAAGAAAATCATGATGAATTATCACCTATTAAACACGAAGATGAATCGGATACCAAAAATATTTTACTTATTGGGCATAAATCTACGATCGAACAAGGCAGTAGTAGTGATGAAAATATGGGTGATACTGATGATAAAGGTAAAAAAAAAAAAAAAAAAAAAATTGTATACAGAATTGAAGTGTTGATTACTTCTTCAGATTACACTCCTCCTAGAAAACCGAAAACAAAACGAGCATCAACTTCACGTGGATCAAATGGACAAGATCAACATTCAGCAAAGAAATGTCTTTATTGTGGTTCGAAATCTACTCCTATGTGGCGACGGGGACCAGAGGGCGCTGGTACGCTCTGTAACGCTTGTGGTGTCAAATGGAAACATGGGAAGATTTTATCCGATACAGCATATGAAAGTCAAGGAGCATCAACCTTCACTACTGATCAAAAGGAACGGCATAAATCATATAACAACAATAATAACAACAACAACAAACGAAGGAAATCAATCAGCTCAACTAAGAAAGATAAACGTACAAAGACAAAGCATAAACAAGCAAATGGTAAGGAATCAATGATGACAAACAGGATAGATGCATCAAAGGCTTTATTGTTACACGAAGACAATTATGGACATTATACCTCAAGCGATCTTCACCATCAATCTGAACAATCATCAAATCGTAATAATGGATCTGATAACAGTATGGATTTTTCAACAGCGACTACCACCATGTCGTCATCAATGATAGTGACTAACAGCAACAGTAATCACAGCTCATCATCCATATCACAGCATGCATGGTCATCATCGGATTCATTTTTTAGTAGCCCATTGGAATCATTTACATCTTCACCAAATTCATCTCCACCAATGTCGATTGATTCTCAGCAACAACGAAGTAGTACTTTGACGATCTCTTTTGCAGAAAAATTTGGATTAGAAAGTGATTGTTTACCATTGACAGCTGGAGCAGATGATGTAGAAGCGGCAGCTGTATTGGCATTATTGAAACAAAGTTGATTTATTTATATCATTTATATAGTTTTTTTTTCCTAGTCTTTACCCTTTTGTATATAGTTTTAATTTTCTTTCCCTCTTCCTCTTCTTTTTTTTTTTTCTCCCCTTTTTATTTTGTCTTTATATAATATATATATTTATCAATAAATGGTTATCATTTTTTTTTTCTTGTAGAAATGATATACAGTGGTAAGGGTTTTTCTACAAGCCTCGTCACAAAAAAAAGAAAAAATGAATTGAGTTTCCGCCAGCTTTGTAGTGTCATTATCATTCAAGAGAAAAGCGGAGGTGGGTTAGACCAAAATTCTTTTTTTTTCTCTTCTTCCTTTTTTCTTCCCTTGCCTTTTTACTTATTCTTTCTTTATTGAAATATTTTATCTTATTTGACGATTCTGTTTTTTTTTTTTTTGTTTTTTGTTTTCCCTAATCAATCTTCAACATTCAATCAATACGTATCATTACTTCTTTCACTCTATTACAACTACTATTCTTACAACAACAACAATATATTCACAACTTAGATGCCAGTTAATGATTCAAAATATATTCGAGAAGTATGGGCGGAAAATTTGGATGAGGAAATGGCCTATTTGCGTGATCTAGTAGAAGACTATCCTTATCTTGCCATGGTATGAAAAAAAAAGAAAGAAATAGAATATAGTGACTGGAATGGGAAAACGAATATTAGATGATTTATTTGGGGAGAAGACTATTTACTTGCATCTCCTTCCTTCCCCCCAAAAAAGAAAAGCCAAAAACAACAACAACAACAGCAAAAAAAAAAAAAGTGTATATGTATATATATGTTTGTGTTTGTGGGTACTAATTTCTTTTTTTCTTTCTTTCTTCTTCTCTAGGATACAGAATTCCCTGGAGTGGTTGCTCGACCCATTGGTACTTTTCGAACATCTTCCGACTATCATTATCAAACCTTACGTTGCAATGTTGACCTTTTGAAAATCATCCAACTTGGTGTTACATTTGCTGATCAACATGGAAACTTACCTGGAAACATATGTACTTGGCAATTCAACTTCAAGTTCAACCTAGAGTAAGTTTAGAACCTTGAAATAATTTGAATCAATCACTCATAACATTGTGTGCTATATGATAGTGACGATATGTATGCTCAAGATTCAATTGAACTACTGACGAAATCTGGAATTGACTTTAAGAAACATGAAGAATATGGAATTGATGTAGAACACTTTGGAGAGCTGTTGATCAGCTCAGGCTTCGTCTTATTGGATGATGTTAAATGGATATCCTTTCATAGGTAAGGTCCATTTTATTATTGTTTATTTGTTGTTCATTGATTATTATTATTATTATTACTCTTAGTGGATATGACTTTGGTTATTTACTGAAAGTTTTGACTTGTTCAGCGATGCCGGCCGATGAATCCGAATTCTTTGAATTGCTTCGAACGTATTTCCCATGTGTTTATGATATAAAATATCTGATGAAAAGCTGCAAGAATCTTAAAGGTGGTTTACAGGACATAGCCGATGATCTACAAGTATATACATATAAATAACAAATATCACATCTTTCCTCATCTTTTTTTTTTCCTCTTCTCTTCTTTCTTGTTTTATATTAGGTAGCACGTATTGGACCACAACATCAAGCAGGTAGCGATAGTTTGTTGACATGTACAGCCTTTTTCAAGATGCGTCAAATGTTTTTTGAAGATAAGATTGATGATCAAAAATACTTGTAAGTGTGTGTGTCCATAGAAACAAATAGATAGTATATCTGATTATTATTATTATTTGGAACAAAAAGGGGCTACTTATATGGACTTCGATGTGGACCAAATACAAGTGTACAATTACTCACAAATGCAACAAGCAATCTCTCACTGACAGCAACCACTACCACATCCACGTCCGGGAATACGATAGGTGAAGATGGGGTCAATACAAAAGTGTTGCCGAACGGGACTAGTCTGAAAGCTGTCAATGCATCCTAGTCTTACTCTTTGATTTTTATTTTATTTTATTATTTTTATTTTTATATCATTCAATAAAACTGAAAAACAATTCAAAACAAACTTTCTAGTCTTCTTATGCAATAGATGATGTGATCATATAAAATGATAAACTTTATGTTTGTGGTGATGGTAACTCCATTGTTTAAAATCAGAGTCAAGGCAATGGTAATGACGATGAATGGTAAACGATGGATTGGTTTTGTGAAACATAATCGCGGGATAGTTTATGCGCTCAAATGAGGCGGGTCTTTTGTTTTCCTATTTATCATAGTACTTTATTTATCATAACAATTAGGAGAAAAGAATAAATAGTTTGCGGAAAATAGCTTAGATGAAAAGATTATTTGAGTCGTTTAAAGCCAAAGTTTGCATATAAGGGAATGAAGAACGAAGATAGTAGTTTCAATGGATCACAGACAGAAGCAGATATTAGCAGTAAAAAACGAAAAAAGAAAATAAGTTAGATTGCTATTAAAAAAAAAAAAAAAAATAAAAATAAAAATAAAACCAGCTTTTATATTTTCCTGACGTACTTTTTATTAAAAAAAATCTACAACTGGCATCATTTGAATCAATGATATATTGTAGTTCCTATTGATGCGATAGGTTTGTTTATTTCTTTTTTTTTTTTTTTGTTTAAAAACAAAAAACAAAAAAGAAAAAGAAGTCTATGACTGATCATTGACAACATGTTCCTTAACATATATGATAATTCCGTGATTTTGAACGTAGTAAATAGAAAAAAAAAATAGATGATGATGGTGAATACGAATCCATGGAGTATGGATCAATCGCCTGCAACGCCTGTAACAGATATACGTCCTTTTTTTTTTCTTTTCTTTTTTGGATCATCGATCATCCATCATTAACTTTATTTATTTCCTTAATATAAAAAAGGATCACTGCAAATATGTTCGAATCTCAACACAAATAAGTCTCTGATCACAGCGCAGAGAAGAAAAAAATAAAGTTTTATTATCAAGGAAAAAACAAGTACAGTATATAATTGTTTTTTTTTTTTATTGTATACATTCAAACAAAAAAGAATAAATAATAACTATAAATGGATCTATTCATTTTTTTTTCTTCTTCTTCTTCTTTGAAGATAAGGTAAAATGGGGCAATCAAATATAAATAAAAAAAAAAAAGAGGAAAGAAGAAACTAACTAGAAAGGACTAACTATAATATTTACAACTTGGCACCTTCAGTGATGAAAGCAGAACCTTTAGTGATGTTACCTTTCAATTCAGGGATAGCAGCATCAAAGAGTTTCTTTTCATAGGCAGAGAGTTGACCAATAGGGAGGATCTTTTGTACACCATTGGGACCCAATTCCACAGGGACAGAGAAATAATCAATATCACCCACAACAGACTTGGTTTCCTTAGCACCAGCTTGATCGGCATCCAAATGAACATAGGTACATTCAACAATATTGGAGGTTCCCTTGACAGAGGCTTCAAGTACATTCAAAGCAAAACGAGCACCAGCGAATGCCATAGAAAGAGTAGCACTACCAGCACCATCCTTGGCCTTGACAACTTCATCACCACCAAATTGAATACGATTGGTTACCTTTTCCAATTGTTCCTGAGTTAACTTGTCAGTACCAGCAACTTGACTCAAAAGTGGCAAGATAGTAACACCACTGTGACCACCAACAACAGGAACACGAAGAGAGCTAGCTTCAGCACCAATAAGTTCAGATACAAAGGTGGAAGCACGAACAATATCAAGAGTAGTAACGCCAAAGATTCTAATAAAAAAAAAAAGGAGGGTGAGTCATTTTTGAGTTCGACTATCACCCCAACAAAAAAAAAAAAAAAATTGAAACACTTAAAAAAAAGAGTTTCTATGTAGGCATAGATATATACTAAAAGAATAACTAACTAACCTACTAGATTCTCTCTCTCTTTTCTTTTTTCAATTCTCTCTTCTTACCTCTTGGGATCATAAACATTGAATTGTTTGAAGACTTCAGTAACGATAGGGACAGTAGAATTCACAGGGTTTGAGATGATACACATGAAGGCCTTTGGAGCGAACTTGGCAGCAGCAACAGCAAGATCGCGAACAATACCAGCATTAATCTTGAAAAGGTCATCACGAGTCATACCAGGCTTTCTGGGAACACCAGCAGGAATAACAACTATATATATAAAAAAAAAAAGTGAGTTAAAAGTAGACTTATAATTAATCTTATATGAGTTTACCAACAGCAGAATCTTTGATAGCTTCTTCCAATTGAGCAGCACCAACATGACCAGTCACCTTAGACTTGGTATTAATATGACTCAAGTCAGCAGCAACACCAGGAGTATTGACGATATCGTAAAGAGATAAATGGGTGATAAGGTCAGATTGTTTCAACAATAATGAAAGAGGTTGACCAATACCGCCAGCGGCACCACAAACAGTAACTTTAACCATGATGTTATATAAAAGTAAAGAGAGATGGAGAGAAAATAGATAAAGAAAAAAAAGAAAGAAAAAAAGAAGAAAAAGAAAAGAAAAGAGAAAAAAAACTTGAGGATTTTTAAAGAGGAAAAAAAAAAAGGTCGGGAAAGAGAAATTTAGACTTGGAAATCAGTCCAAAGTAAATTCGTACATTGGGGCCCCGTTTGTAGTTTGTCTCCACATCTTTCTTTTAAAAAATACCCTTTTTTTTTAATCACATGTATTTTTGATTATTTCTCTCTTTTTCTTTACTGAGAATATCCCGGCACATGTGAATCATCATAAACTAAGATCATCCAATAAAATTCTTTCTCTGATCCCATTCAAAAGATTAAATGATAAAAACAATGATCAAAAAAAAAAAAAAGTAGTTAATGATAGTAATAATAATAATAGTGGTAATAATAATAATAATAATAATAATAATAATAATAATAATAATAATAATAGGGATGATCATATAAGTATTATACTTGATAATATTAGACGTGTTTTTTGCATAATTGATTTTTATTATTTATTATTATTATTATTTCTTACAAACTTATTTTTTTTTGACGGAAGTGTGTCCTCGGCTATACTCGGAAGACAAGTCATTACATCATGAATTGAAATACCGATGATTTTTTTGGAATTATTGGTGAGTAGGGCGGGAACAGGGACTTCTTGCTTTCCCTCCTTTTTTTTTTGTCATAGTTAGAGGAAACATTGACCTTCTTGTTTTATTACTCTACTCTACTATCTCTCTCTCTCTTTCTTTCTCTCTCTGCGACTAAAGACAGGTATTTCTACTTTTGTACCTTACAACATGACAACGACGAAAATTACCAATAATAGAGTGATTACAGCATCGTTTTTTCTTCCTTATACTGTGGACGTTGAATTAGTTGAAAAGAAAGGGGTCAATACTCCTACCATATTAGAACCTGTTGTAAATGCTTCTACTGATGTACCTGATACAACTCTTGGTCCTCGAAATTTGATTGATACTTTGGCAGCACAAAAACGAAACCCAACTCCTCAACAAAATCAACAAGAACTGTTTACATTAAAATCACAAAATAATACTACCTTGACTGATTCTACTTTGGGTCATGAAATGACAGAAACGACAATGGTTGATGACAATAAAAGTGATAACAAGGGATATGATGATATGGGTATTGTATGGGAAATCAAACCGTGTATTTCTGGAAATATTGGACTTCAAAATGCCATTCATTCTGTACGTCATCGATTGAATCAACTTGTTTGGGTAGGTACCTTGGGTACTTCATCTATGGATTGTCTTTCTAAATCGGCAAAGGAAAATATTACCTCTACTTTGATCAACAAATATGATTCTTATCCTATCATTCCAAATGATGCAGTATTTGATGGCCATTACAATCGTTATTGTAAACAAGTAAGTATATCAAATTAATTTATAAATGTTGACTGATTTTTTTTTTTTTAGATTCTTTGGCCTTATTTTCATTATGTAGTGCAAGATGATATTCAAAACAAAATGCATCACGATGATCCTTGGAAACATTATGTCAATCTTAATCAACAATTTGCAGAAACAATAGCCAATATTTACCAAGAAGGGGATATCAGTAAGTAGATCAAATATATATATATATATATATATATATATATATATTACTGGTAAAATTAATATGTATTATATTATAGTTTGGGTCAATGATTATCATTTGATGTTACTACCTGGTATGTTACGTGAAAAGTTACCAAATGCTATTATTGGATTCTTTATGCATATACCTTTCCCATCTTCTGAATTATTCCGGTGTCTACCTTCTCGAAAACAACTTTTGGAAGGCATGCTACAATCTGATTTGATTGGATTTCAAACTTACTCCTTTGCAAGACATTTTTTACAAACGTGTTCTCGGATTTTATCTCTGGATACTACACCATCAGGGATTCAAATGGATTCTCACTATGTTGCAGTTGGAATGTATCCCATTGGCATCGATATCGCTGCTCTCAATAAGAAGAGGTGAGTAAAAGTCTTTTGTAAAGGTTTTATTTTATTTACCTTTTTTTTTTTATTATTATTATTATTTCATCATAGAGAAAATCCTGATGTCACAAGTTGGATGGCCATGTTAAAGGAAAAATATGCTGGAAAAAAATTGATTGTGGCTAGAGACAAACTGGATTATGTCAAGGGTGTACGACAAAAACTATTGGCTTTTGAACAGTTCTTGATCCGACATCCTGAATGGCGTGGCAAGGTAAATCAAGAAATAAAAGGAGAAGATGAATCTTTAGTAACTTATTCGTTTTGATTTTTTATATGTAGGTGGTGCTTATTCAAATTGCTTTGTCAACCTCGGAACAAAATGAGTTGCGAGCACATATCTCAGATGTAGTGTCAAGAGTGAATTCCAAATTCAGCAACATATCATATCAACCTATTGTTTTCCTTCATCAAGATATCTCATTTCCTCAGTATTTGGCCTTATTGACTTCAGCAGATGCTTCATTGATTACTCCTCTACGTGATGGTATGAATTTAACCTCTCATGAATATATTGTATGTCAAGAAAATCGATACAACCCATTAATCCTAAGTGAAGTAAGTGTAAAAAAAAAGGCGTAGACACGAGTGATTTTAAAAAATGATTCTTATGGATAAAAATAGTTTACCGGTACTTATGGAAGTTTTGGAGCCTGTTTACGTGTGAATCCATGGGACTACCGTGTAAGTCAATATAATTGAAAAAAAAAGAAGGTGACCTGATGATCTTCTTTATATAAATAGCAAATAGGTGATGCCATACATGAAGCACTGTCCATGTCTAAAGAAGAAAAACAATCAAGATGGAATGAATTATATAAGAGTATTGAAGCGAACTCTGCACAAAACTTTGCAACGTCCATTATTTCTGAATTATCCAAAGTCCATAGCGCTACTGGTAGAAGGTTTTCAGCTCGGGTTCCACCATTGGAATTACATTCATTAAAGACAGCATTTCAAAGAAGCAAGAAAAGAGTGTAAGTAAATATATATATATATATATATATATATATATATATGCTTATCTTCTGGATTTTTTTTTGTTATAGATTCTTGTTTGATTATGGAGGTACTTTGGTGACTCATGGAAAAACAGCTAGTGGAAAAGAACTTGATCGATTGACTAGTGTGCTAACAAAATTGACGGGCGATCCTCGAAATGCAGTGTATGTCATATCTGGTCGTACAAGATTGGAAGTTGAACGTGATCTTGGAGAAGTACCAAATTTGGGGCTCAGGTATTGCATTGACATGATGAAAAAGAATCGAATCACTTATCTCCTTTTATATTTTAGTGCTGAAAATGGATTCTATATCAAACCAAGAGGTGAAGGATGGCAATCTTTGTTTGAAAAAATTGATCTTTCCTGGAAACCGGCTGTCAAAGAAGTAAAAAAAAAAAAAAAAAAAAAAATTGGCTATGTATTCATTTGATATTTTTGATGTTCTTTTTTTTTTTTTGAAAAAAAAAAAAATAGATCTTTCAATATTATACAGAACGTACCCCTGGTGCGTATATTGAAACCAAAGAAACCTCGATTGTTTGGGTAAGAAAATAAGATGAATAAATTCACTCTAATATTTATATATTTGATAGCATTATCGTACAACACCAGGACCTGATGCTCAATACGTGTAAGTTTGGATTGATGAAAAGCAAAAAGATAGGGATGATCTGACTTTTCTCTATTAGGGCCTGGCAAGCGGCAGAATGTCAAAATCATATAGCTGATTCGGTTAACAAGAATTTTGCAGTTCATGCAGTAGCTGGAAGGACAAATATAGAAGTGAGTAAAAAAAAAAAAAGGATGATGAATGATGATAATATTAATATATTTAATAAAATATCTAATTAGGTGATGCCTCATGAAATAAACAAGAGTGGGATTGCAAACAGAGTACTTCAAGATATTCAACCTGATTTTATATTATCTATTGGAGATGATCGAACAGATGAAGATATGTTTGCATTCTTGAACAAACAAAAAGTGACCAATACGACAGTTGTGACTTGTACTGTAGGATCTCGTAGTACAGAAGCTCAATATTATATCAACAATGTGGATCAAGTGATGCATATCTTAGATGGTCTTTCTACTCCCTCTTAACTTTATATATTCCCTTTTTTTCATTCCATTTTTATTGTCATTTGTTATTTATCATATCATCATCTTTTCTTTTGTGCATATTTATTCCTTTCTCCTAATAAAAACAAAAAGTATATATTTTCTTTGTCTCATGTCTGCATAATGTATTTTTTTTTTTAAACCAGTCATATATATTTTTAGATCTTGTCAAAATGTCAAATCTCGATCCAAAGGCAGAATTTTTTTCATTTTAGAAACCCATCGTTTTATTTTTTTTTCCAGGGGAATCTCAAAAAAAAATGACCCGATTATTATTAATTTTTGAGGTACAGAATGGGGGGAGCAAAAAAAAAAAAAAAAAAAAAAAAAAAAAAAAAAAAAACTTTTTTTCATATTCAATATGACTGGAACCGAATTGTGCCGAACCTTTGGAAAAATCATGATGTTTTTTTTTTTTTTGTTGATAAAAGAAGAATGATTTTTACCCTTGATCTTATTGAATAGAGAACAACAAAAGGGAGGAGAAAAATAAAAATAGATCATTCTACCTTTCTTTTCTGTTTTTGTATCCTTCATATATATTGTGGAGAAGTCCGGAGACTGAAAATGAGGCTGCACAAAAGTGGGAATTTTTTTTTTCCTTTCATTTTTTTTTTTTTTTTTTTTTTGGACATGAGTCATCATACTTAACAAAGTATATACAATGACACTTTCAGCTCAAGGTAACAATAATCAAAGAAAAAAGAATCATATAAATAAATTATATTTATAATAGTGGCCTTGAAAAGAATTGGTGACCATTTATCCAGTCAATCTCCTCATCATATACCTTCACCTCCTCATCAACCAAGAAGAGCATGTGTGGCTTTAATTCTACGTTGGTATACAAAACGACCTGATCTAATATCATCCAATAAGTTATATCCAAAAACAATTCAAGAGTTTTATGAATTACCTTGGGTAAAACAAGATCCAAAAGGTGAATTAGAAATTCTTTTTATGCAACGTGCTACTCGGTCTGGAGATAGGTAAATAATAAAAATACTTTTTTTTTTTTTTTTTTTTTTTTTACTTATATATCTATATATATATATATATAAGATGGTCTGGTCATGTTGCATATATAGGTGGCAAGAATGAACCTGGTGAAACTGATTTTGATACAGTGACAAGAGAAGTTAAAGAAGAAATTGGATTGAATCTCAATAGTGAATCATTTTTACATCTTGGACAATTAGACGATCGTGAAATTACTTCTATTTGGGATAGGAAATTGATGATGATTTTGATTCCTTTTGGTAATTAATAATAAAATAAATACTGAAAACTAAATCTTTTCTTTTTTTTGTTTAGTATTCCTGCAAGTAGTACCTTATACTCCGACAATGCAATTAGAAAAAGATGAAGTAGCTTCAGTAGAATGTAAGTTTTATATATATATATATATATGTAAAAGATTTATATATTCATTATTATTATTATTATTATAGGGATTCCATTTTCATTCTTCTTATCACCTACAACAGATCATAGTACTAGTTTCGCAGAAGAATCATTGACACCAAGAGTAATGTCTGGTTGGCGACGAACATTACTTCAACCTTTCCTTGGTACTATCACTTTCCCAGCCATTGATTTACCAGTCAATGATCTTATCACTTCTACACAACAACCAAGACGATTTAGATTATGGGGTTTGACTTTAGGAATGACTCGTGATTTGGTTCAATTAGCAGCACAAGATGATCCTCTTTCTTTCTTGACTTTGGTGGCAGGTACACCTCGTTATTCTAGAAAAGATATTGGTTGGTGGACTCAATGGATTGCCAAGATGACTTTGTTTTGGAGACATCGTCATTCCTCTAAAACAATCATTTCTAAAAGGTAAAAAAAAAAATATATATATATAAAATAAAAAAAAAATTAGGGATCATATGATCTTACATTTGGTAAAATAGTCGTCAACGCGCTGAATGGGACAAGATATACTATGAATCACTTAGAACAGGTGTGATCACAGCTGTTATAGCACGTGTGGTGGTGTTGGCTTTCGGACTTTCCTGGTTAGTACGTTATCGACGTCGATTCATTAGATAGATCATTCTTTATTTATTATTTATTTATTATCTACTTGGAAAATAAAATGTCACTGATTGTTTTGGATATCTTATGTAGGATGTACTTCTATTGTGCAACAATCAAAAAGAATGTAAAGAACGTAAATTTATTCAATGACGTAGTGTGGGGGGGTCCTGAAATGTGTACTTTTTAGTCAGCATGATCTCATACTTTTTTTTTTGATTTCAATAGAAAAAAGTATCATAATAAACATATAAAGATTATCTTTTAATAATATAGTGAATAGGATGATGATGTTTCGTGGGTAAAAAAAAAAAAAAAAAAAAAGAACACCTGGGAAAAGGGGGAGAAGAATTACAAGAAGAAAAAAAGTAGTACAAGTAGAAGTATAGGAAATCAAACTAAGAATAATAAAAAACTAAAATGGCAAATATAGAAGGAATATAGTGTTGAATGAAAGAAAGTATTAAGTACAAATAATAAAAGGGATAGAATTAAAAAAAAAATACAAAGTAATGTAAAGATGTAAATATAATAGTAATAAGTAAAATTAAAAAAAGTAAAAAATGAAATATAGGTATGATGAAGAAAAAGGGAAAAAAAATCTATACAATATAATATATTTTCATCGTTTCCAGCTAATGCCATCAGGATCAGGTGTATATGGTGTAATAGGAGAATTAGGCTCAGAACTTGTGGGCGAAGTATGTGAAGAGACCAAGGCAGGTGCATACCATGAAGAGGAAGTTGCATCGTCATCATCCAATGATCGTTCATTTGAATCTATACGTCGCATACGAATAGGTGCCAAAGAACCATTCTTTCGATGGCGTTGATAATGATGAAGACGTCGTTGATGTCGTTTTTCCATATCAGGTTCCATTAATACATAGATATCTTGAGGTTGACCATCCATTGTTGTTGTTCCATGCACAAGATCATATTCCTTTTCCTCATATAAAATTTGTTGTTCGATATCTTCGTAGTTATTATCGACTTTGACGTAATGAGTATTGCTGAAACACATACTATATTCAATACTGCGGATAAAGTTGCTGATGGAAGTATTAGGCATACCAATAAAATAAGCTAATCGATTGGGTTTCTTAGGATCGACCTTGGGCAAGTACTGACGAGCGACAAAGAACGTCAAAAAAGCATAAATGGAGCCACCCACCAAATCAATTAAATAGTGATGCGTCAAATACATGGTAGACCACCATAACCACATTGTGTAACCAATAGATAGAGGCCATAGTTTAGGACAAAGATAAGTAACAAAAAGCATTTCGATAGTAGCAGATCCAGAATGTAAAGATGGGAAAGCACCAAACACAAGAGGTGAACCACCAAAAGTAGAGCCATACAATTTCAAACCTAGAATGTCATCGATACGCGCTAAACCTCCAGGTTCACCAGGAATAGAGTAATCAGCAGGTGCTGATCCATATGACATTTCGTACCCTATCAATATAATAGAAACACATTACAAAAAAAAAAAAAAGGAAAAGAAAGAAAAGAAAAAGAAAAAAAAGAAAAAAAAAAAAGTAAGACATAGATAACAAAATGGGGGGAGTCTAAATTTTTTTTTTTTTTTTACTTACAAGGAGAAGCATTAGGAAATAATAATTGAGTCAAAACACCAGCAATATTCATATAACCAAAAGCTTGACCAAATATATTAGCAGCACCAGGAGGACCAAAGATAAATAAAAGAAAAGCCAAAATAAATGGTAAAGAAAAATGAATAACACCATAAGGTAACCACGCTAATACGTCAAGAATAGGATGAGTATGTTTAGAGATGATTTCAGATAAACTAGCACCATACAATATTCGTTCTAACGTAGGTAAAATATTGACAAAAATATGACTAGGACGATAACTGGTAGGAATGAATTGACATGCGTAAAAGGTGATGAGCCATGCAAAGATAGGTAAGGCAGGTTTAGTGAAACGTCGAATAAAAGGTAAAAATAAGGATGATACTAATGCAATGCCGACTAGGGTTTTGATGATCCAACCTGGTGATTGAATGATAATGTAATCGCTTAGAAAAAGAGTGCTTAGGAAAACATATTGTAAATTATATAGAGTGCAATATGTTTTAATGAATGATGATGATGATTCTTTCGATGATGATGGTATCATGATGATGTATGATGATGATGATTTAATTGATGGTAGTTAAGGATGATGATGATGATGATGATGATGGATATTGATATTAGTGTGATATTAATGTGATATTAGTGTGATAATAGCAAAAAATAATTATCAAATAATGATGATGATGTGCAACAATTAAAAGGAGAAAGATAAAAAAAGGAAAGAAGGAAAAGAAGAAGAAAAAAAACTTTTTTTTTTTTGTACCGTGCCAAAAACCCAGTTCTCTTTATATTTTGGATGGTCTATGTCTGTGTGTGAGTACACCCCCCATTTCCAGAGAAACAGAATAGAATATTGAAACACAGTCAAATTTTATCTTCTGGGATAAAAAAAAAAAAAAAAAGTAGCCGGGCGAACAGTTTTGCCCAACTTCTCCACCAGTCATATCACATTATTTTTATCTTTTCAGTAGCCGCTCACGTGGATTGAGATTACTTATAAAAACAAGAAGACTAGAAGAACATCCGGGTTAACTTTCTTCATACCAATCATTAAAAAATAGAATTTGAAGAAAGATATAAAATGTCATTACGAAAGTAGTTTTTTCTCCCCGGGATATCAACGTCCCTTTTTACCCGACACACACTAGAAAAAAAGAATTGGAAAACAATCATGTGGAAAAAAAAAGAGTTACTAATTTACATGGATCTAAAAGTATTTTGATCAATAATCAAAGCGTAACATCTCTTTAGACGTCATGATCATCATGGAAACAATTCATCTTTTATAATATATTGTGTTTTATGTACTAAAAATGCCATTGTTATCCTCTTTATCTTTTTAGAGAATCATTCTCCCTTAAATCTTTGTTTTTTTTTTTTTTTTTTTTTTCTTGGGGGAGTCCTACAGGGGAAATTTGAGTTTGATTATTTGTGTCGCATTCAAATTTAGTTGATTTTCAAAAAAAAAAAAAAAAGTCAACCTATTTTTTTATAAGAGCTAGCAAGTAAGGAACCGGATTAAATAAAATCTACACTTTTATTTTTACATGGATATTAATAAAACAATTTAGTAATGAGGTGGATGATTGTTCCATTCAATTCCAAAAAAAAAACTAAAAAAAGAGATCTGGGTCAATTCCCTAAATAGGTTATTTATCCTAATTTGTCGATTTTCTAATATATATATTAACATCATCAGCATCAATCATCATTCAACGACTTTTCTATTTTTCCTTTTTTTTTTAATTATGATGTTATTACTTTCTAAAAAGAAACATGTAAATAATAGCAATGCATCTTTTGGGATAAATCAAGGAGTCTGGGTACCATGATCAGTATTAGCATCAGCCACTGTGGGAGATTTACATTCATTTCATTATTGAGTAACGTTGATCATATCAACCTTTTCTTATACAAAGACTTTTTTTTTTTTTTTGATTTGGGTGTACCGATCGTTTTTTCAATTTCTCTTGGCAAAGAATATCAAAAGTCGTATTGTTATGGTTACATGATCTTGAAATGGTAATCGTCGGTACACTTTTTACCAATAAGCTTTTACTTTATTATCTTCCCTCTAATATTCTCTTTTCTAAATGGAGTAGTCCCTTTTTACATATCCAAGATACAAAAAAAAAAAAAAAAAAAAAAATCACGCCCATCTTGAAACAAAACATTGTTAACTTTAACCAATTTAGTAAATCCATTGATTCAATATGTTCATAAGTAATACTTTTTTTTTTTTGATCTTGAACAATAATATTCATGACATATCACCTTATCCATTCCATTTTTTTTTTTGCCTTGATGTTCTAATGTCCATTATAAAAATAAAACAAGTAACATGTTCATCTAAAATAATAACGAATTGTATAACAATAATGATAAGCGATCCAATGGATTGATGATGATAGATTATATCAAGGATGATAACGATAATAATTAAAAACAAAAGGATAATGTTGATCATGAATGAGCATAATGATTGGTGTGAATGATGTTGATTAACGGGCATGAAAATAATGCATACAGAAAACCCATTGATATGGATCCCATGGAGGCAACTCCGATCACAGTGTTTCATAAAAGTGCTATTTTTTTTCTCCTTTTACTTTTTTTCTTTTTCTAGAAATGTTATCGATTTTGTGGTTAGACTTTGTTAATCTTGTAAGTATCATTGAAGACAATGTTTTATTACATTCATGTGGAAAAAGCGAAATATATGATATTTTCTTCTTATCTTGTAGTGCAACAAGAATTGACTTATAGTACGTGTTCATTAGTAGAACGTTATGTGAACTTGCAATAAAGGCAAATAATAGCAAGTACCGTGACCGAACAGTGTATATTCAGCGGATAGTTACAGCAATAACACGATAAAGGACAGGATGGAATATTTGGAAGATACGACACGATGGATCTATCATTAGTTATCTTTTGATGTATATATAGAAATAAATATTTTATTGGTTTTTTTTTTACTGTTTTGAAATGTGTTGTAATTACTTTATGTGGTTGATTAGAATTTGATATCATGATGTAAAAAGGTGAAAGGATGGCCTATATGGTGAATGATCTGGTATGTGAAAATGAATGATATATGATGATAGACCATGGATAAAGAATAGATATGGAGATGCCGAAATTCTATAATAAATGATAAAGATAACAAAAAGACTGAATAATGATACACACACACAAAAAAAAAGCGGTTTTTATTGTAGTTTGGAATAAAGATAATAACAGCAATAAAACGAAAGAGAGTAAATAGATCAAACAATAAGTTTTTCAAGCACATATGCATCTCTAGGTTCCACTTCTTTATAATAGTCCTTGTCCGTTCGAGTAATTTCAAATCCATGTTTCTTGTAAAAGGCCACAGCAGCGTCGTTATTGGTTTGTACATGTAAATAGACCTTGTTGATCTTATTTTCTTTATCACTTGCTTCCTTTAAAATATGTTCCAATAATTGATCCCCTACAAAAAAAAAAAAAAAAAAAAGTCAGTTCAAAAAAAAAGATACTTCCAATCAAAAAAGTATATTTGATATATATCCCTCTTTTCTAAGAACTTACCTAATCCTAACCGTCTATAAGGTTTCAAAACACCCAAGGTCATGATATACAAGTTGGTTTGATCGTCTTGAGCAACTTCCTTTCTACAACATACTGATCCTACACATACATCGTTATAATACACTATAAATATAATGAATTAAAAAAGGCTATGTTGAATAAAATAGAATGGGAGAAAAAGAAAATATGATCTTTTTTTTTCATTACCTAGTTTAGCGAATTCTCCAACGTGAAGTACTTCTTCATAAAAGGAAGCTTTGTATTCAATAGGGAAAAGAACACTATTGAGTTTACGTAATTGACCAATGTTGTTGATAGTGATATCACCAAGAGCAATACGCTGATAAACAGGAGTGGGTGACATTTTGAGAAAGTTAGAAAAGAGAAAGCAGAAGAAAAAAAAAAAAAAAACAAACAATTCTCAACCCAGAAAAACCCTTTCCCTCTCATCACATCCCAATATGAATCCCCGCTTGAAAAAGAGGGTAAAACCATTTTTATGCAGAAGTAGTAAATAAAAGCAAATAACATAAAGTATATAATTTTTATTGGTATAAAAAGGTATACAACACAATGATAATCTAAAAATAAATATATATATATAAGACAAATTCTATCAAATGATATCATCATCAACATCATCTTCATCATCAATCAATTGCTGACGTTTTTGTTGTTGTTGTTCTGTCGATTTTGTATTCTTATTGTCATCTGTCCTTTCGACAACGTTGTTTTGATGATGTTGATGTTGATCTGGTATGACAATCGTAATGGCAGTTTGGCGAGGTGGAGTGGCGGTCAAAGCAGGTTCAGGTGACGTGACAGTATCATCACGACTATCGATAGCAGGAGTGGTATCCTTTTGATCCAATGAACTTGATGGATAATATTGTTGATGAGAAGTTTCTTGACTAATAGATCTGAATCGAGGAAGACGTAATACTTGAATCGTGCCATTGCTACTAGATGAGACAGATGTTCTAGTCAAAGTTCTGCTTGCAAATGTACCAATATGGAATAGAGGAATCGTGATACCATGGACAATCACTGAGGATAAGATCAAGAAATACACCACAGGTTCAACAACACTTCTTGCATGCGCTTGTGGACCATCTACTGGAAAATTATCCACTGCTTCTGTATAATAAAAAAGTGCTCCCACACCAATAGGACCAAACCATCCACAAAATAAAGCTTCACGCCAGGTACGTAATGCGGGTACTACCTTGTATAATGCAACAACAATAGGTAATCGACGAAATAAGAGAACTAGAATCGCAAGTACAATAAGCCGCCAGACTGTCAGTTGAAGTTCTACATTTTCAAAGGAGGACCAAGGCTAAGAAGAAATATATATTATATAAGTACTAATTTTTAATCATTCCTTTTTTTAATTTTATTTACCATAGTAGCACCGATATATACAAACATAGTGAGATTGAGTAAGAGATCGATAACTTCAGACATATGGGCATCCACTGTTTCTTTTCTGAACCAATCATCCCATGTAAATGAGTTTCCCGCAATAAAACATGCCAACAAATCATCACTTCCAACCATCGATACAGTTCCCATCAAGAATAACTGGTATATATTCATCAAAAAAAAAAAAATAAGTCGGAAGAAGATAAAGAAAGGAATCTATCATTTTAAAACTTACCGAAAGAGCCACAGCATATACCAGAAAAGATTCTTTATCGATTAATTTTCTATTTTAGATAAAAAAAAAAAAAGTCAGTTCCCAAATTTATCAAAAAAAAAAAAAATAAAAAAAAAAAATAAGATAGTATTATAGTCATTACCTTTTTTCAGCTGTTTTCAACAGCTTCCTTGCGATGTATCCAGCAACAAATCCAATAATAATGGAAAGAAGAATTTCGTAAGCCAAGATATAATAAGCCCATTGACCAATAGCCTCGCCAGCTGGCATTTGGATCAGGTAAATGGCAAGGTAAAGGAAAGGAAATCCTAGACCATCATTGGCACCACTATATATATATACATTAAAAAAGAAGATCAAGGAGAGAAAAGGAGTAGATCAATATCATGTATGATTCATCTCCCTTCTTACATTACCTTTCAGCTAGAATCAAGTTTCGTACATTCAAAGGGACACGGCGTTCTGCAAATTTACCCTGAACAATAGAGTTTGCCAAAATCTGAATAGAATATAAAAAAAAAAATCATACGTTAGTACTCTTTTTTTTTTTTTTTTTTTTTTTCTTTGGATCAATTTTTATTTCACTTACAGGATCAGTTGGAGTAAAACATGCAGCTATCATTAAAGATTGTAACTAAAGACAATAATAATAATAAATAAAAAAAGTCAAATAGTTAATATATCAAAAAAAAAAAAAAGAAAGGAATGCAGGAAAGGGGATGATGATGCAATCATGTCACTTACATAGTCTAAATTAGGTATCATCGCCCAGACGCATAAACCGCTAACGAGCCACATGGTGATCATCACCGGTAAAAGCATGATCGTCATAGATCGTAATTCCTTTCGCAAGTATGCCTTTGGTAAACATACACCAGCCGCCATGACTTGAATCCCAATCGTCAAACGAGAAAATTGTCGAGTTAATTCTACTTGATCACCACCCCATTCCCCAATATTGATGAAGTTGGCACAGGCAGGACCAAAAATCACACCAATGGTTACCGCCACCATGGCTTCGGATATATAGAGTCGCTCCTTGACCACCAATGAACATAATCCATATAAAAGGATAAATCCACCAAGGATACAATAGATAACTGATATTGTTTCGACATGAACAAACATTTACTGTGTGTGGAGATGATGATTTACAATATATCCTTTTTTGGAAAAATCAAAAGTAAAAAAAAAAAAAAAAAAAAGAAATTAAAAAAAAAAAATCAATAATGGAAAGGAAAGAGAAGTAAAGAAAAAGAAAACTTGGAAAAAAAGAACTTTATCTATCAAAAAATGCAAATGACTAAAATAGTAAAAGGGTATAAGACTCGTCTTCAGGTATTTGAAATCCCGTCGCAACTAACAAATCGGCCCGTTTGTACAACACTGAATACCTTGAGGCATTTTCGCGAAAGGCACAGCTTTACTAGTAAAACACCGATCAAAGTTCAAATAGTTCTCTTGATCCATAATAATAAATAGAAGGAATTGTCTTTGTTGATCATCCTATTCAATTATCCATCAACAACGATTTTTTATTTCATACCATTATTTGTTGTTTCATTGTAAGGACATTTTTTTTTCCCTTTGCCTCCTTTTTTAGAAAACAAAAAAAAAAAAAAAAAAACTAGTTAAGAACTCCATGCTGTTCTTTAAATTTACCGGGATCATCTCGTTTCTTAAATATTAAAAAAAAAAAAGAGAGCCAGTTCGATTCAAACCGAATCATCGACAATAGCTTATTGTCTACGATTAGAACCCAGCAAGCTTCTGTTTTCCCATTATGGAAAGTAAAAAGAACGTATTCATGCTGTATTATATATATGTATAATATGATGACCCTCACGTGAATTGTATATGAAAATAATGATGGTAATAATTTATAAGATCAATAATGAATGATTTGATGCATAATTTATTAAAAGATGATTCAAATGAAAATAAAAAAAAAAAAGGGGTACGACAAATGAAAATAACTATGACTATGAGGTAAATGACTAATATTGAGTGGAAGGATGGATAATAGTACTTTAAAATAATCCAAGGACTGATTTTCGATGTTTGGAGAGAGACTTGATAGAGACCGATTTGATAGATTTAGTTCTGGTTGAATGATGATGACTGATATTACTACTATTATCGTTGGGCCAATGAGATGATCCATCTTCATTATCCTGATGATTTGGTAAAGACTTGTCTTTAGAAGGAACGGTTGACTTGGTGTTGCCCATATCAGAAAATAAGGCTGTAGACGAACGACGATGTCTAACGGATGAGACAGGAGAATAGATTATCGAATCATTTTTAGGAGTGTGTGGTGATTGATTATTATTGTTGTGTAAAATGATGGAAGAAGAGGATGATGATGAAGGAAATGCTGCTCCGGTTGATTGTGGTATTGATGTTGTTTGGTCCATGTCGATTGTTGCTAGATAATCATCATATTGATAATCATTGTTTGCTGTTGGATGTTGCTGTGATTCATATACATTAGAGAAGATCGTGGGAGAACCATGACGCACTTGAGATAAAGAGACGTCACGAGTAGAATGAACATCATCAGAAGTAGGGTCTGTTTTGTTGTGGGTATCTAATGGTAAGCTTGAGATAGAAGAAGGAGGTAAGGGGAAAGTGAGAATATCGTCATCATTGCCAGTACTAGCATTCATAGTGTGATCATCGTTTTGTTGTTGATAAATAAGTTGTTGTTGTAAATCCAAAGCCCACACACGTTGTCGTCTTCGAGCTTCTTCAAATAGAGAAAACCAATTGACAGGTACTTGGATTCTTAAATATCTTGTCCAAAAATAAACAGGTGGATTGCCAGCTTCGTCAAATGCATCAAAGGCATCAAAGTCACCAGGCAGATATCTAAAATATTATCATTAATAAGAAATAAAAAAAAAAAGAATGATTCTTTTGTAACATTTACCTTGCTTCTGACCACCGCATAGATCCTGTATCAGATCCTAGAAAAAAAAAAAAATAGAAAAGAAAAAAAAAAGTGAGATGTCTATACTTACATGCATTTCATATCTTACGTAGTACAGAGAAGCAGCACATATCATCATTCCAACCTATTGAGAAAAAAAGAAATATCAGTAATTTTATATAGTTTATATGAATTCTTTATAAAGTTACCTTCAAATAGAGAAATGGTAACAATCTTGACTTTAATAATATAAAGAGATCCTTGAACCAAATTCTCATTTTCAATAGATTGAAAAGAAGTAGTAGAATCCATATTATACTTTCTCGAATCTGACCAGTTTGTCATAGACGATGAAGGTGAAGTTGTAGGCCACCTTGCTAATCGTTGTAATGCTTTCGTCTTGATCCGTTGTTGTCCACTTTCTACCATACAAACTAAACTATTATATATAAAAGGAAAAAATAAAGCTGATAAGATGAGAATCAAAAAAAAAAAAAAAAAAAAAAAAAGGAGAAGGAAAAAGAAATAAAATAAGTAAAAAAAAATAAAAAAAAAAATTCATTATCTACATATATTTGATGTGACACACACACACTTCGACAGGTCTTAACATCAGGAACAAATAATTAATATAAAAAGTCTTTTCTTTTTTAAATATATATATATATATATATATATATGATCGTATATATAATACCAAAACAAATTTATTTTATTTCTTTTATTTTGTAAAAAAAAAAAAAAATATTCTAGTAAATAAATAAATCAAAACAAGGTATAATAATTATTTCACTAAGATTCATCATTTCCTTTTAGAACCATGTTCTTCAAAAACTTTTGTAATACATGCCGCATTCGTTGTGGTGTGACCTTGGGTGAATATCGTTGTAGTCGATAATCCAAACATCTTGATACAATATCTCGTGGTGTAAATGATGGTAATTCTGATATTCCACGTTCCAATTCTTGTCCTTTCTCATGATTCAATCTATGTTTATTTGAATGTTCTTGTTTGCCAATTTCTTCTCCTTCTTGTTGCTGATATTCCATCCTTTCATTGCGTTCCTTTTGCTTTTTTGGTAATACCACGGATGTTGCTGGTCGACTATAGTAAAATGAAGGCGACATCCAACTTGTATAATCATTTTTCTGTGTAGATGCTGCATACCATGAAGGTGACATTGACATACTCGGTAATACTCGATTAGCAAATGAAGGTTGATATGTAGGTGGGGGCGCTAATCTTGCCACACCAGTTGTTGAAGTAGTCGTACTAGTGATGGTACTATCTTTATCGTCATCGTCATCTTCATCATGATCTTTCTTTGTTTCTGTCGTTGTCGATGTATTGGATTTTTGTCGATTATCTTGTTCATTTGATGGTGGTATTGTTGATCCGGTATGTGGTGCCACCAAATGTCGATAACTTGCACGTAAAGCGAATTCTGGGGGTATAATATCTAGAATGGCAGATTCTGAATCATGGATGGATTGAATCACTTTGAGAATATCTTCCACTATAACCAAAAATAAATAAATAAATAAAATTTCAAATGATAAAAAAAAAAAAAACACCTTACCATAGACATATTCCAAAAATTCTCTGTTTTTAAATATTCGTTTTTCTTGAATACGCTGTATAATTTTATTCCACATGCCAGTTCTTGATCTCCAATAGGGCCAGCCATATTGCATCAATACAATCATATTTCCCGCTTTTTCATCCCATCGCATTGCAGCATCAATAGACGCCATACCACCTTTTTGTTCTGATTCATTATCCAGACTAACCACTAAGTGTTTGATACATCGAGTCACCAATCCAACTTGATTCACCCGCATAAGGCCAAATTCATGATCTTGAAACACAGTTGTTACGGTATTACAATCTAATTCGTCCGCTATAAAGGCTTTTTCATCCAATTCAATAGGAATAGGGAATACGGATAAGATGATGGCAATTTCTAAAGTCGATTCCTATAATATCATTTAAATATAATCATTCTGAAGTTCTTTTCTTCTTCTTATTACCTGAATACTTCCAACTAGTAGATAAATCACTGCAATATTGTAAAGGACACGAAACGCAAACATGAATGGAATATTCAATTCGGGGGAGTCGTCCTTATTTCTAGTTGATTTTTGACCTTTACGACGTTCCACTTCGATTCTATCACAAATGGTTTGTGATAATTCCAATGCTTTAGCAAGGTTTCCAGGGACAGATGGCTATTAATATATAATTTTTTTTTTGTGTTAGTCATCATAGTGGTCTTATTATTATTATTATTATTATTATTATTATTATTATTCCAATCCATTTATTTCTTACCGAAGACAAGGCAAGGTCACTCTGTAAAAGTAAAATAGCATTCTTGGTATCAAATGGTAAGCGATATTCATCGATAATACGGTTCAGTTCTATATATATATATCAAATCGGAATCATCAATTCTTTGTCCACTCTATTCTTTTTTTTTTCTTTACCTGCTTCCCAAGATTTCAGTTGATCGGCCCAATCATGTTTTGTTGAATTCAATGTCGCCCATTGCCACAATTGTACCAAATGACGAAGACAGTCTGCTGCCTTACTAAGAATTTGTAATGCTTGATCTACGCCTTTTAAACAATCCGAAAATAATCCTTGTCCGCGATCATCCACATGAGTAGCCATATCCAATTTCACTTTCTTCTGACGCTGTGTACCGTTTTCACTTTCAATAGATGCTTCCAAAGGTCGTTTTTGATTTCCATGAGTAAGGTCTGTCAATGAAGGAGATATTGGAGTTGTTGTTGCTGTTGTTGTTGACTTGTTAAAACTATTGTCATTCGAGTTGATATTCACATTTCGATTATTCCCACTTGTACTTTTTGCTGATGGCTGGAAAGAACAGATAGGAATCAAACAACTCTTCTCCAAAGTCGATGAGGATGACGAATGAATTTCATTTTCTCCACATACTGCTTTGTAATAATCGTATCCAAAACTAACAAATTGAGATACTACCGCCATATATTCACACATCAAAGTTGCTGATATCTTCAACTGTCGTGCTTCGTCGTCATCAGGTATGGTTCGATTATCAGTTGAGGTAATAATATCATCATCAATACGGACTTTTAATCGATTTTCTTTGAGATACTGAAATCGAATGGTATGTGATACTGCATGTAATTGATCGAATCCATCATACCTAAAAAAAGAAGAGAAAAAAAAAGAAAAAAGTGAGCTTATATGTTTCATCTGTCATTTTTTTTTATATTAACCTATTTACCCACAGCTAGAGATCATCATGCATGTAAATTTGGCAAGTTCGTCCCATTGTCGTTTTCCAATATAATATTGTTGTCCAATTGAAATATACGTTTCATATAAAGTATATGGTATGATGATATAATGTTTGCTATCAGTTGATTTCACTGAAGATTGATATTCTGAGCATGTTAATTGTAATCGTTGTTTGCATAATCGAGGAAGAAGATCAGTTACTAATAAATATATAATATTAGCAAATCATTATTGTAGTACAGATGAAATTTTTTTTTCTTTCTATTTTCACTTTTTTTTATTTTGCTTACCTAAGAGATGAGAGCATTTTTCTCGGTCGTCTGGACTTCCAATTTGAGTGAATTGAATTAGGATACAAATGGCTTCCATCTAAAAATAAACAATTTGAAATGATCCATATTTAGTTTCATAAAGATATATTCTCCTTTTAATCAACTTGTTTACCATATATTTGTATGCATGTCGAGGATAAGCCTTGATATAGTCAAAAAGTACTTGAAATGCCTTTAAATCTTTCGAAGATTGTAATCGGTCTAAACAACAAAATAATTAATAAGTATATATCAAGAACATACTTCTTTATTACTTTACCTTTTGCATAGCCAATGATATTAGATTGTAATAGACATGGTAAAGCTGCAAAGAATCCTAATTTTTATTTATTTGAAATCATAGAATAGTTAGAATCTTTCTTTTATATTATATATTATGTTATCAATCTTTTACCAGATAATTCAGTATCTCTTGAAGGATGAATGTTGTTGGCTATTTCTATTAGATAATCTTGAAAGATCGAGTTGTCCATACTACTAGCTTGTCTGTAACAGACAAATAATGAAAAGAAAAGAAAAAGTTAAAATAAGATATAATTCTTAAGTTGGTCATATTTACAGGGAAACAAAGCTTTGAATTGCTTTATCATAATCACCGGTTTTAATGGCTTGGCGATGGATGACAAACTAGAGAAATAACAATAACAGTAATAAATAAAAAAGAAAAATTCAGTCATAGTCTATAATATCTCTTTGTTCTCTTTTTTTTTTTCTTTCTTGTATTGATTATCGATATTACTTCTGATTCAAATGTTGATGTTAAACTGGTTGCAGATATTGCTGTTGAAGTTGTTGTCGCCAGTGGTTCTTCTTGTTCTTGTTTCATGGTGTTGATTTCGTTCTTGACTTTCGACTGTTTTTCTACATTCATCAAAGAAGGTAAAGTTCCATAAACGGGTGACATGAAATTATAATACTTGAATATAATTCCATCCACTCTTTGATATAAATCCTTCTTTCTTTCTCTTTTTTTGTTTTAATAAAAAATTAGTTGGAAGAGTAATATGAGTGTGAGAGAAAGAGTGAAAGAGAAAAAAAAAAAATTCCTGAAGCTGCCTCAGAAAGGGTTCGTCATTTGAAGGTCAGTCAAACAAGGGCAAATGTGGGGTCCAAGATAAGACACAAAATTTTTTAAGCTCACGTATGGGAAGACAGAGAGAGAGATCACAAAACTGTTCAATCCTAACTTTATAAACAAAAGTCAGTCTGGATAAGTTATATCTTTATCATATTAAACTATTCTTACTTAAAGGAGAGGAAGGAGGAAGAGACAAGAGAAAGAGAGATTACCAAAGAAAACAACAACAAAAAAAGAAAAAAAATGAGTTAAATTACCATTCTTGATATGTAGTCATCATTATCGAAAAAAAAAGGGTCGACAGAGCATTCATTCATTCATTCATTGCCGCCACTACAGACTCCACGTTTAATCTATTCTTATCCATCATGTAGGGTCATACACGTGTTTTATTTTATTGATTGGTTCTAACACCTTCAACACATCCATTTACAGATAAAATACAAAAAGGACTAATCAAGACAGACTAATAAAACAAACACTAATAAACAAAAAACACATGGTAACAAGAATAAAATCTAAATAGATGTATGCAGTTGTTTTTTTTTATTTTCGTTTAAACTGATCTAAACCCAAAGCGTCACCTAAAGCCATACCAAAGGATAATCGTGGTAATTGAGGAGGAGGTGCTGTAGCATTATTCAATAAAGAGGTGGCCCACTGATGTAAACTACTGCTGCTTTTTGATGTTGAAGGAGATGAGGATGTTGATGATGGTATCAGATTGTCATTGACTACAGTTTTTGATTCTCTTTTCCAAGCTTGTTTTTCTGGTATAGGTGGTAAAGGGTCCAACGTTTCATCATCACTATCATCCACATAAAGTCGAGTCATGCGTTTTGTTTCGTTTAGTGCTTTATACTCCGTAGTGACAGAAGAATCATCATTTGTCGTTGCTTTTTTAGTTCTTGGTATAACCGTTCCTGGTGGTGGCTGTGGTGATGTGGATCTAGAAGCTGTTGCTGTTGCGGTAGTAGGTATAGGTGGAAGTTTGGCATGTAAATAGTGATGCTTTGCGTCTACTGTTGGTTGTTGGTCATCGTTGCTGTTGTCGACTTTTACTGATAAAACATCATGATCTTCAGGTTCTAAAACAGATGAATCTCGTAATGCTGAAGGAAAGCTGTGTTTGGTATTACTTGTTGTTGATGCAGATGATGGGATCGGTGGTACGATACTGCTGCCATTAGAACTACGATTTTGTTGATTAAATGGACCTCCAAAAGATCGAAAGGACAAGGCATCACTACCATTCATAATCGATGAAACCGAAGAAAGGGCAATTCTACGTCGTGCTGTACTTGATGTCGTGGTGATGGAAGCATTGCTACTACATGGTGATAAAAGAACGGAAGAGGCAACCGTTGCAATGGCCGGTGATGTGATTGTATTATATGAGAATGATTCTTCCACAAGTGCAGATGATTGTTCTTCATGTGAACGTAGAGCTGTGTTTGCTGGTAATCCTGGTGCTGGTCGATATGCTGGTGAAGGAGGACGTGTTAGTAAGGTATGATGACTTCCATTGGATGCTTCAGTAGCGGATGAGCTGAGACTAGGTGCTTCGGGACTTGCTAATGATAAATCAGAATAGACAGATTGGAAGTCAAATTCATTGTCTTCACTAGAATCATTGTCTTTGTTGCTAGCTAATACAATATCTAATGTCATAAATATAAAAAAGAAGATAATGATCAATAATAATTACAAATGAATTCTAGCAACAAGCGCTTTTTTTTTTTTTTTTTTTTTTTTTTTTTTTTTTTTTTACCTTGATTGGATAATGAATGCAAAATACTACGATCTGCTTCAGGTAATACTTCCGAGCTTGAATTGGTTTTTTGAGTTGAAGGATCAGCCAAACGGGGTAATGATTTTGGTTTGATTCCATTAGCCAATTCCACATCGATAGGAGGTAAGGGTCTTCTTCGCCGATGATTGTTTATACCATTTAGATCATTCCGTCGCCGTTGCATAGGGGTTGTTGTCCTAGGTCGTTCTTCAGGTAACATAGGTAATGATAAAGTGTAATCATTCAAATCTTGAGCTGAATTGTGTCGTTTCACCGTTTTCTTTTGTTGGTTGGGATATACTGAAGACAGATCAGTATTGTTATAGTTGTTGTTCTTATTGTATGCCATTGATTGTTGATGATATCGATAAGCGTTGACATCTTCCGATGCTCTTCCAATATCTAAAATACTAGCATTTGCTTTAGTTGTATTTTTCATTGTTGATCCAGGAGGAGGTAAAGGCAAAGCTGATTCCCAAATAGGTTGATCATTTGTTGAAGTATTTGATGATTTTTGTTGTAAAGCAAGCCGTTGAAGATGTCCTTGTTGCTGTGATTGTTGTTGTTGTTTTTGCGGCTGATGACGGATATGTTGAGGTGACAAAGAACTATTAAGAGGACCAGAAATAGCAGGATCCACTACCACACTTTGAATACCACGATGAGAATTTGAATCTTCGGATGCACGCGGAACTGACCGATCATTTTGTTCGGGAACTACAGATAAACTTTCAAATCGAGTGATGGTTTCAAAAGGATATTTTGAATCGGAACTAGAGACAGAGGACAAAAATGGATGTTGTGTAAGTTGTTGAGATGATGAGGCCTTTGCAGATTGAGTTGATGCTGATGGTTTTGCTGATGATGGAATGGATGCAATAATGATGGGTATTTTTGCCTTGATATCTTCAAAGCGATGATCGAATTGGAAAGTAATTTCAAGTTGATGATGTATGGATACTAAAGGAGAATCGTATGTTGAGTGTAAAAATTGATGTAGTTTGTGTCGTAATACAATAGGTTGTTTCCAAGCTGAAGATCGAGTTTGGTCAACAGAATGTATCAAAGCTGGAATAGTACGTTTGACAAATTTGGCGTAATCCCGACGTTCCTTACATTCTAGCATTTTCTTTTCTAAATTGTAAATATCCATAGGTACTTGAGTAAGATTTGCATCTGTTTTGGAGACTGACTGAATTCTATTTCAAAATAATAATTAAACGGTGAGAATATTAATAACAAAAAAGAAATCGTAACAGTTCTCCGATAAATTCCCCCCCCCCCAAGTAGCACTATAAAGTAAAATAAGTTTTGTGTACCTATATAGTTCAATTTGAGTCAACTGTGTCCGAATACTTTGAACTGCTTTTTGATTGGCGATACACAAATATTTCACAGCAAAAGGAAGTAAAAGCTGATCCAAGCAAATGATTTGAGGAGCTTCAATTTCATAATGGAATTTCGCAGGTACAGTACGTTCATATAACTTTGTTTCAACCAAAGGAGCCAATTCCATACAAGGTAATAAATGTCTACGTAGAGTAATAGGATGTTCAGCAGTGATGGATTTGGCCAAAGCAAAAGAAATAACCACTTCTACCCTATAAAAAATAGTTGCTCTTTTAATCAAAAGAGAAGGTGGATAAATATTTGGTATTTCAATATCCCAAGGTATAACATGATCTCCAGCTGGTAATAATGTCTTGCCTCCAATAGGACATTTGAGTTTTGGTAACATAGGTGTAAGGACAACAATATTGGTATATTTGCCTTTAATGTTGACACGCGCAAACCCTTTGAATTTTACTGACATACTTCGAATCTTGGTTGGTCTTGTAAGTGAAAGTTTAACATTTCCTTCCAATAATTTCACTGTTTCTGAAGATTGTGCTGGTCCCATAAACTCAAGAGTATCTTCCAAAGGTTCTATTTCAAACCGACGAAATCCGTCTTTCATTGTAAATGCTGGAGGGTATAAACTGGGTATGATAGCAAAAAAGAAACAAAAAAAAAAGAAAAGAGAAGGGATAAATAATAATAATAATAATAATAATAAAACGAAAAAGAAGAAGAAGAAGAAGAAGAAGAAGAAAGAAAGAAAGAAAGAAAGAAAAAAGGAGAGGAATGGGGGATAATATATATATGTGTATATATATATATATAAAAAAAAAACAACAAGTAAAGTGAAAGAGAAAAAAAAAAAAAAAAAAAGGAAGAAAAGAAGGAAAATCACCAAAAACGCAAAACAGCTCAATTTTTATTTTACTTTTTTTTTTTTTTTCTTTTCCACTCCTATTTTTGGTACTCCTCCTCTCTCTCTCTCTCTCTCTCTCTCTCTCTCCCCCCTTCTCGACTCCCTCTCTCTCTCCCCCCCAAAAAAAAATTAAGTGTATTTCTTTTTTTTTTTTTTTTTACTTACAACGCGGTTCTTACCCTCTTTAAGATCATCCGACTTATTCTTATTGTTATGAAGCTTGTGCTTGTGTTATATATTTTATTCCTTATTCATTGTTTATATTGCCCATATACAAAAGTAGAAGAAAGTTTCAACATTCAAGCTATACATGATTTATTACATCATTCAAATAATCTTACTCTTTATGATCATCTGGAATTTCCTGGTGTAGTACCTCGTACTTTTCTTGGTGCTTTATTTATTGCTTGTCTATCAAAACTCATTCTCTGGCCACTTTCTTTTCTTCTTTCTTGGAATCTCATTACGGAACAATGTATAGTACGACTTCTTCTTGGTGCTTGTGTATGTTTCTCTTTGAACAAATTTCAAAAGGCTATCAATACTTTGTTTGGTAGTTTGACTGGAACTGCTTTTTTATTATTGACTTGCTGTCAATTTCATATTATCTTTTGGTCTACCCGTACTTTACCCAATACTTTTGCTTTACCCCTTGTCCTCCTTGGTCTCTCCCATTGGTTGAAAAGCATGGCCGCCACTGCCGATCGTACCCATCATTTATACCACATGATCTATTATCTTTCCATAGCCGGTGTCATCTTTCGTTTTGAAGCTGGTCTTCTCTTGATGATTTTATTATGCTTTGAAGTCTTGATCTATCGTCATTTAGATATATTGGATGCTATTTATCGTATTGCCTTGGCTGGTTTACCAAGTTTATTTATTTCCGTACTCATCGATTCCTGGTTTTGGCAGAAATGGTTATGGCCTGAAGGTATGGTATTTTATTTCAATGTGATTTTGAACAAGAGCTCAGAATGGGGTACCCTTCCTTATCACGCTTATGTCACACAATTCTTACCAAGACTACTTATGATTTCTTATCCTTTGGCGATCGTTGGTTTGATATTCGATACAAGAATCAGGCGATTATTATTCCCTTTTATCACTTATATTTCCATCTTCTCTTTACTTCCTCACAAGGAATGGCGATTCATCATTTATACTATTCCTGTTTTTACAGCAGCTGCAGGTGTCACACTCTCGAAAATCTCAACAAGAATTCAACGCAATAACTCTAGGATGTTCACCACATTGATGATGATTTCTCTTTTTGGTGGTTTGTTACTTTCTTTTATTTTATCAACCTTCTTATTGGTTATTTCAAGACTCAATTACCCTGGTGGAGAAGCTTTGGCGAATTTACATCATCACCATCATCAACAACAATACAACCAAAAAGTGAAAGTTCATATGGATGTCAAAACGGCAATGACAGGGGCATCGCGTTTTGGAGAACTTTATAATTCAGAATGGTCGTACAGTAAGGATGAATCACATACTACCTTGGAAGATTTTTTAGATGCTCGATATACCTATCTTATCACGTCGGCTTCACCAAATACATTTGCTCCTGATTATTCTGTCATCGGTATCACCTATGGATTGGAACGCGTTCAACCCCGCTCAATCGCAACCTATATGAACGATATCAAACATGGACGCTGGTCGAAAATTTTACAACCATTGGATATTGATTTTCAACCTAGTTTATATACCTTGGAACTAACACATCCTGAACAATCATGGATTCAACATACATTACGTAAATATCCTATCGTACTTTACAGCAAAACATATTGGTACAGAAAGAAAAATAAGAATAGAAAAAAGTAAGAGAAAATTCATTATTGATTTTTTTTTTTTTTTAGTCCTTATTGTCGTGGAGCAAAACAAATTTTGAGCAACTATTGCAACAAATCACAAATACATGTTATAGAAGTGGATCAATTACAAGATGGTGGACAAATCAAACAGGTATTGAAGGAAATATCAGGTAGATCCACATTTCCCAATCTCTTTATTTTTGGTGAATCTCTTGGTGGTTATGATGATTTGGTTCGTTTGGAACAAGAACATTTGTTGGGTGACAAGTTACCTATGGGTTGTCATGGTGACACCACATAAATATGGACCTGATCAATTCACTTAAGATTATTATTATTATTATTATCATCATCATCGTACTTTAATATCCTTATTTTAGATTCCCTATTAGTTGTATTTTTTTTTGTCTACATTCACTATTTTATTCTTATTCACTTTTTCTTATTTTTCTTTTTTGTATGTGTCATAATAAAAACAACTTTTTAATTTGATATGTATGACGGATTTCATCCCGATGGTTTATCATTATCCTGACTCTATTTTTGTATGTGAATGTACCACCATCAATGGCCCTCATCTTTTTTTTTTTTCTTCACCCATGATTATCATTGTTTTTGGTCACACAAAACTAAATTATTGTATTTGTAAAGTTCAACATATTCAATAACCTTAATAATCATCACCATTGTTTTTTATTTTTATTTTTATTTTTATTATTTCATCTTTATATACAAAAATATATGTATATATATGCAATAGTCATATGTAAGAAAATAATTATTATTTATTTGTTCATCAATTTATACTGACATTCAAGTGCAAATCATGATTGGATGAATAGTTGCTGAGGTTTCAAAATCCCATACAAAACTAATTATTAAGAAAATTGAAATTCCTCGTCCGCGGGAAAATATGTGGAAGTAGTAAAATCAAGACATCTTTCTAAAGGGGCTCATAAAGATTTCCTAAAACGGATTTTCTCTATTAGAACGATAAATTGTTATATATGGGATCTTTTTAATGTAATATATTGGGTCACAAGAAAATATTGAATATATTTATTTGATAATCATAAAAAAAAATAAATAAATAAATCTTTCATACATACAAAATCTAATACGTGTATCTAACCCTAATCGTCTATCCATCGTTTTCTTCTATATCCTTCAAATAGGCTAACAGACGTCGCTTATGAATAATGCCAAGGAAATGCCCATTTGAATGAACAACACATATATATCGTGCACCCAATTTGATAAACATTTCCATCAAAAGTTCCATTGATGCATTTTGATTGATTGTAAGTGGTGCCTATTGAGAATGAATATATCATAGAAAGTGTGAAAAAAGGAAAATGCTTTTTTTTTTAATAAAATAAAAATGCTTTTTACCTGATCCACATATTGGGAAAAGTCATTTAATGGTCCGGAGCTTGTTGCTTGTTTGTCATCTTGTTCTTGGAGGGACGCATACAAGGAAAATTCATTAGGGGTATCAGGTCTTGCAATCCATTGATTTGTCATCTCTTGTTGTTGTTGTCCAATACGCCTGAAGTAACAAGGGATGTCACCAAGATCTTGATCAGTAATAGGGAATGGACTTTCTTCAAAACTTTTAGTCAATTGATCAATAGCGTGGGTCAGTTCATGACTAGCAATATATCCATGTAATACATTTCCTTGACTGATAATAGGGAATCCACCATCTTCGCCATATCCCAAATCCGCATTCTTTTGTAGTTTGGTTTTCAAGGTTTCAACTGTCAGAGGATGATCCAAGTCAAT
This sequence comes from Halteromyces radiatus, assembly GCF_025201355.1. Classification (NCBI taxonomy): domain Eukaryota; kingdom Fungi; phylum Mucoromycota; class Mucoromycetes; order Mucorales; family Cunninghamellaceae; genus Halteromyces; species Halteromyces radiatus. Next base: position 1,155,006 of record NW_026251692.1, on the reverse strand, counting down.
TGTCGAGAGATATTCCGTCAAATCAAGCACCGTCATAGTATGTATATATTCTTTACGTGATTCCAAGTAAGGTAAACCTTTCATGTCGATCAATAGGTCATATATTCCTTCCACAAATAAAGCATCAGCAACCCATTTTGCAACCTTTTTTTTTTTTAAAAAAAAAAAAAACAACAACAAAAAAACAAAAAGAGCAGTACCAAGTTATTAGTAAATATATTCGTTGGACTTTTTTTTTGTGGTTTTGAGTTACTTACCATAACAGCGATCATAATAGGCTATATAAACAAAAAAAAAAAAAAAGGGGTAAGATGGATTGTCAGGCAACTACCAAATATGGTTATCCTATTTTACTTACAACTGCGTAGGTAAGAGAATAAGTAAGTTCAAACATAATGACCACCAAAGATACTATTTAATAATATATAAAAGTAAACAAATAAGTGTTTTGGATTCATATGATATCATTCTTTAGAAAACACTCATATTCTTTTTTTTTTTTTTTTTTTTTTTTTTTTTTTTACCTGTGGTTCTAGTTACACCGGCCAGAGATGCTGCAGCACCGACCATAGCATATACTCCAGGAATCACACATTCGCCAGTTGTTTCAAGATCGTCAGCACAAACCGTAAATGGCCATAAATGAGGGTAAGTCAATGTAAGGTATTGCATAATCAATCCAATGATACGACCTGTAGCTGCACCGATGATCAAAGCTGGTAAAAATACACCTCCAGGTACAGCACAACCAAATGTAATCACTGTTAAACCCATCTTGATAACCAAAGCCGTTAATAAAAGATACAGTAAGCGCGGAATTTCAGCAGTCGTTCGTCTAGAAAAGAAACAACAACAAATAAGTGTTATATCAAAATAAAGTTTTCTAAACATATTTGTCAATATATAATATAAAAAAGATGACTTACGCACACAGACCCGCATTGTCATCAGTAGATGAACATTCTGAAAATAAATTGGCAACAAATTCACTAAGACTTAATCTAAATGGTCAAACAATAGGTAATAAATAATCAATATCGTTGCCACTTTCTTTTTTCTTTTCCGATTCTCACGAGATCATATTAAAATTAACTTACCGCGCGAAAGGATTCCAGTAACAAGCAATGGCAGTGATTAGCATGATACATAAGACTTCGATGACAGGATACTTGCTGATAAAAGATGATTTTCGGAAATGTTGATAACGGATATTGTAAAAGGTCACAAAAGCACCAAAACTACCCTATAATCATCATTGTAATAATAATAAAAACATAAGATGTCAATAGAGGTCAAAAAAAAAAAAATAAGAGATGACTTAATTTTTCATTCTTTTTTTTATATATACATATAGATATCATACCGCAAAGACACCACATAATAAGAATGGAAATAATTCAAACAAATGATATTCCTTGTCATAAACCACTTGAAACAAAACTATTTTTCCAGTGCCAAAGGGATCGCTAATCTATAAGAAACGAAGAAGATAAGTATTATGCAAGTTTATTTCAATAATCATCTGTTTACCTTCAACACGGTAGCAGCCACCATAGCACAACAATAACTTCGAATCATTGTCTTGATAGGGAAATAATAACTGACCTCTTCTAAACTATAAATCATCATCATCACAAAAAAAAAAAAAGGCATGACGTCGGTTAGCATAGAAATGATGAAATGAATATACTACACCTTATTCGGTCAAGTGGGGTTACCTACCTAAATAATACTCCACCAATAGGGGCTCCAAATGCGACAGACACACCAGCAGCAGCAGCAGCAGATAAAATTTCTCTGCGTTTGCCTAATAAAGTAAACACCATTTTTAGTTCATCACTGTGATCATGGGATAGAATAAGAATATGCGTCATTTCTATTCAAAAACTTACTTTCATTTTTATTGAATTTGGGAAACAATCTGCAAAAAATGTTTCCAACAGAACATGCTAAATGCACAAAGGGACCTTCCTTTCCACATGTCAGACCAGCAGATGTAGAAAAAATCTAAAGAAAAAAAAAAAAAAAAAAAAGGAAAAGGAAAAAAAAAGGTTGAACTTCAATGTGTAACATCTAGTAAAAAAAAAAAATTATATCATTCTTACATTGCCAATACTCTTCACAATAAGAGTTTTGATACCAAGAAAGCCTTTAATAACAAATCCACCTAGAATTACTTTGACTTCAGGTATACCGGAACCAGCACTATAGAAAGCCTTCTTTCTTTGTTGAATTGTTTTTTCATTGTATCGTTCTTGTTGTGGTTCTTGTCGAGAAGCGGGTAAATTTTCTTGAAATTCAGGATGTACGTTAAATGGTATGGCTGAAGAAATGTTGTCATGTGCGAAGGATGTTCTTGAAGGAGATTTGAAAAAAGGTTGTGGACTGATAGGCACGCGGGTAATGACCTCTTCCGCAGAATATTTGACCATAAGAGCAGCGACCCAGGAAAAGAGTAACTATCAAAAGAAAAATGTGTGAATTCATCTTTTGATAATTTACTTTAAAACATATATATATATTTTTACTTACACCAAAAGCTGTATAAGCTGCCATAGCAATATAATAGCTGGATGATTCACCTTCAGCGCCAAAAAAGTCCGACCAAGTGATCCAGTTATCACAGGTATGATGACCTATTTGTCAAAAAGAGGTACACCAATAAAAATATAAGTACAACATAATTGGTCCCTATATAATTTTACCTTGTAATCGAGCATCCCAACAACAAAATTGTTCATTGTACCTCCAATTTGTTGAACAGTAACCTTGTTTCAAATCAGACATCCATTCTTGAACCACATCAATAAACCAAGCTATACCTGCTACTACAGTACCAATAAGAATTACTAAAATCCATGCTTGTGAGGCATCTTTGGCCTTCATCCATTGACCACGAATACCAGGTCTATTTCGAAGTTTGCGAAGACGTATACCTTCTTTGATACGATCATGTATCCAGTCTAAATTAAATAAAAAATGTATTAGTTTCTTTCTTTCTTTCTTTTTTTTTTTTTTGACATACCAATACTTGAATACGAATCACTCCAAACTCGAATACCAGTATACTCATTTACTAAGTCTTGTCGGTCTTCATCGTAAACACCATGTCGTTTGTTAAATATATTGAATCTTGGACTTGTAACTGTTGTTATCGGCTGAGAAGGAGTCAAAAAAGTAGCTGGAGCAGAGTTATTTTCATATTCACCAAGAGGTAAGGATAATGTTGAAGGAAGAGTGTGTGAATTTAGAGTATGGTAATGACCAGCTGCATTGTAACTTGACCTTCTTTTATGGAGTAATGAAGTACATTCCGTCATATCTTCCGGCATACTGTATATGTAAAGAAAAAAAAAAGAAAGGAAGAAAGACAAAAAAAAAAAAAGGAAAAAGTGGGGAAGAACAAAGAAGTGAATCAATTCTCATTGGGTAAGTTATATATACATGATTAAGTCTCCGATCAATGCCCTGCTTTTTTTGCCCTGCCCTGAGGAACAATTAAAAAAAAAAAAAAAAAAAAAAAAAAAAAAAAACTCATTTGGTAATATAAAATCTCCCTTCAGATCCTTTTTGTTTCAACTTATTGTAGGATAAACATCTTATATGAATCACAAGAGATCGTCCTACTCAATTTTCACAAAAAAGGTAATCATGTACCATCTATTGTTTATTTAACACTGACATCATTGAAAACAAATCACAAATAAACTATAAATCATGCCCTGATACAACTATGAAATGATGATGAGAAATAATAAAGTTTTATTTTTGAATAGTTGTTTTCCACAAACAAATGTAAACAAGGGGGGGAGGAGGAGGGAGAAAAAAAATAAATTTGGATATGATTTGAGTTAAAGAAAAAAAAAATGAGTGTGTGATAAAGAGGATAATAAAAAAAAAATGAAGGAAAAAATGATAAGGATTTGTATAATATGAGAAATAAAGTTGAATCTATCGTTTCTTAGTACCCCTAGGCTTAATATCTTCATCACGAACAGCATGTAGGAATATTTTGTGAGGACTTGATGGATTGGCAAATTTGTATCCCTAAAGAATCCAAAAAAAGAAAACATGGCGATCAATAATTTCCATCTTTACTTCTCTTTTTTTTTTTTATATATATATTTTTACCTTGGACCAGTCATAACTAACAGCATAAGCGAAAATATTTCCATTGCGATTAAATGCTGTACAGGGAATAGTTCCATTCACATTTGAGAAAGCTTTCAGACGCTGTTTCGAATCTTTGTCCCAAAAACTAACTGTACCATCACCACCTGCCGTAGAGAAAGTACCGTACGTAGGATGAAAACTGATAGCATTCACAGAGAATACATTCTTGGCTTCGTCGCGATGACATTTGAAGGAGAAGTTTTTCCTATATAAACATAAACAAAAAAAGAACATTGTTCAGTATATTTTAATCCCATTTCTTTTTTTTTTTATCTATCTTCTCTCTCTCTCTTTTTTTTCTGTTTTTTGTTTTTCTTCTTACGAGTGTTCTTTATCGTCAATATATTGTATACCAACACGTCCTTCGATAGATCCAACAGCATAACCTTTGCCATGAGTAAAGCAAGTAACACATCTTGTTTGCCATTTAAGAGGAGAAGTAGTTTGCTATATATATATATAAGAGAAATTAGTAAAACATATTTATATATAATTATATATGATATACCTTGAAAATAGTAGTAGGGTTGTTCAAATCAAAAATAGCAATATGTTTTTCCGCAGTTCCAACCACTAATAGAGGTCCAAAGGAATCCATACTATAACAACGTTCAGGTAATTGTACTGTGCCAATAGGTTGAGGAGATCTTAAATCCCAATATTTCAATGTCTTATCCCAACTTCCTGTTGCTACAATATTTTGTCCTTGATCGATAAACTTGACACATTTGATAGGTTCACTATGTTCTGCAATTTGACTGCTCTGTCCTGTACTTATATCAAATAATCGTCCAGCCTTATCTGCGCCACCAGAAACTAATTTTGTTCCATCCTGTCACACGATAAAGTAATATTAAAAATGTGTATCATAGAATATATTATACTATAACACCTTTTCGTCTCTGTTTTCCTTACCTTGCTCCAAGTAACATCTAATACTGGACCTTCATGAGAATAAGCTGCTTTGGGAATAGTATTACCAGAAGGTTGCACTTCATATATCCGTACCTACAAAAAAAAAAAAAAAAAAAAAAACCAAAAAAAAAGAATAATTGTAAAATAATAAGAGTTAGTCAACAATATTCATTTTGATCTTTTTTTTTTTATGTACTTGGTTATCCCATGAGGAAGCTGCTAAATAATCGGCTTGAGGAGAAAAATCCAAGGCAGAAATACCATCAGTAGGAGCATTGGCAACCTATTAGATATAAACAATATAAAATAAAATAAGTTGAACCATAAGAATAGATCCTTTTTTAATCTACATATATCCCCCCCCCCATAAAATCAAAAGAATCATTCATATACATTATTTCTATTTGACTGTTTTCTTTTTATAGTGACTTACTTCGAAATCTTTAGGATCCATGATGATGATATAAAGAAAATATATGAAAAAAAGAGAAAAAGAGGAAAAAAAAACAAAGGCAATAAAATAAAGAACCGCAGGAAGTCTTTTACAATGTAAACCGCGTCTTCGAGAAAGAAAAGTGTGGAAAGGAGAAAAAAAATTGACACTGATATGGCGACGTGACGGCATCTTCGGTATGGCCTTACAATCTCAATTTTGGTGGAGCGGGTTCTGAATTGTGTATCTATTGATTGGCTGTTGTTTCTATGCCATGAGTTAACAAAAAAAAAAAAAGATTAAGGACAGTGATAATAATAGTACATGATAGGTACAATGATTTTTATTAAAATGAAGATGATGATATTAATGGGATTAATGATCTTATGGATTCATATGAATCTACTGTTGGAAATTGTGTTGTTATTCATGATTCCTACGATTATTACAATTGATGACGATGATGGGTAATGATAATTCTTACAATGGCTTCTATGGTGATAATTTTTATGATGATAAACTCCTCTGATATCTCTAAATAGAAATCATTCTAACGCGTAGATGCTGAGCTCAGGATGAATAATACTACGCCATCGAGAAGAAAAAAAAATTTAGATTATCTTTATAAAAATATCAAAAGTCTGAAGTGTTGTAACATACATGATGAAGCTTCTAGTCATTTCTTTTTTTTTTTTTTTGATTTTCAGTTAACTTGTATGCATATTTGCTACAATAGTTTAAAATTGACAAAAGCGGACAGCGAATGTATGAGTGATTTTAAGCAAAAATGTTGATTGATACACAACGTCGTAGTTTTTTTTTTGTCTACTGCGGTTGGAATATTTTTTATTTGATTTTGATTGATATCTCTTTTTCTTATTCTTTTATTCTCTTTTTTTTTCTTTTTTTTTTTTCTCTTTCTTTCTACATATTCATTTATGCTAGAGATACCGGATAAACTATGGCTCTCTTCTGGCCTAGCAATTACTACCTGCCTTAGTGCTTTGATCTTATCTATACAACGTGGGTTTTATAATAAAATTCAACTTCCTCTTGAAGATGGTAATGATCAAGTCACTGTCAAATATGATCAAGACCGTGATCCCAATGTTCCATTTGCTGATACCGACAGAATACCTCGCATTCTTTTTGGTACTTCAATGTTAACTCTTCTCTCTATTTATGGTCTTTACTCTCAAGTTCTTACTTTTGACAAGCACGTGAATGATCAGCAATCAGTTTATGGTATCCTTAGTTCTACTTTTATTCTCATTACATGGTTGTATGCTTTGGCTCTCACTATTGTCTCCCGTCGATATCAATTCCCTAGTCAATGGGGTTTTGTTCTCAATGTTCATTTATGTATCATTTACTTTGTTGCTTGGTTTATTTCTCTTCATGATATATGGACCGCCTTTACCACTAACCCTGGTATGCCTTGGTTGAACTCTCTACCTTTGGTATTACAATTTTTATTATTGACTGACATGGTATATACTACAGCAACGACTGATCGTGGTGCTCCTTTTGTGGATGAAAATGGAAAATCTGTTACTGCTATTGATGTATCTTCTATCTGGAGCTATTTGACTTTTTCTTGGGTTACTCCTCTAGTTCATTTGGCTTACAGTAAACAGAAATTGACTGATGATGATTTACCCACACTTCCTCCCATCTTTCGTGGTCGAAATCTCTTCTATATTTTTGGTGAACATCGTGATTCTTCCTTGTTATTACGTATCTATCTTGCAAATCGTACTGCTATTCATGCTCAAATTGTACTGGCATTCGTCTCCTCTTTCTTCTATTATGCTCCTGCCTATTTTGTCAATCAATTATTGATTTTGATTCAAGATATTGGTTCCGGAAAAGCTGGTGATGATGCAATGAGTCATGGTATCTTGATTATTGCTGGTTTAGGTGCATCTGTTGTGGTAGTTAGTCTTATTGTAGCTCAATTATGGTACTTTGGTAAGCATAATAATATACATTCTAGTATCTTTATTTTCATGTTACTTATTTTTTTTTTTTTTTTTTTTTGGGTTCTCTTCGATGATAGCTGGTTCCTCGGTGCAAGTACGAGTCAAGGCAATGTTAAATATTGAAATCTATCGAAAAACCCTCCGACGTATGGATATGGCTGTTTCTTCTGGCAATAAAGAAAAAGATGGTAAACAAGACAAAAATGATGACAATGGAAAGAATGACGACAACAAGAAAAAAGAAGATGATGGTGGTGAAGAAGAAGAAGATGTTAGTTCATCTACTGGTACTATTGTCAACTTGATGAGTACTGATTCCAATCGTATCTCTGAATTCAGTACTTGGTGGTTCTCTGTGTTGGCTGCTCCTACCGAATTGTGTATTGGTATCTATTTCTTGTATCATCTTTTGGGCGTTTCTTGTTTCTTGGGACTTCTCGTTATGGTTGTCACTCTACCTGCCAATCATTACAATGCTAAACTCTTTGCAAAATCTCAAGATCGTCTCATGGAAGCTCGTGATAAACGTGTGAATTTGATGAACGAAGTGCTTCAAGGGATCCGACAAATCAAATTCTTTGCTTGGGAAGCTAACTGGGAAAAACGTGTCATGGATGCAAGAAAGATTGAATTGAAGCATTTACGTACTGGTTACTTGGCCGAACTTGGATTTAACTTTTTATGGCAAGGGTAAGTTCTTTTTTTTTTTTTAATATTATTATTATTCTTGTCAAATTTATTTTTTTTTCCTTTTTGTTACTTTTCATTGGAAATAGATCGCCTATTCTTGTCACCATTGTATCTTTCTACTCATTCACCAAATTGGAAGGCAAGGAATTGACAGCTCCTATTGCATTTACTGCCATTACTGTCTTCAATGAATTGCGATTTGCTCTCAACGTTTTGCCTGAAGTCTTTATCGAATGGTTACAAGCATTGATTAGGTATAGTGTGAAAAAAAAAGAAGTTGAATGATTTTTGTTAATACAATACTTTTTTTTTTTTTTGTGTGTGTATATAGTATTCGTCGTATTGATCAATACTTAAATGAACCTGAAATCGTCCCACCACCAAAACTTGATGCTAATGAACCTGTGAAACTCTCATTCAAGGATGCAACTGTTGGTTTCAAACGTCAAACCATACCTTCGATTTCTGTCACTAATACTGAATCTGATGATGGAACAGCTACACCTTCTGATGAATCTGATGGCTTTATATTGAAAGATTTAAATTTGGAATTCCCCAACAACGAACTCAGTCTGATCTGTGGTGCTACAGGTAGTGGAAAAACTTTGATGATGCTTAGTCTTCTTGGTGAAGCTGTTTTATTGGAAGGTCAAGTCTCTTGTCCCCGTGTTGAAGTGGCCGATACCGTTACTGATGAATTCAAGACTACAACAGAAATTGATGAAAACGATTGGATTTTGGATCATGCAGTGGCATATGTCGCACAAACTGGTAAGAGAAAATCAAAAATGAATTAAATATCAACAACTTATCTTTTTCTTCTTTCTAGCTTGGTTACAAAATGCTTCCATTCGTGATAATATTCTGTTTGGTTTACCTTATATTGAAAAACGTTACAAAGATACTTTGGAAGCTTGCTCTTTGGTCAAGGATCTCAGCATTCTAGAAGATGGTGACATGACTGAAATCGGTGAAAAAGGGGTAAGAACTGCATACTCAATGTTATTTATTTATTTTTTTTTTTTAAATATAATTGTCTGAAACTAAATCGAAAAAATCAATCTTTTGAACAATAGATTACTCTTTCTGGTGGTCAAAAAGCCCGCGTTGCTCTAGCTAGAGCTGTCTATTCTCGTGCCAAAAATGTCCTTATGGATGATGTTCTCAGTGCTGTAGATGGTAAAAATATATATATATATATATATATATATATAGAAAACGTTAATATCTCACACAATATTTACCTTCTGTTTAATAGCTCATACTGCTAAACATCTTTATGACAAATGTCTTATGGGACCCTTGATGAATAATCGTACTCGTGTGCTCATCACTCATCATGTAAAATTATGTCTTAGTGGTGCTACTTACCTTGTCCATATTCGAAGTGGAAGAACAGATCTTGTAGGTTCTCCATCAGATTTACGTCGATCGGGTGAACTCAATACTATTTTGGAAGAAGAAAAGAATCAAGATTTGGCTGAACAAGAAGAAGAAGCTATCGAAACAACTAACAGTGTACCTACTAATGCTACTGAAGCCGATACATCTGATGATACGAAGAAAGCTCCCCGTGTGTTAGTTGAAGAAGAAAGTAAGTTGTAAAAAAAAAAATCAAGTTTAACAATAATGAATTTAGTTATTTATTATTCGTATTTTTCTTTCGTTTTCTTTTTTTTTTCCAGATCGTGCTACTGGTATGGTAAAGCTACGTCTATATAGTATGTATTTGAAAATGGTTGGAAGTCCATTCTTTTGGCTTTTGGTTGCTATTCTCTTGTTTGGCTCTCGTGGTTTGGATGTGACAGAAAGTTGGTGGATCAAGAACTGGGCTCGATCTTATGAAGTTGAAAGTCCTGGTGCCCATGTCTCTAGTGTTACATCAGTGAAGAATCATCCTACTTTTTCTTATCTAAGTCTTCCTATGGCAACCTCAAATGATATGCGTATTTCATCAAAATCCGATGATGATCTGAACTATTACCTTGGAATTTATGTGCTTATCACGTCTATCAATATCTTGGTTGCGACTTCCCGCTTTGCCGTGATTTATTATGGTATCCTTCGTGCTAGCAGGATTCTTTATGCTGAACTACTCCACCGTGTTCTTCGAGCCCCTCTACGATTCTTCGACACTACTCCTATTGGTCGCATTTTGAACCGGTTCGCCAAAGACATTGAAACAATTGATTCCACCATTCCTAACGATTTACTTAATTTCGTCATCCAATGGATAGTCGTATTTTCCAGCATCATCGCTGTATCCTTCGTCTTACCTGCATTTGTCATTCCAATGATAATGGTGGCAGCTATCAATATTGCTCTGGGTGTGATGTTTGTTTCGACATCTCGTGAACTTCGTCGCATGGACTCTGTTTCTCGTTCACCTCTATTCAGTCATTTTACTGAAACCATTGTTGGTGTTGCCACTATTCGTGCTTTTGGTGCTACTCGTCGCTTTTTACAAGATATGATTACTCGTGTGGATGTGAATGCCCGACCTTATTATAATGTATGGTTGGTGAACCGTTGGGTCAGTGTCCGTTATGCCTTTATGGGTGCTGCCATCAATGTAGTAACAAGTCTTATCATCTTGATGAATTTGAAATATATTGATTCTTCTTTGGCTGGTTTCTGTCTTAGTTTCATTCTTCTGTATAGTGATGAGGTATGACTACTAAAAAAAAAAAAAAGATAAAAAGAGATATTAGAATACTAATCATACCGTTTTATTAGATGTTCTGGGCTATTCGTCGTTATACAAGTTTGGAAATGAGTTTCAATGCTGTTGAACGTGTGGTAGAATTTATGGAAATGGATCAAGAACCTCCTGCTATCTCTCAGCTACGACCCCCTGCCGAGGTACAAAAACAAGGACCAAAGAAAGAAAATAATATGGTTTTATAATTTGATGATGATGATGATAGATTGATTTGTTCCTTTTTTTTTTTTTTTTTTGATGATAATAGTGGCCTAAGCATGGTGCTATTGATGTTCGCAACTTGGAAGTACGATATGCTCCCGATCTACCTGCTGTACTCCATGATTTATCTTTTTCTGTCAATCCACAAGAAAAGGTGGGTGTTGTTGGTACAACTGGTTCTGGAAAATCAACTCTTGCTCTTTCCTTCTTCCGCTTTGTTGAAGCAAGCAAAGGTAGTATTGTTATCGACAATATTGATATCAGTGATCTCGGTACTGAAGATTTGCGAAGTAATTTGACTATCATCCCACAAGGTAAACACACACACACACACTCACAAAAAAAAGGACCTCATCTGATTATATATACATATATATATATATATTTTATATAGATCCTACTTTGTTTAGTGGTACACTCAGATCAAATATGGATCCTTTTGATCAATTCAGTGATGATGATATTTTCATTGCTTTACGTCGTGTTCATTTGATTCCTTCTGACGATGATACTATTGATGAAACTGAAATTGGTGGTGTCAACTCAAATGTATTCAAAGATTTGGATACTAATGTATCTGAAGGTGGCAAGAATTTCTCTCAAGGTCAACGTCAATTATTATGTCTCGCTCGTGCCCTATTAAAACGAAGTCGTATTGTATTGATGGATGAAGCAACTGCTAGTGTAGATTTTGAAACTGATAAGAAAATTCAAAGAACAATTGCAACTGAATTCGCAGATTGTACCATCTTGTGTATTGCCCATCGTCTTTTGGTAAAAAAAAAAAAAAATTAAATATATTAAATGAGGATTTTTTTATTATAAATGATTCTTACTCATTTTATTGTATTTTATATAGACTGTCGTGGAATATGATCGTATCTTGGTATTACATCATGGCAAGATTTTGGAATATGACAGGTAAATCAATAGAAGAGAAAAATTGATGCATTATGAAATGATGAAAATTTATGTTAATCTTTTTATTATTATTTAGCCCAATCAATCTCATCAATAACTCTGACTCGGCTTTCCACAAGATGTGTCGCAAGTCTGGTGAATACGAAACATTACTTGCTGCTGCCAAGGGAAAACAGCTTGTTGATACAGAATAAGTAATAAGGATAGTTAGTTAGTTATATTTTTATTCTTCTCTTTAGACTAGTTTACAATTTTTATTATTATCATCATCATTATATTTTATTCCCATTCTATATAGAGAATAATAATAAAAAAAAAGAAGGTACTTCCTATCGATAAACTCTTTTTACATATTTGTCTACTCCTTGTTAGCTACAACTCTTTTGGAATCATCAGTCTTTGGATCCTGATCCAAAAGTGGGACTCATTTCAAAGTCCGTGCATTGCCATTTCTAAGAACTGCGGCAGTCGAAAGGGTAAAAATGGCTTTTTGATCAGAATTTCTTTTTTTTCTGCTGTTTGTTCTCTCTTCCTTTACCACAAACGATGAGTAAAAGAAAGATTGAAGGTATTGAATAAAGAACGATTTTAAAATTAACTATCTTATTCTTTTTTTTGTTTTGTTTTGTTTTGATTGATTCACTTACTAATGTATTTGATTTATTTTGTTTTGGTGTGGTTTCCTTTTTTTTTTTTTTTTTTTTTCATTGTTGACTTGTATAAATAGAAACTCATAGCGATGACGATGACGACATACAGTTAGATGCCAATCTACAACTGAAATTACATGGTAATGGGAAAAAAGATTGAATCTTCCTTGACTGATGTTTATGTTTATTTATTTATTCAATACATATACACTTTGTATATAGTACCACGTAATGCAAACCTTGATATCGCCAGTCTCAATTCTACTCATCCGGATATTAGTGGTGGCAAACCTGATTTCATTTCTCATATATTTGGAAAAGAAGATTATACTTATCTCTCATTGAAACCTGATCATTTATCAAGACCATTATGGATCAGTCCTGAAGATGGTCATATTATTTTGGAAGGATTCTCTCCTATTGCAGAACAAGCACAAGATTTCTTAGTTGCCATAAGTGAACCTGTTAGTCGGTAAGATAGAATAGATTTTTGAAATCTTTCTTTGGCTTATTATTATTATTACTATTATTGTGGAATAGACCTGCTCATATTCAAGAATATAAACTGACACCATACTCATTATACGCTGCAGTCTCTGTCGGGTTAGAAACTGAAGATATCATTGAAGTATTGAATCGTTTATCGAAGGTGCCTGTACCAGATTCTATTATTCAATTCATTCGACAATGTACATTATCTTATGGGAAGGTTAAATTGGTGTTGAAGCATAATCGATACTATGTGGAATCATCTCATCCTGATACTTTACAAATGCTTTTGAAAGATGCTGTGATCAGTACTGGACGAGTGATACGAGATGATACCGATCAAATTGTTAGTGGACCACCAAGTGTAATGGCAGCAATAAACAACAATACCAATACCACCAATGGATTTATGAATTCATCAGCAGCTTTACTTGTCAACAACAAACCTACAGGCAAAGATCTTATTATTCCTGGCATCAAAAACAAAGATGAAGCCAACAAGAATGAAAACGGTGATGACAAGGAACTCAGTGAAAAGGAAAAGGAAGCTGAAGCTCGTAGAAAAGAAGATGAACTCTTATTTGGTGCTGTGGTTCGAATCGACAAAGAAGATGAAGAAGACGATGATGATATTGAAGGTCAAAAGGTACATTCTTTTGAAATTGCTGCTGATCATGTGGAGGTAAATATATAATATTAGAGTATGAATGTTTTGATGGCTCACAATCCATGAATATTCATTAGACCGTCAAGAAGCGATGTAATGATATTGATTACCCCATGCTAGAAGAATATGACTTTAGAAATGACACCATCAATGCCAATTTGGAAATCGACTTGAAGCCTACCACTGTCATCCGACCTTATCAAGAAAAGAGTTTATCAAAAATGTTTGGGAACGGACGTGCTCGATCTGGTATTATTGTTTTGCCATGTGGTGCTGGGAAAACCTTGGTTGGTATCACTGCTGCATGCACTATCAAGAAAAGTTGTCTCGTTTTATGTACTTCTTCGTAAGTTTGATTATCATGATTTTGGTACATTACTTATGATTCTCTTTTTATAGGGTCTCTGTTATGCAATGGAAACAACAATTTTTACAATGGAGTAACATTAAAGAAAATCAGATTGCTGTATTTACATCTGATTGCAAGGAAAAGGTAATAATTTAAAAAATGATCAAATATCAGATAGAAACTCCATTTTTTTTTAATACCCGCTTACTTAAATATATTTTGTTAGTTTTCTGGTGCTTCTGGTATTGTGATATCTACTTACTCTATGGTGGCCAATAAACGTAAGAGATCGTACGACGCTCAGAAAATGATGGACTTCCTGGAATCTCGTGAATGGGGTTTCTTATTATTAGATGAAGTCCATGTGGTACCTGCAAACATGTTTCGAACTGTTGTCACAACTATTGCTGCTCATGCCAAATTGGGTCTTACTGGTATTAAAAAAAAAAAAAAGGAAGAAAAAAGGAAGAAAAGGAACGACCTTTGTATTTACTCTTTTCTTTTTTTATACTTGATATGTTGAAATCATTACAGCTACTTTGGTACGTGAAGATGAAAAGATTGATGATTTGAACTTTTTGATTGGTCCCAAACTTTACGAAGCAAATTGGTTGGATCTTGCAAACAAAGGTCATATTGCTAACGTACAGGTAAAGTTTAGTGACATGTATTACCAATCTTCCTTTTTTTTTCTTCTTTTGGAAACTGATTATATATATATATATATATATATATTGATGAATATATAGTGTGCAGAAGTATGGTGCTCCATGACTCCAGAATTTTACAAGGAGTACCTTTATGAAAACACTCGAAAACGGACACTTTTATATGTGATGAATCCCAAAAAGTTCCAAGCATGCCAATATTTGATTCAATATCATGAAGGCCGTGGTGACAAGATCATTGTTTTTTCTGATAATGTCTATGCTCTTGTGGTAAGAATTGATGTTAAAAATAGAAAATATCGAACGGAAAACGTATATAACCTTTTTATGTTCTTTTCTTTCATTGGTTTTAGGAATATGCAAAGAAGTTGGGGAAACCTTATATTTATGGTGGTACTGGTCAACAAGAACGAATGCGTATTCTCCAAAATTTCCAGTACAATCCTGCTGTCAATACAATCTTTTTATCCAAGGTAGATTTTTTTTTTTGTTTTTTGATTGGATTTATATCAGATATTCGTATCTGACAATTATTCTTTATATCATTTTTTTTTCCCTTTTCATTTAGGTTGGTGATACCAGCATTGATCTACCTGAAGCAACATGTCTAATTCAAATCTCATCACACTATGGCTCTCGTCGACAAGAAGCGCAAAGACTTGGAAGAATCTTACGTGCCAAAAGAAGAAATGATGAAGGTTTCAATGCATTCTTCTATTCACTCGTTTCTCGCGATACCCAAGAAATGTATTACTCGACAAAACGTCAACAGTTTTTGATTGATCAAGGTTATGCGTTCAAAGTGATCACCAATTTGGAAGGAATGGAGGAAGAACCTGATCTAGTTTTCAAAACACATCAAGAACAAATGGATCTTCTCAAATCTGTATTATTGGCTAATGAGGTAAAGTTATAAGAAAATAAAAATATAATAACAATACTGATATTGTTTATTGACTTGATAATGATCTATCTTGCCTTTTTTTTTTTTTTTTTTTTAGACTGATATGAAAGATGAAGATTTGGATATTACTGATGATGTAGGCATGATTACAGATAAACGTGTTGCAGCTAAGAACAAGAATGGATTGGTACGACGGCAAGTAACAACAACAAAAACATTGGCTGGTGGTGACAATATGGCATATCTTGAATATTCACGTAATTCTGGTGGACAATTTACAAGCCATGGTCGTGGTGGTGGTAAAACAGGGTCAGGTGAACATCATCCTTTTTTCAAGAAACATTTTGGTCGGTAAAGTGTATTTTCTGGTTTCTTCTCAATGTGTCATCCTTACAGTACAATTGCAGTCGGTGAACTGTACAGTTACATATTTATCATCATCTCTCTTTATACATATATTTATTTATTTTTATCTTTTTTTTTTTTTTTTTTTTTTTTTTTTTTTTTTTTTTTTTTTTTTTTTACCATCCATCATCTACTATCAATTACCCTTCCCTTTCTTCTGTATATAGTTTTTCGTATCTTACACATTCTCAAATAGACTCTTTTAAGATATGGATGGTAGTGTTATTCCTTTGAAAATACAAATAAAATAATAATAATAATAATACATAAAAACTTTGAACCATTGAAAATCTTTCAATATGTAGTTACAGTACTATATATATATAATAATTGCGTATGTCAATGTTTTTTTTTTTTTCATTTCTTTTGTATTGCACTTGTCATCAACGTATGATAAGAGAAATGATATTGTAGTTAATATTCATCTTATTACTATAGTTATATTATAAAATTATCATTTCTTTACATTTAATATTCATCTTATTATAGTAGTTATATAATAAAGTTATCATCTCTTTATAACGTATTATCACTTAATAATAATTCAAATGCAAAAAGTCATAAGGGTTTCCATAAATGGTATACTTTCAAAGTCCGGTATCAATGTGAGGGTGTTGGAAAAAAAAAAAAAAAAGAAAATTGGAGATTGAGAAATTTTGTGGAGACGATTGGGGGGGATGGAAGCTCTGACAAAAAAAAAAAAAAAAAAAAAAAAGAAAAAGTTGGCACGCTCTCACTTTTTTTTTTTTTTTTTTTTTTTTACTTCTGTTTTTCTAAACATTATTTTACTTTTTTTTTTTTTTCTTTCTTCTTAGTCTCTCATACTATGAACTTGTGTATAATATGGCAAGATATGCAATAGGTTCAACTGGCAATAGATATACAACAAGTTTTTTGATTGAACAAGAATGGAAGGTGAAATGCCAAGAAGGAAGCCACAGTTTTACGTAGATTGTATCTAATAATATATTATTCAACTTTCTGGCAGTTATCGTCCACTGCTTCTATTTCCTCTTGTCTGCCTATGCAACCAAATTCTCTATATTACAGGGTACACAAAATTTGCTCATACCCAGCTCTTTATCGTGAAAATTATTTTATTCAATAGTTTAGTCTTTTAGTCTACTATTTTATCTTTTTTTTTTTTATATATATATTCTCATTTAAATAAAATCATATATTTTTTATCATTATTTATTATATTGTCATTCACAATTATCGAATTATTCCCTATCATCCATTCATCCTAAAAGTCAAGACTTCACGCAATAAGACATTTGAAAACAAAACACGGTTTCCCACTTCTTCTTGCTTTATATGGATGGTGATAGAAATGCCGAATAGGTTTGAAAAATATCGAGGATGATCATGCTGAAACCAGACTCAATCAAGTTTTGGTTATTCTGTTTTTAGATTTGGTACATACTTTATCCACATTTATCTTTTTTTTTTTTTAATGGAATAACAAGACCTCATTTTTTTTCTTTTATATCAACATTGGTTCTCAATATAGCACTAGTCTACTGTTGCTTTTCACCTGTCATCAGATGATAGAATACAAACAGTGAATCATATCATTTTTCACTTTTTTTTTTAAATAAGACCATGGATCACTTTAATCTATCATCAGATGACAGTATATTGTTTGAAACAGATGAGCCAGTTTTTATACTGAACATCGATTGTTAGGAAAAAAAAAAAAAAAAAGGATAAAGAGAAAAAGAATATCATCACTTAAAAAAAAATTGAAGAAACAAAATATTAAACAAAATATTAATAGTTTAGAACATCAAATAATTTTATTGTATACTAAAGAAAGTGAGCCATAGTAAAACAAACAAAACAGAAGGACTATTACAAAAAAGAAAAATTATAAAAAGTATATAAAAAAAAAGAGGTAATAATAGAAAAAGGAGTATAAAGAATAATAATAGGGAGTACTAGAAGACTAAGCTATTGACGACACAAGAGACAAAAAAAAAAAAAAAAAACCTTATTGAGTAGGTGGAGGAGACAAATCGCAGGCATAGGGATGTTTTGCACAATACTTGGGTTGATTAGGTTGAGCAGCAATGCCTCGAGCTTGAAGACGATAGACCCAATCATTGAAACGAGGCTGGACAGTAGCCAAGGTACGACGTTTTTGCTTAGTATCATAAGGACCAGACCAGAAGATTTCAGCAGCAGCAGCAGATCGTGGCCACAGTTTCATATCAAGTACAGTGGGACCAGATTGTTCAGACCAAAGAGCAAGTTCGACGCCCAATACCTTACCCTTATGAGATTTCTTGATACCATAAGTAGGATCAAAGGTATAAATACGTTGCCAGGTCTATAATCATGTTACGATGAAAAAAAAAAAATATAAAAAAGAGAGATGTATAAATATATGACTTTCTCTTTTTTTCTTCCAATCACCTCTTTTTTTTTTTTTTTTTCATTGATGATTTACCTTGTAAGGAGCACACCATGAACCACCAATACCACCATAATTGAAGGTATCATCCGGAGTTTGCATTTGAGTAGGACTAATATAACGAGTATCATTGCCAACCCAACCTAAAATGAGAAAATAATAATAATAATAATAATAATAATAAAAAAGGAGTTCAGTAAATCTATATCATTATTTATTTATTTATTTATTGCCCTTACCGCCATTGCCACAATCCAAATAAAAGTAATCATTGCTAGAAACAATTACATCATAACCCTTGGAAGTATAGTTAGCAGCAGGAGTGTTCCAGATTTGTACGATGGTGTTCTTGTCAAACGTATCATCTTTGTCGGCATTGATAGGATCTTCCCAGATGACAGGGCGTTTTTTGGTGTGTTGTTTGACATAATCAAAGATCTTTTTTGTCCATTGTACCCAAAGTTGATCGGTGGTCATGTTATGTTTCTTGAGATAAGCAGCGACTTGAGTATCTTGTTCCCAGCATTTGCCATTGATTTCATCACCACCAGTATGATAGAGAGTATCAGGGAAAATCGAAGTAGCTTCCTTGATCAGGTCTTTTACCAAATTAAGACCTTTGTTGCTAAGAGGATTGAGTTGACCAGCAGGAGGTTCAGCAGCCAAAGGACCCCAAAATTGATTGAGACATGTCATAACATCAGGATGAGATTCACCAATAGAGGCAGTATGAGCTGGCATATCAATTTCAACATACACACGTACACCACGAGATTGACCATACTTGATAACTGTTTGTACATCTTTGGGAGAGTAAGTTTCTTCAGAAGAATAAGCGGCTTTGGCAGAAAGCTCCGGATGCGATTTGAATTCAAGGGGCCAAGATTGAGAGTCAGTGGCATGCCAGTGGAGTACATTCATCTTGTTAAAGGCAAGAGCATCGATTGTGCGAAGGATATCTTTGACAGGATAAAAATTACGAGAAGTATCCAGAGAAATACCACGATGACCATAGGATGGACTATCAGAAATGGAGGCAGTATGAACGACTGAACCATGACTAGATTTGGTGACCAATTGAGAGAATGTTTCAAGACCACGAAGAGCACCTACCCAAGTAGGAGCATTCAGAGTAGCAGAACCGCCATTGGAAGGTACATTGAGAGTATAAGATTCATCTATATCAATATCAAGTTTGATATTATCGTTCTTGACGTTGATCTTTAAATTTGTGAGTGCATTGGCCTTCTTGAGCGGAGGTTGTTTTTCATAAGGAACTTGAACAGGAGACCATTTTTCCTTGTGAATCAGTTTTTGGTAACGAGTAGCAGCATCCTTGACATGATTATTTTTAGCACCAATGATTTTGAAGTCACTAGAAAGAGGAGCACCATGACCAGTCCAATTGACTTCTTGAGGAATAGGAAAAAGGAAAGTTTCGGCGTCAACGGCACAAAACAGTAATGCAGCTGAAGCAATGGCAAAAGAGATCTTCATGAGAAAATATTAAAAAGAAGGAAGGTGGCTATATTAAAAAAAAAAAAAAAAGGAGGAAGAAGGAATGAATAAGATAAAGAATAATAATAAAAAAAAAAAAAAAGAGAAAGAGAAATAGAAATAGAAAGATTTTCTTTTTATAGTGGAAATAATCTGTGGCGGAGTTTCCAAATTGGAATACAATAAGAAGTATAGAATCAAAAAAAGACAAGAAAAAGAGATTGGAACTTTATACTTGGGTAGAGTGAAATCCATCTTTTTCATATCAAAGAATTTTTTTTTTTTTTTTTTTTTTTTTTTTTTTTTTTAGTTCTTTTGGTATCTTACTCCACATATAAACAACGGAGAGTCAAACCATTTTATTGTTACACTATGTAAATTTGATATATCATGTAATCCAGTTTTACAAAAACCTACTTTATCCATATATTATATAGATAGAAAAAGAGAAAAATTTGATATTTTATCATTTTGTCACTGTAAATGATTTTATTTTGTATATAAACTTGATCCGTTTTTATTTAAAAAAAAAACAAAAGGTAAGATAGGGCTTTCCTTTAAATGATGATAACGTAATCCAACCATCAACGTGGGCAAACTATAAACTATCAAAACTGGATATGAAACAGGTGGAAAATGGAAGGTTATTACGTGAGAACAAAACAAATCATCTATTCTTTAAAACTTTGTTAAGGGAGCCAATGAAAATAAAATAGAACCCTTTTTTGGACCCTTTCACAAAAAGAAGTCAGTGACTCATAAAAAAAAAAAAACTTGTATAGAACTATAAAATATACTTTATTGAAATCTAACAAATAATACACAAAAATAACTACAACTACAAAGTAACTATCTATCCATTTTATTCATTTAAGTTCAATCTTGACATAAATTCCTTTAATAATAATAAGAAAAAAAGAAGATCAGTTATCCCTTGTTTTTATTTTCTTTAAAACTTACCTTGAATTGAAACGAAGGGTCTTGTCGTACAAAAGGATGATTGGTCAACAATTCTGAAGCAGTAGGTCGATCTTCAGGTTGACTATCATCAAGTATATATAAAAAGTGTCAGAAAAGAAAAAAAAATCAATTGTATCTTCTTACTTACATAGCCAAACAGCATTGAATAAAATCTCTTGCATCATCAGGAATGGATTCAGGTATAGGTGGTGCTTGAAGTTTGCCCAACTTAAAAGAAGTATTATGTTAGTAAAATATAATATAAAAAAGGGTAAGAATTCTTGTTTTTCTATTTACACACTTACATGGTAGACTACCGCTAACATATTCAAATCCCAAGGATGAGTTCCTGTCAGCATTTCAATCACTGTGCAACCTAAACTCCAAATATCTACTTTGGCCCCATATTTTTGTCCAATCACAATTTCTGGTGCCATCCAATAAACTGATCCCCGCATAGAATTGTTTGAATTCGGATTGTATGCTTCTTCTTGACTACTGATCTTGGATAGCCCAAAATCACTGATCTTGCAACATCCATCTTCATCAACCAATATATTACCACCTTTGATATCCTTTTACCAATAAAATTTTTTTTAAAAAAAATATTAGTAGATATATAATTTCTATTACTGTTTTTTTTTTTTTTTTTTTTTTGTATGCCATCATAATATAGAAACTTACTCTATGTAGAATATGACGATCATGAAGATATTCCAACCCCACCAAGATTTGACGAGTAAAATACTTGACCAAAGTAACATCAAAACCACCTTTGGATCCAAGAGAACTGGCCAAACTTCCACCAGGTACATATTCCAAAAAAATATATAAATGATCTTCTTCTTTGTCAATATCATAACCAAGATATTGTACCACATTTTCATGTTCTAGATCTGACAGCAATCGAATTTCTTGATTCAGTGCTTCCATCGATTCCACTAGTTTGTCATTTTGAAGATCAGAACTACTTGTTGGAATATCTACTTGTTTGACTGCTATCCATTCTCCAGCTTCCACATTCAAAGCGTGATATACCCGACCATAGGATCCTTTACCGATCAATCGTCCTCGTACCCATTGCATTTTCGTTGGTCCTAAGTCGGAAGTAAAAAAAAAAAAAAAGGAAATAAGTAGAGGTTAATTTTTTTTATTGATCATCATTCAAAAGTCTTTTTTTTTTTTACATCTCTTTTCCTATTTCTTACCATATCGATCTACTTGATCATTATAAGATAACTTTGTTGATGATGGATAATGAAGTTGATGTTGATCCTGGCGCTGTTGTTGATGATGTGCTAAAGCTCGAGTAGATGGGTGTTGAGCCAAAGGTGACGACAAAGTAGGTGATGATACATCAGAAGATCTTGTTCCCGGTTTCACCTGCCGTACAACATGACCCCATAGTTTCGTGCTTTTTCGCCGTAATATCTGATTCATTTGAGGGCCATTGAGTGATTGTCGCCAAGTGATGTGTGCATTGCTAGCCACAGCACGGATAGATACACGTTTATTCATTTTGGTAAGAGTTTCGACTGATAAAGGTGCTGCAGTAGACGAGTCCACGTCAATTTCCCTGTCTAAATCATGATCCGGTAAATATTTATCAATGTCACGGTAAAGCTGTTCGATGGAGGGTCGTTCTTGCCATACATTGCCATCATTGCCATCCACTCCAGTGTCAGTTTGATTACGTGGATTATTATTATTATTGTTGTTGTTGTTGTCGTTGCTGCCAGATAATCCATGATGATGATGGTGATTGGGTGAAGAGGACGGTGATGAAGTATTTGTCCATCGATTAGGTGATGATTGTTGTTGATGGTGATTTTCCGATACTTCTAATTTACTCGAAGACGAGGGTGGTGTCATCAAAGGTGGATCTTCCAATCTAATACCTTCCTTTCTTTGTTTTGAATCCAAGTGGTAACTATTTTCAGTCATAATAGAAGTTGTTGTTGCTATTGATGATGGGACCGTAGATAAGGGAGGATCTTCCAATACAATTCCTTCCATCTTTCGTTTCGAATCGGCGTTGATCTTCATATCTATTAAAGTTGTTGGAGTGGTTGATAACGGTGAATCGGTCAATCGTAAGCCTTGTAATTTTTGGATCATTTCGGATGGCGTACCATTTTGGATAATTGACTTCTTTTCGTGATGCAAAGTTGAAATCAATTGTTGTTGGTAAGGTATTGGCATATTGGTATCTTCCAATTGCGGTATAGGGTATTCATGTTTAGCGTATATTTGTCTATTGATATATTGGATATATTAGGCCAAAGCTTCTTTTCTATTTGATTCATTCAATCCCTTTTCTGTTACTTACTGTTGTGATTTATACATCATGTAATCGCCAGGAGGGGAAGTTGAATAATGAATATCAACAGGCTTGACCATTAATCGATTTGTAATATTATGATCAGAATTTCGACAAATATTGATCAAGGAATCATCATCTAGAGGTGCATCTATCAGCAACCAAAAAAAAAAAAAAAAAAAAAAAATTGAGTTAGGAAAGAAACCCTTTTTCCCTCCTTTTTGTTTTCGAAATATGGTTTACCAGGAGAATTTCCATTTTCGTGATGATATGTATATTGTCTAATATCACTACCGAGTTTGAACTTGTCAAGAATGGCTAGTTTGACTCGTTGAGGATCACTTATATCTGTCAAGACCAATCCAAAAAAGGTTTCAGCATCAGTTGTCACTTGTATATGATACTCTTGATGACAATCCTATTCCAAGTAATATAAGTATCAGACTATGAGTATATGTATATATATATAAAGAGAGAGAGACAGAGAAAAAAAAATATACTAACCAGTTTGTTTTGTGTGCGCTTTCCAGAGAGTTTCCATCCAGATTCCATATTTGTATTTGGTGTTAAATTAATAGGACTATTCATAGGCGAAGAAGATAACTGTAAATTGGACGTAGTAGATACTAAAATTGCTTGAGATCGATTACTGGACGACAAAGAACCTTTGGGAGAACTGTTGCTTCCACGACCTCGAATAGATAAAGGAGGATTACTGTAGGTGTAAGATTCTAATAGTTTAGAGACATTGCTTGTAGTTGAAGTTGTACGTTCAGGAATAAATGGTCGAATACGATCGTATTCAGTGGTTATATTATTATTGTTGATGTCATTGGATGGCGTTGGATGTTCCAGTATGGTATGACTTGTACGGGAATATGGTATAGATATATGAGGTCGATCTAGTTTTTGATATCCATGTGTATGTTGAGCTGAGGAAGAAGATGATAATATATATTCTTTAAATTTGTTGGAACTGAGTGTTCTGGTATGCGTCTATTAATAATAATAATAATAAAAAAAAAACACGTTCTTCTTTTGAGTATTTCTATTTATAGCGTATAAAATAGATACTTACTTGCTGTTCTGATTGTATCTTGAGTTGTTGAATGGCAATAACAAGGCGTTGCAATTCAGAAGGAGGCATAACGGTTTCTGGAATAAGTAGTAATAAGTCGTTAGCAGTAAGAGCAATAAACCTATCACCTTGAATGTCGTTTTCTATAAAGAAAAAAGGGATTATTATTATTATTACTTTTTTAAAAAAATAATAAAGATTGATATACTTACTTTTGAAGAAGGGAATTAAAGCACGCCAACCTTGTCGTTCTAACCATAAAGTAACTCTATCAATAGGCCATTGATCAATACTGTATAATAGAGGAGAGATTTTATTATATTGATCTTGGAATGAGCCTTGATAAGTGGATACATTAACACCACTCCCTACAGCCATAATATAACTTGTCTACGTTTAGGTATAATGGCACACACAATAGAGAAACGGAAACACAAGATGAAGGAAAATATGATAAGAAAGGAAAAAGGAAAAAGGAACAACTGAATTTGAATTTTGGATCTTTTTGTTCCTGTACGACAAAAAATATTTTTGTGACTCTGAGCAGAACGCGACGGACTTTCTTCGCGACTAAACTTGTGTGTTTTCTCTATTTCGTGTTCCTTGTTTTCTTTTTTTTTTTTTTCTTTACAATCATGGACGAATCCAATCAACCAACTACTCAACTTGTAGATGAAAAGTTTGAGGAACGTGTACGATGGTTTACTGAATTTATGGAAAGCGAAGTAAATACAATATCAATAAAAAAAAGATACTCAAAATATATAAAGGAACTCAACTATATGTATTATTTTATAGCATACAACTGAAAAAGGAAGTTATCGATCTCAAATTGCAGGATTACTTTCCAGTGAACAACGACGTTTATTAGTCAGTATTGATGCTATTCGTCAATATGATAGATCTTATGCCAAAGAGTAAGTTATTTTTTTTTTTTGTTTTCTATTTGATCCAATTTCACATTATCTTTTTTTTTAATTTTTTTTTTTTTATTTTTAATCATAGCATTATCAACAATCCAAATGAATACCTTCCAGCTTTTGATAAGGCTCTCAAAGAATTAGTTATGGTAGAACATGATCCTTCAAGACATGATATTGCCAATCTTCCTTTTTATGTTGGTTTACGAGGTAGTTTTGGTGATAACCATGTGAATCCACGTACTTTACGTGCAATGTATCTAGGCAAGCTCGTTTGTATTGAAGGCATTGTAACTCGATGTAAGTATTTAGGAAAGTTTATATTATATATATTATTCTAATTTTTTATTTTATTTTATTTCATAATACAGGTTCATTGGTACGTCCCAAGGTGGTTCAATCTGTACACTATGCTGAAAAAACCAAACGACATTATATGCGTGAATATCGTGATTCTACTACTCCTGGAAATTCTATCCCTACTGGAGCTGTATATCCTACTGAAGATGATAATGGGGATCCTTTGGTAACTGAATTTGGTTACAGTACTTATCGTGATCATCAAAGTATCAGTATTCAAGAAATGCCAGAACGTGCTCCTGCTGGTCAATTACCTCGTTCTATTGATGTTATTTTGGATGATGATTTGGTCGATCAAGCAAAACCAGGTGATCGTGTTAGTATTGTTGGTATCTATCGATCCATGGGTAACCGAAATGCTAAACAAACAAGTTCAACTTTCAAGTAAAGTACCATTAATGAAATATAAAGGAAATAGACTCACTTTTTGATATGTGTATATATATACATTTTTTTTTCTTTTGTATTATAGAACTGTCATTCTTTGCAATCAAATCAGCTTACTTAGTACAAAATCCGGTGGTGGTATTGCTTCCCCCATCATCACTGATATGGATATTCGCAACATTACTCAATTGGCCAAAAAACGTGGTGTCTTTGATATTCTTTCCCAATCCCTAGCGCCATCTATTTGGGGACATGATTATATCAAGAAAGCTGTCTTGTTGATGTTATTGGGTGGTGTGGAAAAGAATTTGGATAATGGAACTCATATTAGAGGGTAAATGAATATATATATCCTTAGAATGTTAGATGAGGAGCATAGTCTTATTATTTTTTTTTTATCAGTGACATTAATTTACTCATGGTGGGCGATCCTTCAACAGCGAAATCTCAGATTCTTCGTTATGTTTTAAACACTGCACCTTTAGCAATTGCTACTACTGGTCGTGGTTCTTCTGGTGTTGGTTTAACAGCTGCTGTGACAAGTGACAAAGAAACAGGTAGGACTAAAACAAGAATAGTAAAGAAAAAAAAAGAAGAGAAAAAAATGGGTCTGATTATTGTTTTATATTGTATAGGTGAACGCCGTTTAGAAGCTGGTGCAATGGTACTTGCCGATCGTGGTGTGGTATGTATTGATGAATTCGACAAGATGAGCGACGTTGACCGAGTAGCGATTCATGAAGTCATGGAACAACAAACTGTAACGATTGCCAAGGCTGGGATCCATACATCATTGAATGCTCGATGTAGTGTTGTTGCAGCTGCCAATCCTATTTATGGACAATATGATATTACCAAGGATCCTGGTAAAAATATTGCCTTGCCTGATTCCTTGTTATCTCGGTTTGATTTACTATTTGTTGTAACGGATACGATTGATGATACTCGCGATCGAATGATTTCAGAACATGTACTTAGTATGCATCGCTATATTCCTACTGGTTTGGAAGAAGGTAAATAGACACACACATAGATTTTTCAAGTTAAACTAATTTACTATTGTATTATTAGGTGCTCCTATCAATGAACAAATGGAAAATCCTATGGGTGAAGAAGACGATGAAGAAGTGGCCGATGATGGCGAAATTTATGAAAAATTCAATCGATTCCTCCATTCTGGTGTGGCCCATGATAGATCATCTACTACTAAAGTACTCAAATCCAATTTCCTCAAGAAGTATATATACTATGTCAAACACAAAACCAATCCTGTCCTGACCAAACGTGCTACTGATACAATTATCAACGAATATACCTCATTACGAAACGATAAAGACGAAGATTCAAGGAAAAAGGTACATATATATTTAAAGAAAGGAAAATGATTACGCACTTTTTTTTTCATTATTGTGACTATTATATATATATATATATATTTTTTTCATTAGACCTCACCAGTGACAGCTCGTACATTAGAAACCCTTATTCGTTTATCAACAGCACACGCCAAGGCAAGACTTAGTAATCGAGTGGATCAAAAGGATGCCAAGGCAGCAGCAGAAATTCTACGTGTGGCGATGTTTAAGGAAGTGATCAAATCTAGTAAGAAAACGAAACGTAGAAGGGTGACTCAAGGATCGGATGATGAAGAAGAATCTGAAGAAGAATCTGAAGAAGAATCCGATGATGAATCCAATGAAGGAAGTGATGAAGATATGGAACAAGATAAACCAACGACTAGTACACGGTCTGAACGAGCAGCGAGAAGATCAGAGACTGAACCTATGGATGAAGACGTAGATATGGAAGAAAATGAATTATCAGAAGAAAGGTAAAAAAAAAATAAAATAAAAATAAAAATAAAATAAAATAAAATAATAAAAAAAAAGATGAATTCTCATTTCTTTTATTATTATTATTATTATTATGAATAGATTGGCACTATTCCGTTCGCGTGTCCATCAAGTGACAAGAGGACAATTTGCTGGTGAAAGTGAAATTGGATTTGATCAAATGTTTGAAGCAATCAATGACGGATTATCATCACAACATGGATTTTCTATATCAGAAGCAGATGAAGCTTTACGTAAAATGTCAGAAATGAATCAAATCATGTACTCCGATGGAATCTGTTACACGATCTAGGCCATATCTTTTCTTTTTGTTTTTTTTTAATATCTTTTTTCATTATTTATACTTTTTTTTCTCCTATTTCCTTTTGTCTATTTTTTTTTTTTTTTTTGCATTATAGTTTGGTTGTACCTATTGATTTTGAAATAAGACATTAATAATAAATATACTATTCATTTTATTTTTTGTTTTCATTTGTAGTTAACTTGTTATGTTGTAGTAGTAATTTAAAAATAGACCTTTTTTTTTTTATTATTAGGTGACGACGAAAATCAAGGGGAGGGAAATTGGGGCAAAGAAGAAAAAAAAAGAAATAGAGGCGGCATGAAATTTTCCCCTCCTTTTCTTCTTTTCTTCCTTTTTTTTTTTGTTTTTTTTTTCCTTGTCTATCTCTCTCTCTATCTCTCTTTATTTTATATAATGTATAAATATAACGAACAGGATATTCAACCTTTATTACTAGAAGATATTGATGATAATCTATCAACTTCAAACGATAATGATAATATAATACAAACTTCAGGTAATTTAAACTAAGAAGAAATATATAAATATTGTTAACTTCTTTTTTGTTTTTATTCAATAGAAATATCTTTATTTGAAGCTTCACATCAAGGATCTTTAGTATTAATTAGAAATATCTTGGATTCAAAAAACGTCTCGGTCAACGATACCGATGCTACCGGGGTGTCGGCTCTTCATTACGCTGCTTTGGGAAACCATTCTACCTGTATCAAGTATTTAATTGATAGAGGTGCTGAAATCAATTTTATGGGTGGTCAAGTACCTGCAACTCCTTTACATTGGGCTGCTAGGTAAAAAAAAAAAAAAATAAAAATAAAAATAAAAATAAAAAAATACAATTTATTTTGTTATTTTTTTTTCAGGCACAAAAAGGAAATAGTTTCTTTTTCTTTTGTTTTTTTTTTATTAATGACCTTTTTGATATATATATATAGATCTGGTTGTATAGATGCTGTTCATCAACTTGTGAACGAAGGAGCAGATCCACTCATGGTAGATGGTCAAGGATATAATTCACTCCATTTGGCGGTTCATTCAGGCAACTCAATTTTAGTCATGTATTTACTTTATGGTGATACCAAATTGGACGTGGATTCAAGGGATGGAGATCAACATACAGCATTGATGTGGGCAGCATACAACGCAGATGAAACTTGTATGGATGTTTTATTACGATATGGCGCAGATGTGCATGCAACGGACCGTGCGCAATTGACCAGTTTGCATTGGGCAGTGGCAAAAAGTGATGTGGCATGTATGCGTATGTTATTATCTCGTGGTGCTGCACTGGATGTCAAGGATGAACATGGGAAAACGGTCATTGATTTAGTCAAAGATATGAAAGTGGAAAAAAAATGGAATCAAGCCGTCAGTCAAGCTCAATCTCTCCTCTATCCTGAAACAAAGGTAATATATATATATATATATATATATATTCGTGTAAGAGCATATACTGAATGGACAAATTATTTACATAAATAGAAACGAAATGCTATGATCATCCTTGGTTTACCTTTTGTGATCTTACCTATGGCCCTATTGACTTTGAATCATTTCCCTTGGCATATTTCTGTATTGATGACTCTATTAGAAGTATTATTGATGCATTTGACAGTGGTCCATATTTTATTACCTGCACCCTTACCAGAAGAATTGATCAAATCTCCTTACTTTACTGGTATATTTCAATCCTCAGCTCTCTGGGTACTCCTTACCTGGGCTTGGACAGTTGCTAAAGGTAAGATAGAAAGTGAAATAAAAATAAAATAAAATAAAAAATCATGAATAATGAACTCATATTTTTCTTTTTTTTTTTTGTGATCAAGGTACTTCACATCTTTTGGTACTCAACTTTATATTCATTGCCTCCTATTTTGTTGCCATGTCATCCTTTTATAAGGCGGTTTTAGTGGATCCTGGGTTTATCGATCACAACATTACCTTTGATGAACAACGAGATGTGATATTGGAACTAGCAAATAAACAACATCTTGATCAGCGTCATTTTTGTATTACATGCATGGTAAAAGAAAATGAGAAGGGGGAATTTGATCTTATTGTATATTTCTTTTCTTTTTTATTTATTTATTCATGTATTTATTTTTAGATTAGGAAACCTTTGCGATCAAAACACTGCAAACGTTGCAACAGATGTGTGGCCAAATTTGATCAGTAAGTAATTTATTTTTCTTTTTTTTTTTTATATATATATTATTCCTAGTGTAACTAACTTGATATTCCTTCTCGTATCTATTTTGATAGTCATTGTCCCTGGATATTTAACTGCATCGGCGTACGAAACCATCGACTTTTTATTGTGTTTCTTCTCAATATGGTGATTAGTATCACATCTTTTGTATTTTTGTGCTATCGGTGTAAGTATCCGGGAAGAAAAGAAAGGAGAAGAAGAAAAAAAAAAAAAAAATGGAAGTACCCAGACTCTTACGCTTTCTTTTGTATTACGTAATATATAGATCTCGACAATTCCTCACCTTTACTTCAACCCAGTGAACCTAAAACTCATATCGACTCAAAGGCATCGAATGAGAAGACAACAGATTTGATCATCGATTATACCTCATGCAAATTGGGTATAACAGCTTGTAGTTTCTTTGCCTATGATGCATTTACATTCTCTTTGGCTATATGGTCAGCAATACAATTGATATGGGTTTCATTACTGACAATTGTACAGCTCTATCAAATCGCAGTTTCAATGACAACAAATGAAAATGCAAATGCTCAACGGTATGCCTACTTACACCAACGCCAGCAATCTCGTTGTCATATATCACCACAGCAGATGGATAGAACAACTGATCATGATGAAAACGATAGTATCTGTCTTCGAGGAAAGGTGCGGGGCAATGCGTTTGATGAAGGATGTTGGAACAATTGTATAACTTTCTGGTCAAGGCCGTCTCCTATATGGTTCTCACTGTATGATATCCCAAACAAGAAGAAAACAAGGATGACTGGACACACTGTCATGGAATCTTCTTTGGATCACCAAGTTTAATTTGATATTACATATATATATATATATATATATTATTGTCACTATATTTGTATTGTATTCACCTGCTCTTTTTTTTTCTTCTCTTTATCAAAATGATAATATACCCCTAACTCTAGTATAATCCCTTTTTATTATTATTTTATCAAATTTCAATAAAGAAGGAAAAAAAAAAGATGACGTTTAGATAGATCAAAGTTTGCTAGGCTCTATGAAAGTAAAAGATGAATAATTGATTTTGTAGATTTTTGAAAACAAAGTGTCATAATGATATGTATGTTCTCTCGGGCGAGCCATCCTTTTTTTAATACTCCATATTCGGGCATCATATCCCCAATGTCAAGCATTATTTGTTAACAAGCCTTGTCTATCATATTGCGTGATGATCGTTAAATTCAACACGATCCCTATTTTATTTGGTATGTTTGATGACATTTATAATAAAGAGACACACATGAGCAACAGCAATAATATAAAGGTATAACTAAATAGGAGAATGGTAAAAAAAAGAGAGAGAGAGAGAAAACTAAAGCTATAGAATGTTTTTCTTGGTCAAATAGTCAAATCTCTTGAATGTATATCCAACAAAAGCCAAATCCTTTTGAGTATTGACACCATCTACAGAATAACCTAAAAAAAAACGATGGAATATGTTAAATTCAACGTCGCTTCGATTTCTTTTTTTTTTATGTCTTACCATGATTTGTACTATCCACAGCTTCGGGTACAGAATCCAATTCTTCCGTGGGGAAATAACTTGTATCAGTAATACTTCGTAATTGAGGTACATGTGGAGAAGGTTCCTCACGAATGCCTTGCCAGTTGACACCATAAAAGAAAGGATGAGCCTTGATTTCTTCCACACCATTACGACCTAATCGACTTTCGGGTTCACATATCAATCTTCTAATCAAATCTTCGGCTTCACGGCTAATGGGTTGATCATCAGGAAAGACTAAGGATTCACGCCAGTTCATGATCTTGCGGTAAGTTTCATGAGGATTTTCTGAACAGAATGGAGGATAACCACAAAGACATTCAAACATAATTGCACCTAAAGACCACCAATCACATTCTTGACCGTAACCGCGCTGTAAAAAGATTTCAGGAGCTGTTGATAATAAAAAAAAAAAAGTTAAATAAAATACCTCTATATCCTTCTATTTAACTTACCCAAATAATCAGGGGTACCAACAGTACTGTAAGCCTATAGAATAGAAAAATAAAAAATATAATATAAATAAATTCCTATTTTTTTTTTCTGTGTCTTTACCAAGGCTCTTCGATTCTTTTTCCATGTGGCAATTTTTTCTTTTGTACTAAGAATATTAAGATTGATGCTTTCTTGTCCAGCAGGAACAGATTGATGAGATCCATCCAGTAAACGTTGATAGTATTGAGAATCGTGCGTTTTCCGGAATCCTGTAGATAGTCCAAAGTCAGATAATTTAACATGTCCACCTTGATCAATTAGAATATTATCAGGTTTGATGTCCCTAAAAGGATGATATTATAGAAGTATGTTCCAAAATGAGAAATGTATTGAGACCTCCTTTCTATTCTCTCCCCTCTTTTTTTTTTTTCTTTACCGATGAATATAACCAAGATTATGAATTGCTTCTAAGGCAAGAACAATTTCTGCAATATAGAATCGAGTGACAGGTTCACTAAATGTATCATATTTGATCAACATCGTCATCAAATCACCACCAGGTAAGAATTCCATAATCAAATATAGGTATTGAGCATCTTGAAAAGAGAAGTAGAGTTGTACAACCCAAGGTGAATCAGATTCTGCCAATACATCTCGTTCTGCTTTGACATGTGCAAGCTATTAAGAAAAAAAAAGTTAGTATATGATATATAGATATTAATAATCAACATTACTTGATCTTTTTTTAACATTTCAGATTTTTTCAAAGTCTTCATAGCATATATTTTCCCAGTATCACCAGCTTGGACCAAACGTACTTCGCCAAAAGCACCTTTTCCAATGACCTTGACAGTAACGAAATCATCCAATCCCAACCGAGTTCGACGTAATCGTAGATATTGTGATTCTTTTCGACCCAATGATTGTAGTTGACGTTGCTTTTTTTCATCACTTCCATGTTCTGTCAAAAGTTTCTGTTCCAAAGCTTTTCGTCTATTGTTATAAGTATATTCATATGAGTTTAGTGTATTTTCTTCTATCTTTCTATTTTTTTTTTTTTTTTATGGTGCTTACCTTTGATTACGTTCAATGGCTTGATCCAATGCAGTTTTATAGTAGTATTCCACTTTCAATTTGGCAGCAGCAGCGCGATCCAATGCACTTTTTGGAAAACCTTCAGTGGATCGATTATAGTTGACTTCAGCTGGTTGTTGTTGTGCTTGTTGTTGATAGGTATAAGACATCATATCCACTTGACCTGCATTAAGTGGTTGTTGTTGTTGTTGTTGTTGTTGTTGTTGTTGTTGTTGTTGTTGGTGTAATTGTTGCTGTTGTTGTTGTTCTTGTTGATTGTTGTTATTGTTGTGATAAAAGAAGTCCATAACGAACAAGAAGGAATATGAAGGGAACTAAAAAAAAAAAATACCAATACTTTTGATTTGATTTGCAGTTAAAAATGAAGAGAGGGAAAGAAAATGTAATGATATATATATATAAAAGAGTAAGTCTAAAAATGAAAAAAACTGAAAAAGGTGGATGATGAGAAAAAAAAAAAAAAAAGATATAGAAAAAAAAGAAGAGAAAGGAAGAAGAAAAAAAAAAAAAGAAAAAAAAAGACGTGTGGGTAGGTTTTAAAAGACCGATTGAATTCTTTCTTTTTTGGAATGACAATTTCCCAATGGTTTGATCCTTTTCTTTCTTTCTTTCTTTGTTCTTTTTAACGTAGAACCGCAGCTTCAACACGACCAATAAACTCTTTCAACAATGAGTAATATTATTATGGCCACAGAAAAAATGGTGAAGGACTATATGAAATCATTTGATCCTTCTCATGACATGTTTCATATTGAACGTGTACGCAAACTTGCATTGGAATTGGCTCATGATAGTGTTTCGCATGGCAAGAAGGTTGATATGGAGATAGTAGAACTGGCCGCTTTATGTCATGATGTTGGTGATCCCAAGTATTATCAAGGTGTAATCACTGGGGGTGACATTGTATCATCGTTTTTGACTCAAAAAGGTTATGACTCCTTCAAGGCTGAATTGGTGTCTCGTATAGTGAACAATGTGGGATTTAGGAAAGAACTTGGTTGGAATGACAAGATAGACGATCCTTGTTTTGTTCAATGGCGCAATAATTGTATTGAACTTCATGTGTATGTGCTGTATTCACTCGATTTTATCCGCTGACTTTTTTTTTTTTTTTTTTTTGACGGATGATACAGGGTGCAAGATGCTGATAAACTGGATGCTATGGGTGCTTTTGGTAAGGATCCCCCTTTTTAAAAGGAAGACGAAGATAATGGTTATACTAATCTTCTTCTTTTTTTTTTTTTTTTTTTTTTTTTTTTTTGTATAGGCATTTTACGATGTGGAGCGTATTCTGGCAAAATCAATGTTCCTTTATATGATCCCTATTCAGATCCTATTCGTTTCATGACCAAAGATCAATATGAGGAACAGACAGTGGCGAAAAATGGATCAGCTATCAATCATTTCCATGGTAAGAGAAACGAATGTATTGATTTATTTTATGGACGTTGATTATTTACTCTTTCTTTTTTTCGTTTTTTTTTTTTTTTTTAGAAAAACTATTAAAGTTATCATCTATGTTGCGAACACCAAAAGGGAAAGAGCTAGGAAAACAGCGTCATGATTTTATGCAACTATTTATAGAGCAAGTGACTAAGGAATATAATATGGAATCATAGACAGTAGTATTATTATTTGATTTATTTTAATCTCTAATGAAACTCTAATCAATAAAAGTATTCTCTTTTGAAAACTTTTTCTTTTTTATTTAACAACCTTCTATACTTTTGCTTTCATCACTGTTTGTATTGTTCGACTCTTAAGAAGTACTGATGTTGTGTGAATTAATGAGAATTTGTTTTGTATATAGTACAAACAATTTGATGAAAAACATTTGATGGCGATTTTATTTTGTGTAGTGACCATTATCATATGACATGGTGTTACTTTACGATGACAAAGAAGGGGCCTATCGCGATGATATGATGAGACGCTATTGTATTGTTTAAGTTCATAACCATGTAAAGAATGCGATGATGGCTTGTTTCATTCTATCATATAATATTGTATGAAATAGATCATCGTCGTATCACCATACATGCATACAGATCAAGAGATGTGTTGTTTGTATTACCATTTATAGCCAATTGATGAAAAGTATACCGGAGAAGAATAGATAATTTGCGTTAAGTTGAATAATACGGTTTGCAGGTTATAAAAAGGGTGATTTACATTGTATTGATTGTGTCAAAAAGAGAATATAAAAAAAGAATAGAAAGAGAAATATGGTAAGTAAGTAAGTAGTCGCTTTCTTTTTTTTTTTTTATCAGTCATTGGACGAAGATGATTGTCTTCTACGGTATGTTGATTCTTTTCCATGGGATGCTAAGAATAAAAGGGGTGTCCTTTACTGTATATCAGTCATCGGATGATGCTTACCTTTCATTGATGATAGAGAAAAAAAACAGTGAAAAAAAAGGAGCCTGCCTTTTCTATAGAAGAATAGAAAGGGATGTGGATTATTTTTTTATCAGTTATCGGATGATGATGATTGATTTTTTATTTACTAAACGGGAAAAGATGATGATAAACAATGCAAAAAAAAGAAACAGGTTTTGCAGTTGAGAATGATTAAAGTATTGATTATGATCATTAAGAAGACTATAATAAAGAATAAGAAAGTTTCTATTGATATCATTAAATCATCCATCATCCATTTCCTTAATAAAAAAAAAAAGAGTCACCAAATATATTCAAACCCCAACGTAAACAAGTCTCTAACCATAACGCAGAAAAAAAAAATAAACGAACATGGAAAAAACCAGTTTATTACATAGCAATACAATATAAAAAAGAAAAAAGAAAAAAAAACGACAGAGAGTATTACAATAAAAATAGTTGATGTTTGTTTGTGTGAGTGTGTGTTTTAGGCTTATAAAGCTGAGGGAACATCATAGCTTGTATACATATAAAAGAGGGGAATATAAAGAATAATGAGAAGTAACTAAACTAACTATCATTCACGGGAATAATAATAATAAAAAAAACAGATCATCCATCGACAGACATAGGTTGATATTGATTAAAATGTTGATGCCAGGGAACTTCATCTTCTTCTTCTATTTCTGCCAAATGAGCGGTTGATTGTCGAGAGAGACTGTGATTTGCCGTAGATGCCATACTAGTACTATTATTTTGTTGCTGTTGTTGTTGTTGTTGTTGATGTTGATGTTGTTGATGTTGTTGATGCTGTTGAAGTAGATGGGTTATGGTCGGGGAAGCAGGTGAGGAAGATGATGCGTTGGAAATATCGGATCGTTGTAGAACATCATCGTCATCATCGTCAGAGTCATCATCGTCTGTGTGACTATCATCAATATGACTTGGGCGTAAAAAGTTGGGATAAGACAAAGGCCGGGGTCGATTGGTTCGTTTCCGTTCTCGTGGTGCCACAATAATGGATGATTTCCTTTTTTCAAAAAATGCCATCTTCAACTTTTCCACAAATCCAGAAGCATTAGCTCGTCTTTGTCGTTGTTGTTGTTGTTGTTGTTGTTGTTGTTGTTGGTGGTGGTGGGAAGTGGGTTCAGTCGAAGGAGGAGAAGAAGTTGAAGAAAGTGGCTGTGAAACGTTTTGTTCATTGGTAGTAACATTTGTAGCCATGTCCATATCAGGAATTACCATCACATTATCATCCAAAATAACTGAGCGACGTCGATGTGGATCTTGTGATTGAGTGGTATCTGGTCCTTCCATAGCATTATCATCATGTTGATTGCTGGTCGTGACACATCTTGTATTCTGTCTTGATAGCTGCTGATCGTTGGTGTCAGATGTTGTCGTATGTTGAAATGTTTCGTCCGTTGAATTTTCTATAATGACCGTTTGACGATCCCTTGGAGACACTAAGTCCGTAAAAATCAAATCATGTACAAAAAAAAAAAAAAAAAAAAAATCAGGTCATAAATTCCAATTAATCCATCTATTTTTTTTTTTTTTCGCTGTGCATTGTCGATCGAAAAAGACGTGCAGTATTCCTCTTCCGACGTTACTTACAATGATGATTGGTTGATAGATTTTGATAGTCCATAGTGGTCAAATTGGCCAAAGGAGCCATGTCATCATCCACGTTGTAAGATTCGTTTATAGGCTGAGGTGCAGATGAGGCTGAAGTGTTTGAAATTTGCTGATCAGTAATAGTTGGAAGTTGTTGAGATATATTTTGTTCAGATTGCTGTTGAGTATCGTTGGTTGTAGTGACGCAAGACATGGTTGCCGTTGGATCGATAATAGTAGATTGTCGTCGCAATCCATACTTTTCTATGACTTCATGAGATTCCATATTAATGTTGGCATCCAAATCAGAATAGGTTCGACAAATTGGGCATTGAAATCCAGGATAGCTTTGAAGTAAAGGTCGAATGCACTTGTAATGATACGTGTGGGCGCATGGTGAAACGAAAAGAGCTTGATATGGAGCCAAGGCATATCTAAAAAAAAAAATAATAAACAAGACAATATTGTTAGTTTGCATTATTTACAAGCATAAACTTTCATATTCTCCTTTGTTTTCACATTATCTTTTGCCCGCCATTTCCTGCTGTACCCCTTATTTCCTTTTTTTTTTAATTTCCATATACAGCTTGTTTTTTTTTGCCACTTACAAACAAATGCAACACTCTTCCACTTGATCCATTCCTTGGCATGCTTCATAATTTGAATCTGTTGTCGGTTGATCGGTTGTAGTACATAATGGTTCATTAGTTATCAGCTGTTGTTGTTTTTGTTGTTGTTCCTGTTCTGAGCAAGTATCCAAATTGAGTCTAGATTGAGTCATAGTCACAGGGACATCGACAGGAGGAGAGACTGGAACAGAAGAGGAACAAGAAGTAGACGAAAGAGGTGAAGAAGAGTTGTTTGTCGTGGAAAGAGGTTCGGATGCAGTTTGTTCTTGAATCAGGCTTCCACCAACACCAGTCAGATTCCGGATATTTTGAAAGGCTGTCATATTGAATGAGAGAGGTCTTTGTCTTCTTGTTCTATTGACTTCAAATCGCATCTTGACGGACCGATATATTTCTTCTACACCACCTTGATAATCTACACCTAATTGCACAATATCACCATCTTTGATTTCGTAAGGTCGACTTTCTTGATTAGGAGGACTGATACGAATATGATTGACAAAAGTACCAGAGGATGACTTAGTATCTCTAACAAATAGCTAAAAAGTAACCAGATAAATAAAAAAAAAAATAAAAATTAGTTCGTATCACTTTTTTGGGACTCACATACACAAATGTACAAATATATATATATATGTATACATATATACACACACGCACATTGGCATCTCCGCCCATACACCCCCTGGCCTTTTCCAGATATATATATTATATATCATCATACAATATTTTTTTTTTCTTCTAAACTAACCTTGCCATCTTCCATCCATATTTCACAATGAGATCTTGATACTACTTTGCTCTTGAAAGACATATGAGTAGGTGATTGAGATCGGTCAGTGAAGCGTCCAATCTTGATGTATACTGCTGGTTGCAATTCACGTTCAAAGATATCAAATATTAAGCTACGACTTGGGTTTTCAATACTAGGTACAATTCGGACATGAAGAGTATTATTTGCTTGAGCTGTCATTGTAGAGATTGTTGATCTTCGTCTGCTATTATTTTCTGTAACGGGAGTTTCACTTGGTTCATGAGATATGGATCTTGAGAATCTTCTCAATCCAAAAGCACCGTGTGATAAGTTGAGAGATCGACGAAAACTTGATCCTGTTGTTGCTGTTGTTGTAGTATTGGGAGTACCTACATTCGATTCTTGACCATGGGATTCGTGACTAGTAGGAGGTACCATTACCATACATAAAGCATCACCCATAATAATAATGAAGAATATAATATATGTGTATATAAAAACAGGTAAGAGAAAAAAAAAGAGACTAGTAAGAGAAAAGAATAAAGTAAAAAAAAAAAAAGGAAAAAAGAGAAAATGGAAAGAGAACGTTTCAAAGTCAGGTTAAGGTGGGAAATTGAAAAATTA
This sequence comes from Halteromyces radiatus, assembly GCF_025201355.1. Taxonomy (NCBI): domain Eukaryota; kingdom Fungi; phylum Mucoromycota; class Mucoromycetes; order Mucorales; family Cunninghamellaceae; genus Halteromyces; species Halteromyces radiatus. Next base: position 1,115,478 of record NW_026251692.1, on the reverse strand, counting down.
AAAAAGACAAGAAAGCAGCAAATCACGAGGGCGGCCACTGTCTTACACTTTTTTTTTTTGGTTGCTATGTCATTTTTTTCAATCTCCCAATCCATCCTGCCCATAAAAGGCATCACTAGCTTTTCATCATCCAAGCAAATAAAAGTAATTTAAATGTCAACTTTACACCTCCTTCTTATTGCATGAATAGAAACTCAATAGTTATAGGATGATGATAGTAATGATGACAGTAATGCTATTCTCACTTTTTTTTTTAAATCCCAATATAGGGTTTGCTAAAAGTGGGGAGAGAGATCGAAATCTTAAAAAAAAAAAAAGGCGAAAACCCAAAAAAAAAAAAAAAAAAAAAAAAAAAAACTAGACCAGATGACTCTCAAACCACCTGATCACATGAACACGTTTGTCTCTGTCTCTCTTTCATTACTCTTGTTTCTCACTCTTTTTGATTTTTTTTTTTTACACAAATGGGTACCTGCAGGGCGAGTAAAATCTCCGGCTAGGATGTTTGGGATACCGCTCATCTTTGAACTCTTACTGGTGATGTTCTAAGGACAGACATCACCCTTAAAAAAGTCGTACAACTTTTTTTTTTTTCGGGAGATTGGGATCTTAATCGAAATGATGATTTGTTACTTGAAGATGATAACTGAATACTGATTGACTGATAATGGTGATTAAATAATGATGATGATAACTGAATGGTAATGACGATGATTGAATGGCAATGATGATGATTGAATGGTAATGATGATGATTGAATGATGATGACGCTGATGATTGAAAGGTAATGATGATGATTGAATGATGATGACGCTGATGACTGAAAGGTAATGATGATGATTGATGTTATATGATGATAATTATTAAATGATACTTTGTTACATGATGATGTTGATTGAATGGCCGCGATGATCAAGGTACGATGGTTGAGTGATGTCAAAGGGTAAAGGTTGATGACTGTCTTTCGATGATTGTCCACTGTCTGACAAAAAAAGAAAAAAAGAGCTACTGTCATCACTCATCCAAGACTGTTAACTAATGCATCAGATTTATTTTTTTTTCTTTGTTTCTCAATTGAATTCTCGGAGCATCGAAAAAAAAAATTTGTGCAACTGGTGGAGAATAATAATGTAGGTAGAGGAAAAGATTCATTTTCAGATATGAATGAGGATAATCATGGAATGAAAGAAATGTTTCACTACTTACAATTAAAAATTGAATTGCTTTCATTTTCTGTGTTTTCTTATCGAAATCAATATATGCGTTAATTGAATGTCTGCATAAATCATCACAATAGAGAAACATCAGAAAGATAAAATGACTAATGACATTGACAGCTTTTGCAGATGAGTCGGTTCTAGCCTTTTTTAAAAAAAAAAAAAAAGAGTGAACAAGAGCAATTGAATTGAGTCTCCGGAGTACGAAACAGGAACGAAGTTTAGGTACTGTCAGAAAAGACCTACATCCTAACAACTCTTGTGTTCATCTTGTAAAAAAAGAGAGAGAGAGAAAAAAAATAAACGTCAATGTCAATGGAAAATCGCTTATAATGATGATTCCCATTTGACATTCACATATCAAAAAAAAAAAAAAAAGAAAAGGACACAATGGCCTGGAATCATCATAGCAATGACTGTATTCACCTGCTTCATTGGATTTGATTGGTGAGACGAGCGGGAAATGAACAACGCGACAAAAAAAAAAAAGGCACCAAGAGTTTGATGAACGGTGGTTTATTTTTAGGTGATTTCCATTTGTTTTCTCCTATTTCATGGTGATGATGGTGATACTGTCATTTTGTTCTTTTAATAGATCATGATGCGCAAAATCCAACATTAAGACCCAGGAGTAAGTAAATGATGATAATCATTTCTCTTTGTTTATTCTGTCATTGTCTTATCCAATTCCCTTATAAATATCATCTTGTTTACTCTTTAACATAATGATAACAACACGAATAGATATTAGACCCATTGATCTAATCTCTTACAAAATATCTCTCTCTTTTTTTTTTTTTATATGAAAGATGATACATATGCCAATGGCGATTTCTTGTCATATGTGAATGTTGTTAATGCAGTGTCACCATGACCACAAATTTTTTATTTTTTTGCTTCTCCTTTACGATCCTTATTCCTTTGGATAGTCTTCAGCACGTTTTTCTTTACCAGAAAATGCTTATTTTAAAATTTTAAAGCCGATGACCTTCTTTTTTATGGTTGTTTTCTTTTTGTAACGTGGATGTTTTGCATGGTTACCCCTCTTCCATTTGCCTGTCTCTCCTTAATCCTTTCATTTTTGTCACACAATGAAAAATAATGACCGGAGTTTCATATTTTTTTTTTTTTTTTTTTTTGCATATAAAAGATCAACCGATTCAGAAAAAAAAAAAGTAATCTTCATCCTCTTCCCATTCCTTTTTATATTTTAATTACAAACCTACCCTTTCCTTTTTATTTAATACAAATTTATCATCACCATTATCATCAAGATGCAATTTAGACTTGCTTCTCTTCTATTCTTTGTGTTTGCATTGTGTACGTTCACTGCCTCTGCTTTACCCTCTGGTTCCCCTATCAATGGTGAAACTGTCTCTTTGAACGAAAAGGATCTTGAACCTGCTACTTTTGCTGAACATCTCTCTGGTGAATTGACCAAACGTACTAATTTCCCTGTTGTCGGTGATGCCAAGCTTGCTGCTAAGATCATGGTTGCTGTCAAGGCAAAGGTTAAGGCTGATGTTGTTGCAAAGATTTCTGCTTCTGTAAGTTGATTTATATTCTCGTATTAGAAAGAATTAATATTCATTCGTTTTTTTTTTTTTTTTAACCTCTTTTTCAAAGGTTTCTGAAAAAGTCAAGGCTTCTTTGGATATTAAGCTCAAGGCTCTTGGTGGAATCATTTCCGTTGGTGATGCTAAGATCAGTGCTATTCAATCTGCTGCTATTAAGAAAGTCCAAGGTAATTATCATAAAAAAAAAACAAAGTTGATTTGTGTAATGATGATTCGTAATATTAATAAAATTATTTTTTCACTAATGATGACATTACTTTTTTCCATTTTTGATTAGCCAAACTCGAAGCTTCTATTCAAGCTGAATTGGATGCTCAAGTCTACGCATCTATCGAAGCTGATCTCCTCAAGGCTCTCAAGAAACACAAGAAGTGCTCTGAAGCCGATTTGTTGAAGATTTTGATTGATTTGGAAGCCAAGTTGATTGCCAAGCTTAAGGTCAAATTGCCCACTATCTGTGCTAATCTCAAGGCTACCATCAAAGCTTCCGTTGACGCTTGCATCAAGGATTTGGAAATCAACATTCCTTTACTTTTGTCCGTCAAGATTAGTTCCAGCTTCAAGCTCGATGTGGCTGTCAAGGCATGTGTTGATTTGGCTGCCAAGGTCTGTGCTGATTTGGATGCAAAGGTTTGCGCAAAGGCTATTCTCAAACTCCTTTAAACCCCCTACTCCCCCTTCCCCTCTTTTTTAATTAGTACTAGTAGATTTCATACAGTAGTTTATTGTTCTACCAATTTTTTTTCTTTTACTCTTCCATTGTTATTTTATTCATTGATATAATAAACTAATACACTGTTGTATTCTTTAGACTTTTCTTTTTTTTTGGACTCATATCTTTATTCACGAGGATTAACTTCAGATTTATATTAAACTCTTTTTTTTTTTATTATTATCGGTGACACGAATAAATAAGATAAGTGTTGTCTAAGGGAAAGCATTGACAGATTCATCATCCGAGATAGGATGATACTTTTTGGTTGCACAACATCTTCAGGGGATGAGGGTTCGTGAACCAGGGATTCCCAATTTAGTATACCTATGGAAAAACCAAAAAAAAAATTATATTTTAAAAATTGATGATGACAAGGATTCCCTTTATTTTTTTTTTCCTTTGGAAAATGATGACAATCGAGACTATAGTGCTAATAACTAAGGACATAAGGATAAACAAAACGTTGAATGAATTGCGGATATACATATAATAATAATAATAATAATAATAAAAAAAAGAGAGAGAAACGATCACACCCGAAGAGCTTGAACTGTCCTTCCAAAACCTACAGCAATCCATCTTGGTAAACTTTGACTCCAACTGAGAGAATTGATTTCTGAATCGGCTACATATCGTAAAATAGGTCCATGATTTGTTTGCTGTTGTTGTCGATCTCTTTGATGAGGTTGCCGACCATGGCGTGTACTTCCATTGTACGTAGTATCATTTCCTGGTGCTTGTGATTTGTTGCTAATATCCCATACAAGTACTTGTGAATCGTCCCCTAATGAAAATCAATTATTAGTGATATCACATATTATGTGTTTTTTTTTTTTTTACCTCCAGTGCATATATGTCCAGGATGAGTTGGTGACCAACTGAAGCAGTTGACATTGCTTCGATGACTTCTTGTTAGTTCGGCAACAGGTGCACTTGGATAACGTATATCAAGAATTTGAACTGTATCAGAGTCCATACGAAAAGTGGCTAGTAAATCATGGTTGATTCGGTTGAATTGTAAACGAAGTAAAGGTTGAGATCCATCGCTAATCACAGAGGCGAAGTTGCTAGTTGCTGAAGGACTTGTTGATGCTGGAGGTGCCTCGTAGAGAATTGTTGAATGTTCCAGTGATCTAATGATAATAATAATAATAAAAAAGAAAGAAGAAAAGGAAAAAGTAAACACATATAATTTTAAAACCAGCAATCAATAAGAATATATATATATATATATATATATATATATATATATATATATTACCTTAAGTCAAATAATCGTACGCTACCATCTGCACCAACACTTGCAAATATATCAGCAGTTCCATGCATAAAGGCCACATCGTAAACATCTCGATCGTGAGCAATCAATTGAGTTTTAGCTTGACCAGTTTCTACATTCCAGACTGTGCAGGTAGTATCAATGCTAGCAGTAACAATTAGAGAGGGGTCTACTTCATTCCAATCAAAGGAGGTCAAAGGGGCACAAAAGTCACTTTGTTTGACCTAAAAGAGAGATGAAAACCTTAATATACAAATTATATAAAAAAAAGTTATCCACTTACATTTACCAATTCAGATCGTTTCACCAATGTCTGTCTTAAAGGTTCATTGTAACTACGTCTAGAAGAAATAGAATTGTCATGTCTTGATGGGCTATCGGATAACTCCCATACACGAAGGTAATCAGACGATGACACCAATATGTCAGAGTCCCTTGCATTCTAATTATATATACATATATATATATAAAAGTAAGGTTTCAATATATATATACAGTCATTTCATCTCCTTTTTTTTTTTTTTTTTTTTACCTTTCTTGGTTCCCATAGGATCTTTGTGATAGGATAGTAAGAATCTACTTCAGCCAATGGTACAAAATCTTGTTCATATTTTGCAGGATCATAGTAATCACGTCTAGTTCGTTCCATTTCATCCAATGCAGCCAAATCCCCTCGTGTCACCACTTGTAGCTATAAAATAAAAATAAAAAAAATCATTATTATCAAGTTTTTTATAGAGTATTGATTTGTATTTACCTTATTTGTATGTTCTTCCATAAAACTACCCAAAGCAAGACGATAACCTTCTTTTTCTGTAGTTGCTTTACTCCAATCCATAGCATATACTGGCCAAGGAGCATCGTATTGATATACTTCTTTTTCAGTTTGTCTTCCGTTTCTAGAGGTCATTCTGGTAAAAAAACTATGATGTATATATTAATGAAATCAAATATTATGGTAAATATATATATAAAAAAAAGAATAGAGAGGTATAATAAGAAGAAGAAAGAAGAAAAGATGATTGAAATATATATATATATTATCCTTTTTCTTGATAATATAATATCGAAAATGAATGAAATAAAATGAAATAAAAAGGAAAAAGTAAAAAAAGAGAAAGAAAGGAATCAAAAAAGGGCTCCCAAAACCTTTCTTTTTTTTTTTTGCGTGCGTGTGCGGCGCCATTTTAATTTTACATCACAAAAGAGGGAAGAAGGAAAAAAAAAAGGGAAAAAGGAGACCCAAATAAAAAAAAAAGAGACAAAGTGTATCTCTTTTTTTCTCTTCCTTTCTTTCTTTCTTTTTTTTTTTTTTTTTTTTTTTTTTTTTGCTTTCACCCATTCGTAATGTTTCCCTTTCTTCTTATACAGTCATAAAGCAGTTCATTACTTTTTTTTATTTGATACCATCCACTACTTACTATTACTACTTATATATAATACTACTTATACCTTTTACCGATGCAACAATATCTATACACCTTTTCTTCAACCAATCCTTTACTATCCGACATAGCGACTGGCACAAATCAAGTAAGTTTACCATAGAATATTACTTTTTTTTCTATTTTTATTTTATTGATTTTCTTTTTTTTTTTTTTTTTGTTCATTATAGATCTCAACCGATAATCACTCTTCTACCTTACAATCTACCCCTCCTGCTTCACCCGCTTTATCTCAACACAAACGAAATATTAATAATCGACTTAGTTTCTTGACAAGATCTTCTTTATCAGATGATGAACCTAGAACTCCTATCACACCAAAAAGTGCATACAAATCTATCTTTAATACTGATGATCATCATCCTCATAATCAGTATAATGGATCAAAAAAACCACCAATTGAATACAATACGATCACAATTTTACCAACATTATCGTCACACCACGATCATCATCATCCATCACATATTACTTCAACAAATATTGAGTACCCAAATAATAACAAATACATTGAACACCGAAATGGTAATATTCAAGATACTATGCCCGGTGCTGGCACTGGTGAAGAAAACGATAATACTATCTGGCCTAATCCGTTGACCGATGACTTTGAAATGCTTCGTACTAACATTACCTGTATCACAAGGGATATGCAAGCGTTTCATGTTCGTGAATTATTTTGGGATGAAGCTGCAACAAATATGAAGAAGATCAAGAAACATAAACGACATCATACAGCGCCTGATCAACACGTGGTCAATCACTCTTGGACATCTCTTACCCACGAGGACGACAATCTTAAAACATCTTCTCTTTTCATCTTTCCTGATCATCCTTGGCAACATTCGAAAAATGAATGGAATTCTAAACAAGATGGAAACAACAATATTACTTCTGCTTCGCTTATCAAATCCAACCACTCCACGTTATTGTCTTCCGAATTTGCAGAAAAAGATGCGTCGATCTACCGCCTGTGCAACCATTTGGATTCAGATACCGCTTTGGACATCGATGATTTGAACGATTACAATGACGACGATGATGGTCAGTGGCGTAGACAATTTATGATGCTGATGGGATCTTTGGTCAAACAAGCTGAACATTTGGAATATCTATCCACCGAACTTTTGAGTGCAGAAAGTCATGTACGCTCACTTTTATCATTGGCTTCCACTGTACAAGATCAATTTCATGAACGGGAAAAGCAATATAAAGATCGATTACGCGAATGTGATGTTGCAGGACAACAACAATTGATTATGCTCGATGCTTTGGAGGAACTTATAGCGGATATGGACATGAAATTACATCAATTGGAATCAAATGGGAAAATATCGGGTCAACCAACTCCGTCTTATCATGGACAACAACAATTAGAACAAAATGAATCGACTGGATTATTATCAAAATGGTACACACATGTTGGTCAATCTCTTGAAAATATCTTTTCGTCAGTGGAAAAGGAAAGCTTTGCTTGTAAGACGAGATGGTGTACTGGTATGCTACTTGGCTTAGATGTTGGTACAGGTGATATTATTCATATACAACATAGTCCTTCTAATGGAATTAAACTGGTGGTTGCCGGATTTGGAATACTTTTGAAGGGTGATATTATGGATGATCCTCTTTTGGAACAAGTAAGAAACTTTACTATTTATATATGAAAGTGATGGATCATTGATGTTTTTCTTTTTTTTCCTCTTTCCTTCTTCTTGTTCACGTATCTATAGATATCAACAAATTCATCGACAATTTCTCATTGTAAGTTGACTCTTCGTCAATATGTTTTACATATGACACCCAAGGATCGGAAAACACGGTTTTTGATGTTACCGAAAGATAAATGGACACCTGATATATGTACTGATCAATGCCAACATGAAGAATCAGAAAGATGTCCAACACAGTTCACTTTTTTTCAACGGAAACATCATTGTCGCAGGTATAGTACAATAATAGAAGTGGATATAAGGGGTGGGGAGTATATGTGTTTTATATGATTGATCCTTAATTTTTTTTTTTTTGAATATAGATGTGGAAAAGTGATTTGTCAACGACACAGTGGTAATCGGTTACCTCTCTTTACCATGGATCAAGCTGATTTTGGAAAAGGCCAATGGAGTCGTGTGTGTGATACATGTTTTATCCAATGCATACAAGCTTAATACTGATAGAAATCCCCCCATTTAGATTCTCTCTTCTTTTTTTATCACATGTATATTTTTCTTTCATCTTACCTCTATTAGTTAGTTTATCATCTTTATAGATTTTGTATATATATATATTTCATTTGATTCCCATTCCATTTTACTTTTTTTTTTTTTTTAGTATTATTCTTTTATCTTTCATTCTAATATTACAATCACAACCATTGCCTTTTATCTATTAATCTCTCTTCTCTCAATAAATTTTGACTCTATATACTCGATGTTGAAACATTTAATCTGATTTGAAATATATATATATAGTTGATTACGAATGATGGACATCGAAAGTGGTTGAAAAAGCGATTATTTGATCGCAGGGATAAAGTGTTTCTAGATGAACCGGATGGATGGATGACTATTTTTAGCCTAGAAAAAAAAAGTTAGATTATGTCTATATATATAAGAAAAACCTCCGAGAAACATCTCTAGTTTGAAAATTCCAATGACAACCATATCAATCAATATAATATCAAAAAAGAAAAGAAAAAGCATGACGATATAGTGTTTTTCCATTTTGTCAATAGAATTAGAAAAAGGAGGAGTAGAAGAATGTTGAAAACTTATTTAGACAAAAAAAAAAAAAAAAAAAAAAGGCGCTGCCTCAGATTAGTGCTACGATATATATATATATATCCTATGTAGGAAGAGAGGAATGCAACATAGGATGTGAGGCTAGTTTAGTGATAGTGGTTTATGGTGTTGATTTAATGATGGTGATGATTGACCCTATGATGACGATCTCTAGGATGACGATGGTTCCAATAACAACAATCCATTCAAAAATAAATTGAATCACTCTAAATCTGTATTGTCAAAACAAAAGAAAACGATGCTTTGTGCTTTTTCTTGTTTATTTGTCTTTTTGCATATAACGGAAATGAAAGACACGAATGTAAGATTTCAAATGTAGTATAGTAAAATCAAAAAAAAAAAAACTTAAACTAAGAAAAAAAAAAGTAAATAAATAAAGCTAAATAATAATAATAATAATAATAATAAAAAGAGCAAACTAGTTGTATGTAATAACAGATTGTTATGGTGGAGTATATTCTAATCCTAAGACATAATGGTATCTTGATGATGTTGTTGTTGTTGTTGAGCTTTTTGTGATACATCTTCATGGATAGTCGTCATGTCAATAGTGCCTTGTCCGCGTTCGAATTCATATACCACAGCCAATAGGTGACTACCAGTGCCACCATGTTTTGTTATAGAAGGATGAATGCAATTTTTGACAGTACTATTGAATAAAGTGGAAAGAGATGAAGATGAAGATGTAGAGGAAGCAGGAGTGGTGGCGGATGATGTACTAGATGAAGTGGATGATGACGATGATGATGATGGTTCTTGAGGACTACAAGGATAATTCATCATGATTTGGTATTGATCCTTATTGTTTTCATTTATGACTGATTCAAGAGGTTGTAAGTTAGCGGTTGTTTCGGTGATTGTTGCTGATGATGATGATGATGATGTTGGCGAAGTATTGGTGGGAAGATTAGAATCCACAAGATAAGATGAGTGACATTTGGCTTCCATATCTTCAAAGACTTGTACAATACAGAGATTATGTATGGCGATATCGACCTCTTCCCAAGATTGTAAAGATTGGACACCTTTCATGAATGCATCGAAGAATTGATTGACATAGACGAAACTATACATATACTTGCCTTCAGGGACCCATAGTGCTTGTTGCATTTCTTTTGATTCCAAGACCACTTTACCAAATGAATAGATCGTCGTTGTGCATTCAATCATTCGCCGATCCTTGGATTCAAAGAAGCACGTGTTATTGAAGAAAAAGTCGTTCATGTTGAAATTCAAATCCAGTTTCATCTAAAGATAAAAAAAAAAAAAAAAGTTCGTCATTTTCCCTTCCTTGTTGAGGAACCCCCTTGATTTCCATAAATGTTCATATCAATTCATGTAGAAAAAAAATGCTTACCTTGGCAAATAATGTCGCGTCAGGTGATATCAATGAAAGTGACGGGTTGAGCTGAGCCAAAGATAGATATCGTTCTTTCATAGCATCACTAGTTGAAGGTATACTTGACTTGGGAATTGGAAAACAATGAGGTAGTTGAGCCAAAGTATGGGATGTCGTCATTGAAGGATTGCCTGCAGTTGCATATTCCAGATATAAGCAAAGATAATTTGGCCATAAAGGTGCTTCATATGAAGGTGGAGGTATAGTTGTCATTGGCATTTCAGTTGGTGTGGTATCTAATGTTGATGGCATACGAAAATCGAAACTTGATTCATTGGATGAAGTTGTTGATGTAGATGATGTTGATAATGTCGATGATGATGATGGCACTGGTCTTGGTATAGATGATGATAAATTGTTTTGTTTTTGTTGTCCCAAAGATAATGATGAAGAAGTCAATACTGATGATGGTCGGAAACCACCAAAATGTTGGTGTCCTTTTCTTTGATGTTGAGATTTTGATGACTTTTGACGTTTTGGACCTCTTTTCCATTTTTTAGGTTGACCACAAGAAGAACGACCAGGTATTTCTGATAGTGTGTCTTGAATAGAGGAAGAGTTATGAAGTTGATTTTGATGTGAATAATATGATGGATGATATTGTTGTTGTTGTTGTTGTTGTTGTTGTTGCTGAAACTGTTGCTGATTTTGTCGTGATTGTTGTTGATGTTCTTGTGATTGAAGTTGTTGATGTTCTTGTTGTGTAGGATGATTATTGGTACCAATCTGTAGCCCATACATCGCATTGGTAGGGAATAAATGAGACATTGAATCAGAAGTGGATGGCATCATATCTGAACCAGGAAAGACAAAACAAGGCGAATTGACAATGGAAGGAGTTGATATGCCAGTTGTAGAAGCATTTATAAATGCATCTCCTGCTGTAGTTGGAGTTGTCACAGGTAAATGAGTAGCAGAGGAAGGAAGATCGTTGGAAGGGTTAGGTGGAGCAGATGAAGATGCTTGAGTAGAAGCTGTCACACCAAGACTAGGATCAAATAGAGAGTGATGCATTGAATCATAAAAAGGGTCCTTGATATCCAATAAAGAAAGGGCTCGATCATCTCCGTACATCATATCGAATACATAGTCAGCTGGTGATGGAGAAGAATGAATGGATGATTCATCTGATGAAATAGAAGCTGTAGATGTCATTGCTGTCACTTTCCCCAAGGGTAACGAAGTATTTTGATTAAGAAAACAAGTAGAAGGGGTTTGTTGATGAGAATGATGCTTGAGTTTTTGTTGAGGTCGTTTTCCAGCTGTTTTTTGGTTTTTGCGGTGAGTGAAATCATCATCCAAGTCTACTGAGTCTGTCAATAGATGCATAACTATTATATAAAAAAAGAAAGTCATGCAGTCCAGAAAAAAAAAAAGATAGCATACATATATTATTAATATAACTTTTTTTTCAGGGGAAAAAAAAAGGGTGTGCGCGTGTACTTACAGTGAGGATCATTCTTTCGGGTGTTTTTTAGTACTTGGATATGAGATGAGACTTGTTTTCTTGTTCGAACTTTGGATGTTTTGCGGAAAATAAAATCCGAGATCAATTCATTGCGTCCTTTATACAAAAGAAGAACCAAAAAAAAAAAAAATTAATAAGTCCAAATAAAGATAGTCTTTTCAACACAGTTTCTTTTTCATTTTTTTTTTCTTTTTCTTACCACAAGGCTTGCCATTGACCAAGATTTTACGCCGACCTAATTTGGGAATAGTTTCCAGAGCTATATAAAAGAATAATATTAGAAAAAAAAAAAAGAATAAAATCAATGTGATTTTATTTTTACCTTCAATAAAGGCAGATTCTACTTCAGGAGGCCATACCTGCTAGAATGTAAAAAAAAAAAAAAAAAAAAAAGAATAGTGGAGGTTAAAACGATAAATAATAGAATTTTATCACTTGATACAAATAAAAACTTACTTCTTCTTTGTCTTTTTCAGAATGGTGATGAGGTATCATATGAGTCTTTTTAGAAACCTTTGGACGTTGTTGTTCTTTTTGTTGGTGTTCAAAAGACCCAGTGATAGTATTGGTTGGATGAGGTAAATTGAGTGACTGGAAGGAATCTTGTCGTGGTAAAGAATTTTCATTATTGAAGTAAATATCTTGAGCACAAGCTAACATGGCATATATAAATAATATATATAAAAGTAAGATAGATAAAGGAGAGGAGAATCAAATATAATTAAAAGAAAAAAAAAAAAGAAAAGAATGGATAAAGAAAAGAAAAGAAAGAAAAGAAAAGAAAGAAAGAAAGAAAGAAAGAAAGAAAAATATATTATGAATATATTTCACTTTTTTGAATTTATATATTTTAGTTTCCCGCTTATACAAATGTTAATGCGTCTGTGCTTATAATTTTGTCCATCGTTAGGTTGTGCAGCTCTCAATGTCTGTGATTATGTCAAAACAAAATGATAGTGTATTTTCATATTATATACTTTAGATCTGCCCTTTTCTTTCCCCCCCCCTTTTTTTTCACATTTCTTAGTTATCCTTTTTTTTCTGGGGGGGGAGAGAAAAGAAAAAAGAAGAAAAAAAAAAGACAGAGAGGGGGGGGATGTTATTCATTTCAAAGCAATAATGATACTTTTTCTTTTTTTTTTTTCTTTTAAAAAACAAAGAAAAGAAAACTCTATACTAAACAAAAAAAAAAAAAATAGAAAGAATCATTCATCTATGGGAAACCTAATTTCGACTTTTGGATTGACCTTATTTAATTTTAATAAGAACTAAGGATTATTATCGACATATATCTTGACAGTGACGGGAAGCCAGGGGTTGATGGAATTTGATTTGACTATTTGATAGTTGATTTGACAATCTTTCTTTTTCTTTTTTTTTTTTTTTAATGATTAGTTGATCTGAACTACAAAAATAGTATCATATAATATGATCCACCACCGTTCTGATTTCAATTCTTTTTTTTTTTTCTTTTTCTTTTCTTTTCTTCCCTGAAAACAGTAGGTCTTTCTTTTGATTGGTTATCTATTAGCGGAAACTGAAACCATCGAAGTAAAAGAAAAAGACCATAAGGGAAAAAAAAAACCTTTATCTCTTTTCTTTTTTTTTTTTTTTTTTTTTTTACTTTATTTTAACAGATTCAATTTATATATTAATGGTTGCTGAAAATAATGAACAAGACCATTTTAGTGGTTATGAACAAGACTTTTATAGTTTACAAACTAATTTTAATAAAACTATTGATACCATTACTACTACTTCAACTGCAGGTAAACTAAACGCCAAGAAAAAAAGTATATATATATATAATCTTTCTTATTTATAGACAAAAGAAAAACTATTATCAATACTGCTGAAAGAGAACTAAGTGAAGCTAATGATATTGTAAGTTGAAAAAGAATCATTTCTTTATTTTATTTATTTATTATTATTATACAAATAGATTGGTCAAATGGAAAGGGAACTTATCAACGCCCCAACACCATCTCGTGTAAGATTACAAGCAAGACTCCGGTTATTAAAATCTGAAGGGGAAAAGATGAAACGAGATTTGGTAAGAAGTGAAAATAAATAAAAATAGATATAAACAAAAAAAAAATTATAATAATATATTATTTTTTTTTGTTAGCGACGTGCATCACTTTCTCCTTTGATAAATCAAGATCGGGAAGATTTATTACTTAATATGAACCCAGAATCAGATTTGGATGCTTCTACAATTGATCAACGTCAACGATTGTTAAATGGTACCGAAAGATTGGGTGAATCTAGTCGACGCTTGGAAGGAAGTCATCGTCTTGCTTTAGAAACTGAAAATATTGGTGTCAATATTTTAAGTACTTTGAAAGGACAACGTGAAACTTTATTACGAACAAGAGATACTTTGGGTGAAGCTGATTCTTATATTGACAAATCATCAAGAACTTTAAAAGTCATGGCTCGTCGGTAAGTCTTATATATATCTACTTATTTTTTTTTTTGATTTTTTTTTGATTTTTTTTTTTTTTGTTTAGTATGGCAACCAATAAGATTATTATTGGTATTATCATTTTAGTTTTAGTAGCTTTGATTGTATTGATAGTATGGAGTAAATTGTTTTGATTGATTATTATTGTGAATAAATAAATAAAAAAAAAAAGATACTTTATACCATGTGAAATATTCAAACTGGAAAAATCATCAATCATTATAAGGATATTTTAAAAAGGCTCAATTCATCACCAATCTTTTGAAAACAGTGATTGAATTCAGGGCAGATTGCGGGCACTTAATTCCCACATCTTTTTCTCTCCACTCCACTTACTGTGATTTTTGGAGTCACATTTTTTTTTTTTTGAGCGGGCTTGTCTTTTTTTTTTTTTCCTATTATTGTTTTTCACTTTTTTCTCTTCTCTTAAACATATATATTTATCAAAACCAACATGACGACACATCGTGTATTCTCATCAAAATTCTTAGCACGTCTGAAGAAACCATTAAAGGAAAGCGATGTCAAAGCCACCTTTGTTTATAATGAAAACAAACAAAAAGGTTTCTGGCGTCCAGCACAAGTGTCTCGACGAGTACAGAATGATTTACGCAAAGCCTGTTTACAACAAAATATTGATCCTCTCACCTTGGGTTTACCTGCCTCCACTCCTGCTAAACCTCTACGATACAAACCCAACAAACTGGAAAAACATGAACGTATGCGTGCTGAACGACAAGAAACTATTCGCAAAAACCTTGAAAAGATGCCACAAACCATTCAAGCTTGGAAGGAGGTAATAATAATAAAAAAAAGCTTTTACTTTTAATCGTTTCTCACTTTTTTATATATATATATTTTTCCATTGTTTAGGATAAGATGAAGGAACTAGCTAAACAAAAGACTTCAATGCCATTCTAATTCTATCTTTGTCCTATGATACGTCTTCATTGATCACTTCTTTTTTTTTTTTTCTTATTTTATTTTTAACCATTTTGTATATTTTTTTTTTTTTTGTCTCTTGTATCCCTACATCCTCCATATTCACATTATTTCTCCCTACCCATTGTCCTAGATTATTTTATTATTATCACCAGTACACTTGAATAAACTTTTTTATTTAGAACTTTGATGTATTCATGCTGTATTAAATAGTTAGTTTAATCGTGACAATATTGTCGCCACATGTAACACAAACGAACGACAATTCAATAAGATTGGCCTTTTTTTTTATAAGATATTTTATTGATAGTAAGGGTATATGTTGTCAAAAAACTACAAAAAAAAAAAAGATCTATACTATAATAATCCACTGGGTGAATCTTGCGTCTTCTTTCGGATAGATGCGATTTGCCCAAGAACAGATCGTTTCAAAAACATGTTACTTTCATTGCACACGGCCTCCAAGTCGTCTAATATATTTGCGTCCACCAAAGATTGCGCATGCTTACTTGTCAGAGTCAATAAGAGTTGCATACATGCCTTGTCCTTGGGTCTCGCTTGGACAACTTGATGACTAGTTTGAATCAGCTGTCGTATTGTCATAGTATCCAATGATATAAGAGGTTGAGAACTTGATATTATATTCAGGAGTTGCATGATTGTATCTGAAGGTACTGTTGTTGTCGTTGATGATGATAACATTGGATAATCCGATATAATACCTTTAATGTTGTGACGAGTTAAACCTATGCTACTGTTTCCCGCAATCATGAATCTATCAAATGATTATAGAGGAAAAAATAAATGTAAGAATTGCTGGTATTTACTTTTTTTGTTTTCTTGCTTACTTCAATAATGTCAAACGAGAGGAAGGAGAGAGTGAATTGGTGATCAATTTCGAGATCAGTTCCATTTGAGATTGTCCTACTTCTTTGTTGTCTATATAAATGAGTGAGAATAAATACATGTATATCAGCGACACCTTTTTTTTTTTTTTTTTTTTGATTTGATCACCATACTCTCAGTAGTATTCAATAGAGGAAATATCAATCCATTTAATATCACATTTCCATGTACTTTCCCCAATTGCAGAACACTATTCATCAACAACCTTGACAAAGATGTCTTCAATCTAATAACCTAAAAAAATAGCGTCACAAGACAAAAAAATCAATATAAATCAGACCAAATAAAGAAACTTACATAAGGATAGAGAGAAGACTGGACAACAGTACAGGCAACAAGATGTCCAAGATTATCCATAGATCCAAAAGTATCGTACATATCCGCCAATGCATCATCTGTCCAGTTTGTAAAATCAATATGTTCACATGCTGTTTTCACCTTATATATATATATGAATAAAATTGAGTTAAAAGAATATCATAAATCTTTCTCTTACCTCGTCAAATGATAGACATAGAAATTCTTGAAATAATGATGATCGATCAGGTATAGGGTCTATATTTTGAGAATCATGTGGTATTGAATACTGATGTATTTTGTTGAGAAATGGTTCCAGTCGTTGTAGAATCGCTTCAGTGTCGATGATATGAGTCGGTTCTAATCAAATAGAATATAAATTTTTAATTTCATCAACAAATGCCATAATAAAATACGTTAGTCGGAAAGGACAACTCAATTTTCTTTTTTTTTTTTTTCTTTTTTTACCAGTTTGAGAAGATTGAGAAGCAAGATCCATGCGTGGTTGATCTCTCTTCGGTAGCCTAGGTGGACGTGGTCGTAATGTTGGTCGTGAATTGATCTACATATAAAACAAATATAGAAATTAAGAATAATATTGTCGTTCTTTTCTAAAGAGTAACTAGGAGAGCATGTATATCATATAATGTAATGGCATATACATATATAAAAAGGATACCATGATTGGTTTGAGTTTGTCAGACGTTTGTTCATTCTTTTCTTCCAATGTCTTTATTAAAGTGCCTATCACCAAATAAAAAAAAAAAAAAAAAGAGAGAGAGAACAATTAGGACAATTGAGTGAGTTCAAGGTTAGAATTTGATAGGACTGACCAGTAGAAGAAGACATGACACCCATGACAAAGGCTGAAGAGAGATTGGAAGAAAAAGCAAAGTCTTCAGTTTGAATGCGAGATCTAAGTTTGTTTATTTTCTGCGTTTTGATAGAATCTATAGACATGTATTCCCAAAAAAAAAAAAAAAAAAAAAAAGGAAGAACGGATAAAAAAAAAAATGAAAGAGATCAATTTATTTTCTACATGATATGATATATTATTATACATTCTCCGTCCATCATAAAAAAAAAAATCCTACTATTTCGTATCTCTTTCCACTAATCTATTCAAATCTCTATCATCCAAATGCGTGATTTTTCCATCTTGCCAATCTTGTTCAAAAGCTTGACGTACAGCCACAATTCCTTTGTTATGTAAATAATCCTTGAACCATTCGGGATGATCCTTGACACGTTGTTCAAGCCAATGAACATAGTATAGAGTTTTTTCAAATCGTACTTTTGGTTTCTTGGTATTGCTTTTGGGTTGCTTGATCGATACGGAAAGAGTAGAATGATGATCAACGTTGACTTGTACCAATGCCTTGGTCACTTCTCTGTACTCTCTGTACATCAGATAAGTATCATTCTTCACCTTGAAAAAAAAGTCATGTTGTTGTTGTTGACATCGAACCACGATCCCTTCAGATTCACGCGAATTGTTGTTATCCATCCAATCAAAAATACCAGTTGTATTTTGTTGTATTGAATCTGCCAATTGTCTCACAGAACCTAAATCATCCATCATTTTGGTATCTACAGTGCGTAAGCCAAAATAATGTGCCACTGACCGTACTGTTTGCATAGGCAATGTATGTAAAGTGGTCGTATTGTAATTGATTCCATGCAAATATAATCCACGTTCCTCCAAGGTTCGATAAGGTACTATATGTTCTTCGAATTCATCATCACATAGTTCGGCCACCATTGTTACGCGATATTTGAACAGCCATGCCGCTAATTCTTCAGGCGTACGTCCAACTGAGTCGAGATGTTCCAGGGCCCATCGGTATCCAATACCACCGTGACTAGTTCCACCTGTCAAAGGATCAGGTATCATATGTTTCGAAGTTGCCACTATTTCAGTATTTGAGATCGCAGCAATAAAGATGATACATCCATTTTCTTTCGCAGTGATTTCATATGGTCCTTTTGTATCCTTTTCCAAAGCATGCCACTACATTCCACAAAAAAGAAAAAAGAAAGTTTTTGAATGGTTCAAGTAACTCATACCTTTTTCTATAGTTATTTTTACCTGAGTTGCATCTGTTTCGTTTATATTGAAGAATTTGTCGTAACCACGAACATTGACTGTATATTTTCCATTGGATCGACGAGAAGTAAAGAGTCCACGTGCCTGAGTTGGATATCGGTGCTTCTTATACAAACTGTCACGCATTGTCCAACTTGTCCAATCTGTACCGTTCACCTGGAATACTTTGTGTCGTAGTTCCTTGGGTTTTTCCTTTTCATGTGTATATAACGAGGTAATGACTTTATGATCTTGTTCCTCCCAGTCTAAATTGAATGATGGTATATTCATGACAATTTTGTATTTTATATATACAAAAAGGAAAAGAAGAAGAAAAAAAAATGAGGAAGAGAAAATCCGCAGTTGAACACAAAAATAAAAAAAAAAAAATAAAAAGCAGTGTGAGCAGCAGATGACGGAGGTTGAACAGCTCTTCCTTTTTAAGAAAATGTAAAATTGACCTATTCTTTGTGAAAGTGATATGACAAGAAATGTTACATTGGAATTCATACAACAATGATTAATACAACATCATTAATGTCGTCAAGTGTATCAAGCTTGACAAAAAGAAATGAATTAATAAATTGGATGTTTCTCAAAGTCGAATCAAGTGTCTGAATACAACTAATCTTTTACACAAACGAAACAAAAATGTCTTTTTTTTTTTTTATTAATAAATTGGACAAAAATATAGATATATAGAAAAAGTGGTAGTTTTGGTATATGACTGTGTAAGTTTTTTTTTTTTTTTATGAGTTGTTGATCATGGGGAAAAAGAAGCTTCAGCATAAGTAGTAGCGGGTGGAGCAGGTGGTGAAGGAGTAAGAGGATAGATCGGGTAAGAACTTCGAATCGGATGATCGAAATGATTGGCAGTAAAGGTTCTTTTTGATAATTGATCTAAATCAAGTGATGTGAAAAAAAAAAATAAACAAACAAAACAATAATAAAAGAAGGAAAGTTTAGTAAAATTGACAACGCCAAACATATCATTATGATATTTCAAATGACTTACCCATGAGACTTGGCATTGGTAAGACTGTTGACCCAAGTGAATGGAAATCCCGTTGTTGTTGTTGTTGTTGTTGTGAAGATGATCCCAAAGATCCATATTGATGCTGATGATAAGATTGTTGTTGTTGTTGTTGTTGATCATTAAGAGGTGTTGATAAAGATGATTGAGGTACATGCATAGAAGAAGTATTGGAAGATGACGAAGTAGAAGATGATGGTGATAAAGTCAAATTAAGAATGGAAGAAGTTAATGGTTGAGAAGTATTCGAAGTTTGCCTGATCATGTTAGTGGAAGCTTCGGGTGATAATGGAGGTGATGCTGATAATGGTGATGATAATGGTGATGACGATGATGATGATGACGATGATGATTGTTGATGATGTTGATGTTGTTGTTGTTTTTTCCCACCACTATTTGGAGGTGTGATATATGCCCCTGCATGTAAAAGATCTGAGGAAGTTGATGATGAATTACCGAACTGAGGTGGTGTTAATGACATGGCTAAAACAAAATAAAATACACAAATAAAATAATAATAATAATAATAATAATAATAATAATAATAATAATAATAATAATAGTAATAAAATAATAATAACAAAAAAAAAAAAGATGAGAATATAGATTGAATATTATTTTTTTTTCATTACCCCTTCTAGCAATTTGTAATTCCAATTGTTCCTTCGCAACGGTAATTCCTTGTACTGAATGACGTTGTTGGCGAACAAAGTGAGGAGAAATATTGTTGCTGTTGTCTTTGGTTCGGCAAGTTCTATAGACATCATCGGGATACAGAGTACTTTGTGAGAGAGGGCTTGGGGTGAAAACGGTCATGAGTTGTTCGATGCGCCTAAGCCGATCTTCAATGCGATCCATAGCCTCGTGATCAGAGTTAGTGTTTCCCAGGAACGTATTTGATGACGGTGATGAAAATGAAGCCGGTAAGTTCATAGCTGATGAAGGAGACGTTGAGGTGGATGATGGTGATGATAATGATGTTGATACGACTGACATACTGGATCGTTTTCTACGTTCGGCATTATTGACACATTTCAAGTTGTTGGCTGCACAATAGCTACAAGGTTGTCCGGCATCACATTTTGTCTTCCTACGACGGCAAGTTTCACAGGCAGATCCAGAACTAAGACGTCGCGCGGTGCTTGTGGTGAAAACGCTGCGTGCATGATCGGAAATCATATTGTAAATACACCCTGGAGCTTCTCCATTACATATTCTTTTGCGTCCACGGCAAGGTTCACATGCCCGAATGGTAGAACATCTGTCCACTAAAGAATGTCGCTGTTGTTGTACTTGTTTTCTGTTGGCAGTGTTTGGTGGTGACATGAGGTTGGAGTATATATAATGGTGATGTTGAATCCAAAGAAGAATCAAAGAGTTAAGTTTCCAAAGAAAGAAAGAAAAAGGAAGAAGAAAAAGAGGGAAAAAAAGGTAAAAGAGAAAGCGAAAAAAAAAAGGCGGAACCAAAAAAAAAAAAAAAAAGGTCATCAGTGGGACAGCAAGAACCCGAGTGGCCAAATGCCCTTTTTTGCAAGGTTACACTGCGGTATTTGAAAGAAACGGATCGAAGTATCCGTAAGAAAAGAAGAAGATCAACAGGAACAATATTTCCTATCAATACAATATCAATTCTTAACTTAAAAATGTCCATCATGAAGCATTACCGTTTTTTTTTTTTAAAAAAAACATCAACAATAAAATACGTGGCGGTAACAAATAATCAATCATTTTTGGAAGTACGGAACCGGAGAACTGTCTTTTTTTTTTCTTTTTCTCTTTTAAAAACAAAACGAAATGGTAATCGTTGTACAAAAACCCGTGATCCGGAATGAACCTTATGGTTGTATTTGTATTTTTTTTTTTGATAGTGTGAATTTGTGTAAAAAGTGTGTGTACATTATATCCATCTAATATATATGTATTGCTCTCCTCCTTTTGTTATTATGAAAGGAAGCAATGATTCTTCTTCCCCCCCAAAAAAAGAAAATTGTCTGTGCACTTTCCAACTCAGTGCATAATACTCAAGAAAAAAAAAGGATCTCATTGATCTTTTTAATGCTTTATTATCAATCTTCTTTTACTAATCAGAACAATCCAACCACTTCATACCTTGTCACTTGAAAAAGTTTATAAAAACATGTCATCAACAACCTAAAAAGACAAGTGCCTCCCATAAAAAAAACACAAATACAAACACAAATAACTAAAAGAGTGGGAATGACACGGAGTACGAGAATGTAATAAAAATGCAACCATGTGGACTGAGTCTAAATGAAGACATGGTACACAGCCATTGTCATGAGAACAAAAAGTAAAAAAAAAAAAAAAAAAAAGATACATGGCTAAATATTTATAAAATATAGTGTTAAATTATTTTTTTTTATCGTCATCATTGTTATGATAGATCTTATGAGTAAATTCGTGTTATTAAAGTCATGATGGATCATGCAGTTGATAATTGTACAAGAAAAAGGACCTAATTAATCTACGTTTAAGGAAAAAAAAAAGAATAATATGATCAAAGGAAGTGTTTCTGAAAATATCCCAATAGAATGATAACTATACAAGTGATCATCATCAATCTTTTTGTGGCATATACCAAAAACGATGATGACTGAAAGATTTTTTTCTTCTTTTTTGATTGCTAACGTACCTAGACAGGAAGTAAGTCAGAATGGTTTGAACAAAAAAAAAAAAAAAAAAAAAAAAAAAAAAAAAAAAGAGGAGTCGGTTCCGTGTTCCGAATCAAAATAAAGAAATAAAAAAAAGATACACAAAAAAGAAATTTTGTTTGTTTTATTTCAATCGAGAAGTATAAAAAAAAACACACACAAATAAATGAGGGTTGAAGGAAATAGATGATAAAATATGAAGAGGGGGGGAATAGCAAATAAAAATAGTAAATAAATAAGTAAAAAAGGGATCTATGCATGAAATAAAAAGTGATGGTTATCCTACAGAATGTTTTCTAAATGATTGATAGTATGAAGTAGCGGTCATTTTGGGAGTTTTTGGAGGTTGATGATGTTGATGATGGTTCTTTGCTTTGAATTCGTCTAGCTTATGGTAATTGTTGTTACTAAATAAAGGGACATAAAAATGATTCAATTTTTCTCGATTTGATTTATATTTGTCACTTTTTATTTTTCTTACCTTGGGAATCGATATGATGATGATGATGATGCTATATTTGATGATGATATATTGTTTGTACGTTGTTGAATCCATTCATGTTCCATTGCCTCCATAGGTGTCATACGATTAGCAGGATCCCATTGAAGACAACCCAGAATAAAATCTAAAAAGAGTTCATCATTGCTTCCAATTGCTTGTGCCAACGATTTGGTTCCAGGTCGACGTCGTTTTCCTTTAGAGTTAACAACCATACGAGCATTACCTTGTGTATCTTTGCATAATATCAAAAAATAAAAAAAATAAATAAACAAAATCTAGATATGTATTTCTGGTTTATTACCAAAGAAGAGTTTCCTTCTAGAGCTTTGTTCAATAAGGTAACGTTCCGGCAATCCCATGACTTCCATAATACATCCAAGTTGTTCTTGTTCGCTTTCACCAGGGAAAATCGGAATACCTAATTTCAAGATGAAAATCAGGATCATTTCATATTTTTTTTTCCTTTTGTCCTTTTCTGTTATTACCAGTATGTAATTCGGCCAAAATACAGCCAACACTCCACATATCAATAGCCATATTGTAAGATATACCCAAGATCACTTCAGGAGATCGATAAAATCGACTTTGAATATAAGTATAGACTAAATATCAAAAAAAAAAAATAGACGTTTTGTTAACTGCAGATCTCTCCACATTTGGTTTCCTTTTTTTTTTTTTTTTTTTTTTACCCCGTTCAGTTTCTAGGCAACTACTACCAAAATCAATCACCTTGATAGTATTCTTTCCAGGATGTTTCAACAAAATGTTCTATAAGAATAAGGAATAACATTGTTAAATACCATGGTTCAATGTAATTGTAACTATAACTCATATATTCCCCTTTCTTATTTTAATTTACCTCTGGCTTTAAATCACAATGAACCACCCGATGCTTGTAGAGTAGAATGAGAGATTGTAGAATTTGCTTTGTGAATCTAAGGAATAAAAAAAAAGGAAATGATGATTAAAAAAAAAAGGGAACTTTTTTTTTGACACTATTTGCAAACTTACTTTCTAATCAATCCAACACTAAATCCTTGAAAGTTATTCTTCTTGATAAATTCATATAGATTCATGCTCATGCATTCAAAAGCAATACAGAGATGATGTCTAAAATAAAAGTAATCCGTCATTCGAATGTTATGATGTTTGTCTTCCGGATCCCAGTCCACCAGATTTTGTAAGATCTTAATTTCTGTCAATGCTTGCGCATGGAATCGCTTCTTGTTCCTGATCAATTTGATAGCCACAGTTGCACCAGTTCTATGATCATAGCACTTGACCACTTGTCCAAATGACCCTTGTCCTAGTAATTCCATTATCTCATATCGATAAATCAGATGATCTTGTCTTATAATCTTATAATCGCCATTCTCGTCATCGTAACCATAGTTGGGGACGGCCGGTTGTGGACGTGGTTGATATTGTTGTTGATAATGATGATCCGGTATTGTTACAATAGCTTGGTGTTTCCTGGCATGCGGACCAATAAAATAAATATGAGGGAAATCCAAAATTTCAGATTGTTCATATTGGGTCAGATATTGAGAATAGTATTTCAGTGCTGTCTGTGGACTTTTAGGTGTTCGTATGGATGTTCCGGCTGGTGTTGAAGAGTCACGATCATCACTCGTAATTGCCATCGCCATCAAGGGTGTCGTACTTTTTGGTAGCGGAGGTGTTGTGCTTTTCGTAGCATTGTTGGATATGGTGGATACACTCGAGTTTGTCAGTTGAGTAGATTGTGATGATGCTGGAGTTTTTTGTGATATCATAGAAGAATCCATCATTATAAATTCTGGCTCTTGTATCCGATGTATCTTATCATGAAGACTGAATGTTCGCGGTCGCCCTATTCCCGAAGTAGAAATAAAATATTAATATCAATGACGTATGAAATCATATGTGTCCTTTCTTTTTTTTTTTTTTTTTTTTTTTTTTGTATATAATCACTTACTTTTTTTATCAGTTCCATCATTTGATCCATTTGTAATTCTATTTCGAGTTGAATGTAATGAAGTGGTGCGACCCAAAGAGCTTGTTCCAGAATTGGTAGTTGTCGTTGACATTCCACTATTCCCATGATTGCTGCTACTAGCGTTGCTTGAGAGTCGCGTTTTTGATGAAAATGGTGGGGGAGTCAATCCATTCAGAAATTCACTGTTGGAGGTGCTAATACTAGCAGTAGGGGTAGTAATAGTCGTTGGCAACTTGGGTAAAGGCTCCGTAGGTGTTCTTCCATTTCTTGATAACTTCCTTTGTAAGTGATAAGACGCTGACATGGATGATAATGGTGATCCAGATATACTACTACTAGTGTTGCTACTACTGGTGCTAACTGATCGTGAATGTTTCATCTTGGGTGATATTTTGGGTGAAACCTTGGGAGAGGTTGAGCTGGCCGTTCCTGATACTTTCAAAGATCTTCTTCTTTCTGGTGCTACTGGTGGTGTCAGTGTCGTTCTATACAATGCATTTCCTGTAGATTTGGTGTTCTGTCTTGATCGATGAGATAGAGATGATTCATCCTCACTGCTAGTGTATCCAACTGTATATCCTGTTGTTGTTGATCCCGCTCTAGTTGCCAAAACTGATGAGGGTTTTGGTATGGGAATACGAGTAGGCGTTGTACTTGTTGATTCTTTTGATGATCGTTTACTAGAAATTTCTGGTAGAGTAACATGGAGTGGTTCCAACTTCATTGGTGGTAAAGGCATAGATGGGATAGGTGGTGGGGTGGCCAAACTTCCAGGTAATGTCTATATAAATAAATAAATCAAATGAATTAAATTATTCGCATCCTTTTTTTTTTTTTTTTTTTTTGAAATAATCTAACTTACTCGTCCTCTTTTTCGATTGACTACTTTCTTTCCATCCTCTGTCTTTTGTGTTGCAGTTGATAATTTTGGTGAAGTATTGTACATATTCTTCCTGCTGCTAGTTCTAATAGATCGTGATACTGGAGACGTTGGTTTGCCAGAGGTAGGATATCCGCCAGCATTTCCCGATTTGATTGTATGACTTGATATAGATCCATTTAATTGTTGTTGTTGTTGTTGATGATAATGTTGACGTGATTTCGATTTTCTTATCTGATGAGTTCGCATATCCATATCACCCATTTCGTCACAACTTTTCCCACTTCCTTCTGCATCAGCTAATGATCCATGACTTGATTCACGTTGGAGTGTTTTCTGTGTGATTTCTTCTAGAGATCCAAAAGTGCCCCTACTAGATTTGCTTTTTTGATGAGATAACTTTGTAGATAAAATATCATCCCCACTTCCACCCATATATGGAGTGTTACTGCCACTATTGATATTTGTTGGTGTTCTGATAGAATGGTGTTTTGGTACTGGAGGTACAGGTGGAATAAACCCAGAGTTGTATAGATCAGTTGATGATATTGTGGTTGATGATGAACTGGAAACAAGTACGAAACTATCTTCATCACTAGTAGTCCATCCATCGTCCTTATTTGAATGCTTATTGTGAGTACCATTTGGCTTTGGTGGTGGAGAATAGACTGAGCGGCGGCGAGCTGAAGAAGATCTTGTACCTTGGTAATCAGATAATGTATTTCGAGAAGAAACTTGAGATCTACGTCCAGGGATATTGTCGTTTCCATTTGCCACTGATGAAGAGGAAAGTTGATGATTTGCAATAGATAGAGCATTGATCTGATCAGGTGTAGTATCCCGATGAACACGATCCTTTAAGCTAAGTTTCCTTTTGACGTTACTAATCACAGAAGCTGTTTCCTTTGAGGTTGCTGATAAATTATGTTGATGATGATACTGTATAGATTTTTGTCGCCTTGGTTGTGGATCGCTTTTTTGTCGTTGTTGATGATGATGATGATGATGATGATTTGGATACTTATTGTCTTCTCCAATATAATGGCACGGTGATGAGTCCGAAACTGATAGTTCATTCTTGATTTGTTGCACATCAACATTAGGTAAACTAGGAGGTTGTTTATCGACGTCCAAAGAAGGTGGTGGAGGAGGTGATTTCAAAATACGAGATCTTGCGCGTGGCGGGTGTGAATGTTTTGTTGTTTTGTCCATCCATTTTTTGTCTGTAGAAAAACTTGATTGTATACAAGAGTTATCTCTATTGTTGTTTGACGTAGTAACTGAACCTGTTCTTGTCGTATCCCGAAGTGACTTCGCTCTAGGTCGTAAAGCAGTCGCATATACCATGGTCGAAGAGTCACTGTTTATGCCACAAGTAGTTGATCGTTTGTGTCGTTGAGATGAGGTATCTTCTGATGGACTAATAGCATATGGATCTAACCAATCATGATGAGTGGATAAAAATTCAGCGTAAGTAGGCTCAAGGGTATAATCAGAGGAGTGCTGGTGATAATAATTGTCATCTTGCTTAGAAGTTGACTTTGACTGCACAGGAATAGGATTACTTGAAGATGGACGATGACGGTCAGTAATAGAGGCATGCCTTGTTGGTAGCATAGCACAGTCTTGTTGTTGTTGTTGTTTTTACCTTGATCGTAAAAGAAAAGGATGAAAGAAAAAAGAAAAAAAAGACAAGAAAAAAAAAAGCAGGTTTTGTAAAGTGGAACGAGGGGAAAGAAAAAAGGAACTGAAAAAAAAAAATGTCTCGTCCAAGGAATAATTGCGGATATTGAAATAAGTTGGGGGAAGAGAGAAAGAGAGAGAGACTTTTTTCATATCATTCCATTGACCAAGATACAAACGAGGTCTATGCTTGGTACTCCGTGGATGGAACTATTTTCAATGATTGGTTAGAGAAATCATCATGATGCGGGGTGTTCTCGGCGTTCCCATTTCGTCTTATCTTTTTACTCCTTTTTTTTTTTTTTTCTTGGAAAATATTTGTAGTATATTGTCTCCCTTTTTTTTTTTTTTTTTTTTTTGTGTTGAGCATTAGCTTATTAGCTTAATCAATTAAACCTTGATACTTGATGACTTTTTTGACCAATGGGAAAATAAATTCTATATTTCTATGTGAATGCCGACTGACATTAAAAAAAAAAAAAGAATGCACAAGAGAAGCTGCTCCATGAATAACTTTCCAAAGTAAGATTTTCATATTCTATCACCATATAAGGCAATTGGAAGTTTGTTCTCTCCTTCTCATTCATTAGATCTTTCATCTATAAACAGTATATTATGGATTTTTTATTATTATTATTATTATTTTTCTTGGAAAATCTAATCTTCGTAAGATACACAATGATCCAAGCAAAAAGAACAAAAAAAACTAAGTATTTGAAACCCCTCTCTCTTTTTCTCTGCAAAAAAAAAAAAAAAACTCTTTTCTTCTTCTCTCTCTCTCTCTTATGCTTTTTATATATGTATATATTATCAAATGAATACCGATGAAGATAATCTGATAACACAACTATCTCATTTCAGTATTGGAACTATTGACGATTCTTTATCAAAACAACTAAATAAAACACACATTACCAATTCAACTCCAATAACTGATACAAAGAATGAATCCTTGAAACAATGGCCAACTATACCTACAACCCAGAATGAAGAACAAGCACCATCATGGCTAAATACAAAAACAACAATAAATTCTACAGGAACAACCTATTCTAAAAGCAATGACGACGACGATGGTTGGGGTGAAGCTCCACCTTATACTTCCATATTACCCAATACTTATTTTGGTTTCTCTTCTGTTTTTCTCCCAAGTCATTCCTCATTACCTTTATCTACTTCCACTTCTTCCAATGAAAACCAGCTTCTTTCCCTTGACCCTAATCAACCTTTTAGTCGCTACTGTCATCATCCTGTTACCTTTACCTCTTCTCTCAATGATACGAAAACTGACCAATAAAATCTATACTTTTATCGCTGCGGAATATGAAATACTTGTTATAAGCCTCTTGGTAGCTTTCTTTGTCTCTCTTTTTTTTTTTTTTTTTTCTTCTTTCGCTCCTTAACTTTTTTTTTTCTTTTATATATATATCATCTTCCAAAATGTCCTTCGATCACTCAAAAGATGACAAGCTTGCTTTCGAAACCTCTGAAAATGTAAGTCATTCTAATATTATTCATCTAGGTTATTGTAAATATACTAATGGATGATTCTCTTCTTTTTTTTTTTTTTTTTTTTATGTATATTCATCTTTTCAATACGAACCTATACATATATGTACCTATGCTGTGCGACGATACTTATTATCATACAGGTCAAGGTAGTTCCTACATTTGATTCCATTGGCTTGAAAGAAGACTTACTTCGTGGTATCTATGCTTACAATTTCGAAAAACCTTCAGCTATTCAACAACGAGGTAAGATGACAACGGGATGGATTCATTTTTATTTTAATATGACTGACCAATCTAAATTATCATTAACATTATTATATTATAGCAATTGTACCCATTACTCGAGGACGTGACGTGATTGCTCAGGCACAGTCTGGTACTGGTAAAACAGCAACGTTCTCCATCTCAGTTTTACAAACAATCGATACAACAGTACGCGAAACACAAGCTTTGATTTTGTCACCTACACGTGAACTAGCAACACAAATTCAAAGTGTAGTACTGGCATTAGGGGATTATATGAATGTACAATGTCATGCTTGCATTGGTGGAACCAACGTTGGTGAAGATATGCGTCGATTGGAAAATGGTGTACATGTTGTCTCTGGTACCCCTGGTCGTGTTTATGATATGATTCGACGACGAAGCATGCGCACACGTAATATCAAGATGCTTGTTTTGGATGAAGCGGATGAACTACTTAACTTGGGATTCAAAGATCAAATATACGATATCTATAGACATTTGCCTCCATCAACACAAGTGGTCTTGTTATCAGCAACATTACCTCACGATGTACTTCAAATGACTCAAAACTTTATGACCGACCCTATTCGTATCTTGGTGAAACGTGATGAATTGACTTTGGAAGGTATCAAACAATTCTTTGTCGCTGTAGAACAAGAAGAATGGAAATTCGATACTTTATGTGATCTTTATGACACCCTTACTATTACTCAAGCTGTTATCTTTTGCAACACTCGACGAAAGGTAAAATTGAATTTAAAAAAAAAGTGTTTTTTTTTATAATATTCTATAGAAATGGACTAACAAGATTTATGAATAGGTTGATTGGTTGACAGAAAAAATGCGAGAAGCTAACTTTACAGTATCAGCTATGCATGGAGAAATGCCTCAAAAGGAACGGGATGCTATTATGAATGAATTCCGTCAAGGTGCAAGGTAAGTTAGGAAAGATAAAGTTTTCCTTTTTTTTTTAGAAGAAGAAAAAAAAGGAACTTACCATATCATTCTCTTTTGTTAGTCGTGTCTTAATCACTACGGATGTATGGGCTCGTGGTATTGATGTTCAACAAGTATCATTGGTTATCAAGTAAGACAGAAAATCAATATATGTAGTGATTGGATGATTCACTTATTCCTTTTTTTTTTTTTTTTTTTTTTTTGTTGCTAGTTACGATTTGCCAACCAACCGGGAAAATTACATCCATAGAATTGGTCGATCAGGTCGTTTCGGTCGTAAAGGTGTTGCCATCAACTTTGTCAAGAACGATGATTTAAAGATTCTTCGTGATATTGAACAATATTATAGTACTCAAATTGACGAAATGCCCATGAACGGTAAGTGAGAAAGATGAAATATTATATGTTGGTTACTAAATATGATATCTTTTTGTCTTTTATTAGTGACTGATATGATTTGATTTTAGTTTTAGTTTAGTTTTAGTTCAGTTTTATTTATATTTGATTTAATTTATGAATAAAAGAAAAGTTTCTACTATTATATTTTGACATTGTATATAGAATGGATATTTGTTATACAATTTCATGCAACCACGCTTGAAAGATAAAACGTAAATTAAGTTTGTTTTTTTTAAAATGTATAGCTATAACTAGAAACCTTTTTACTTTTACTAGCGAAAGATATATTTCAGTTCTAGTAATTTAATCTTTAATTTATTTTTTTTTTTTTTTTGATTTATGAAAAAAAGAAAAGGCTTTATTTACATTTGTATTATAGATAGAGCTTGGGTTTATATATAATGATAAAAACAATCTGTGATACATTGATGTAGTTAGATTTTACGATTGCAATATGATTCGTGCCTACGCCAATGTCACACTCCCTTCATTCCCCTTCCTCATGATTTCAAGTCCCGTTTGCAGATGTTAAAAAAAAAATCTTACTCATGCCGCTTCCCTCAATTTTTCTCTTTCTTTTTCTTCTTCTCTACTGTTTGTGTGCTTTATCTATAAAAACCAATATCATGTCAAATTACAGCTATATCATTAAAGTAAGTATTCTTTATATTATTATAAGTGACTAGATATATTTATTAATTTAATCTAAACCAAAACTGAAACAAAATAAAATAGTATATCATCGTTGGTGACTCGGGTAAAGAATTGAAAAAAAGAAAAAAACAAAAAACTAGCCATCTTACTATTTGTATGTCTTATGTGTTCTATATCATGAACGATTTTATTTATTTATAGGCGTCGGCAAGGTAAATTTAGTTATTCTAGACTATGGTTTGGATCTGATACTCTTTTCCTCATTATTTCTTTTTTGTTTCGCCTTTTCATCCTTGGGGATGATAGTCTTGTCTATTGTTACAATTCACAGATAAACGTTTTTATGCTGGTCGTGAACTTACTATCGGGTAAAGTTACCTCATAAAAGAACAAATAGTCTTTATTACTTAATTTTTTTATTATTTTTAAAGTGTCGAATTCGGTACAAGATTCATTACGGTGGATGGCAAACAAATCAAGTTACAAATATGGGATACGGTAATATTCATAGAAAAAAAAAAAAAAAGGAATTGGAAGTGGTTCAAAAATAATACGATATGGTTACTATATTCAACTCGTTTTTTTTTTTTTTCCCTTTCTCTGTTAGGCTGGACAAGAAAGCTTTAGAAGTATCACACAGGTAGGTATAGTCATGAAAGGGTATTCTATATTCATCAACATATATTCCTTCTTATAGAGCTATTATCGTGGTGCTGCTGGTGCTCTGTTAGGTATTAGAATATCATTTAGGTTGATTTCCCTTATATCATTTTACTAACCTCGTTCTTTACTTTTTGATTTCCTTTTTGTGCAAGTGTATGACATTTCAAGGTAATAAGAATGATGAAAATAAGGAGAAGATTTATATTTCTCTTTTTTTATTAATATCATTTCTTATTCTCTCTTTCCCTCTTTGTCTCTTTTCTCATAGGCGTGAAAGTTTTGAACATATCTCTACCTGGTTGGCTGGTAAATGAATGAAAGAAGAAAAAATGGATATTTTTTTAGTGGATTATCCTAATCGATATCTTTTTTTTTTTAAAAAAAATATTATTATCTCCTTAGATGTTCAACGACATGCCAATCCTCAAACTACCGTGGTTTTAGTCGGCAATAAATCAGATTTGGAAGAAAGTCAGAGACAAGTTTCAACTGAAGAGGCAGAACGTTTTGCAAAAGAAAATGGTATCTCTCTCTTTTTGGAAACATCGGCTAAATCTTCTAGTAACGTAGAAGAAGTATTTGTCAAGACCGCTGAGGATGTTTATGAAAAAATCAAAGCTGGTGTATTTACAAGCAATGAGGTAAAGTCAAATAGAAAAAATAAAAAAAATAAAAAATAAAAAAAAAAAAAAGGTATTTATCAAGTGACTCAAATTCTATCATTACATACATACTTTTGATTAGACATCCGGTATCCGGTTGGGCCCTGTTCAAAATAGTTCCTTGAGCGAAGAAACTCAAAATGGTACCTGTTGTTAGTCTACTACATACCTATCTATCTCAACAAGGACTTTAGAATAGTTTCTTCATGTCTACACATATTACCCTTACTTTCTATTTTTTTTTGTCTACTTCCCTTTCCATACAATAGGCATCCTTGATTATTTCCCTATTTATTCATCAGATTTCCATGATATCATCCATGATTTATATTTTACCTTTGATACAGGAATAAATGTTCTGACATTTCATTAAATTCTGAAATCAATGATATGTGCATTTATTTGTTTTGTACTCTGTATAGAAGATTGATTTTATTGTCTAATCTGGAAGCTGATTTGTTTGATTTACTACCATAATATTTTTGTACTGATCAGCATTGACAAAGGTTGATGATGATGATGATCGTAAATACGTAGGATACCAATGATTGAAGACTGCTATTGGAGGACACGATAAAGATAATGATAATCAAACATGAATATGATTTTTTTAAAGAAGAATCTAAAAAATAAAGCAAGTATTAACTAAAACTAACTATCAATCAAAGCGTCACCACAATAAAAGCCAGATGAAAGAGAGAGAGAAATCAATGCAAACGGAAAAGAGCCATCAAAACTATTTTTTGGTATTTTATACTACAATATCGACAAGCTGTCTTTTTGATCCACTAACAAAAGAAGTAATCATAGATAAAATATACATCTTTTTTTTTTTTTTTTTTTTTTTGAAAATTTTGGAATTTTACAGCCAAAATTTTCGGACTCCTCAGCCAAACTTTGGCTGTAAAAATAAATCGTCAGGGGGTTGCCAGGCAATTTTTCGAAAGATCGACGAGATGTTTTAGTGATCATTGCACGCTATGTGTCAGGATAAAACGAGATTAGATGATGTTAAACTACTTTTTTTGAGAAGAATCTAATGATGGTAATTTTATTGGATGATGATTATTGTTGGATGAGGGATGATGATATTGACATTTCATTTTTAATTTAGTTTATAAAGGTGAGATATAAATTTTATTAATCCAATTGAAAGAGAGTATCTTTAATTATATTTGATTCAAATTTGGTATAGTGATGATCACTTTGCGTGAGTTACAAAAGGATACAACTGACACTGTTTTGGCTGGGATTCACTCACCATCATCCAACTTTGGGCATCATAACCATGAAGAAGCTTTGTTATCTTTCTTTTTTAATAGACGTATGTTCAAAGAAAAAACAATTGATGTTTTAGGGATTGTTTCTGGACTTAGTTTTTTTTTTTTTTTTTTTTTTTTTTTTTTTTTTTTTTTTTTTTGTATGTAATATAACCATGAACAAGCATGGCAGCGTGAGGTCACTCATTCATCGGGGGAAAAAATGAAAAAAGAAACATAATTTAGGTATCACAAAATCATCCCTTACCGCCGACCAAAAATTCATACCTAAAAGTGAGTGATTTACAAACAAGGTAAACATTTATTCTTCGCTGTAGATGTAGTACAAAAATAAGAAAAAGGAAAAAAAGAGCCGATAGAAAAAAAAAAAGAAATCAATCGAAGACAAAAAAAAAAGGAATATTTTTTGATATAATTTTTATTGATATTTTTTTTTATAGGTAATATAACCTAAACTAATGATTTATGAAGGAAGGAAGGAGGACGAGACCATGCATATGATGATCCTTTTTGCCAACGGTTAGGTAACAGGCTGAGGCGACGTTGATAATAGATCATCCAGTCGAAAGAAACCCAACCCGATACAAAAAAGACCGGTTTCTCCCATCCAAGGAACGTCCCCACGATTTGAAAGAGGAACTTCATCCGATGCCAATTTGTAGTTGTTGCTAGATCTTGTGTACCATTCGACCATAACCTTCCTTCCTTTTTTCTGACCAAGAGAATACACCAGCGGAAATCAGAGGATGTTCCAATCAGGAGTATCATCATGATTTCCTATTCATCATCAAGAGGCCATCCTTTTCATAGGTTCATCCAATGTTCTTGACCGCTTCTTGCCAGTAAGTCATCCCATTCTATCGATGGATGTTTCTTCCTCTACAACCGAATCCATACAAACCAAGGAACGGGAAAAAAAGGCCACATCGGAAGGAAAAAAAAAAAAGGAAAAACAATCCAGGGACCATCCAATAATATACCAAAAGCAAAAGGGATATTCATCCAAATGACGTCAAAAATTCATTTAAACTTATGAACCATCCGAAGTAAGTAGGCGGAGCTCAGCCTGACATCCAGTACCGAAGGTTCCAAAGGAGCACATCAAACTTACAGTTAAGGAAGAAAAGGAGGCTGAGACAAAGAGAATATCATATTGTAGGCAAATATCGAAGTCATACAGTTGCAATAGAACCAATAAAATGATGCCATAATACGAATCAGAAGAAGAATCTTAGCATTCATTCCAGATCCACTTGATGAGGTGTTGTTGATGATGCCTACTAAAGAAGGACGATTGGATCCACATCCTGGGGTTAACTATAATCAGTAAATGGAATAAGATACAAAGCTTTTTTTTTTTTTTTAAAATTTACTTGAAGTAGGTCAATCCAAGCAGATCATTAAAAAGTTATGTCGCGTCGTAAAGTTTTATAGAAACAATCAACACCAAAGTAAATAAATAAGTCAAGGTAAGAAGAAGAGAAGCCACTAAAAAAAAATTAGATAAGAATAACTAAAGAGTTAGTACAAAGTTTACATATCCTTTTTATATATATATATTTTTTTACCCCAAGACATTGTTTAACAACAGAAAGAAAAAAGGAGAAAAAAATAATACGAAATGTCTAAAAATTTAACTTTTCCGAAATTCAACGTAGCGGAGATAGTAAGTAACACCTCTTGAGTTGATTTTCGTCTAGTTTGTCTCATGAACATAATGCGAAACTCAAAAAACATATCCTAACATATTAATTATCATTTTTGAGAATATGAAATCAAAATGATTGTTTCTTTTTTAGAATGAAATATAATGTAAAAGGATCAACGGATCAAACGGGAGAAGTATTATATATATATTTATCTGATTTCTGGTAAAGTTTTTTTTTCATCCAATCACTGATCATTTTCTAATGGGCTTGGCGCTTTTTATTGGAAGATGAATGATTTACAAAAAAAAAGCTAACCTGACGTTCAAGTCACTTTCAAAGGAAAAAAAAAAAAGAGTATGTTTCATTTCATTCATCCAATATCGATCATCTATCATCTTTTACTGATTACTCATTATCCATTCTGTCATCATCATCATCATCCATATATCATCATCAACTGTGTAACTACTATTGTTTTTTTCATAGCGGAGAAGAATAGATACTTTGCGTAATTGAATAATATGGTTTGTAGGTGATAAAAAGTATAAAACAAGGATCACCGCAAATATATTCAAAAACCAATGCAAACAAATCTCTAATCAAACGCAAAAAAAAGAAAGAAAGAAAGAAATGAACGCGCTTCACATGAAAAAAAAAATAGTAATTAATTATTCATCGTCAATGCAACTTTGGGTTGTATTCTCTTCCTGAAAACTGGAGTGGCAGCCCTGGAGTTCCTCGAATGATTTTGATTCCCGCTTTTTTTTTTTTTTTTTTCAAAAAAAAAAAAATGTTCCATCAGATTCTTTTTTTTTTTTTTTTTTTTTTTTTTTTGGTACATGCTACGACAACTCTCGAAAAGATTCTTCTATACCAAAAGTTCCGTCATGTCTAGCCAAGCAAAACCTCTTCTTGCGTTGCCAGCTAATGCTGAGGAAACAGTCCAGCAAGTAGGTATTGATGATACTTACAAACTCAAGGAACTTGGCCCTGTTGGTAAGTTATAAAAGAAACATTTATCTTTTTGGTTAGATCGATCTATACTCATATCTTTTTTTTTTTTACATATGACCATAACAGTTGTGAATGAAGATGGTACTCTTAGTCGCATAAACAATTGGAAGGATATGACCGATATTGAAAAGGCCAATGTGAATAGAATATTACTGAAAAGGAATCGTCAACGTTTGGAACGTCTCAAGGCCGCTGCTGCTGAAGAAAAACAAGATGAACACTCTTCCTAAATTTATTGTCTCATTAATTATAGCCAAATACCATTATCTTAATAAAAACTATAATAAAGAATCATTGTCAAAACCATGTTTATCAAAAACAAAGTTCCTTTTTTTTCAAGTATAGATAGAATCATTTGTCTTTTTAATGTTAGATTTGACATACATAATAAAAACAAGATACCTTCAAAAAAAAAAGGTTCTATCATCATTATATCATCACCACATTTATTTAATAATAACTACAATGACTATTTGTTAAAATGTTCATGGAGCTAGATCTAACTTGTCAAAACGATCTTGATCATAGATTTCTGCTGAGACCACACGACCACCAAAATACCGTCCATGCATATCACCAATGGCAGTCATGGCCGATTGAGGATTGGAGAACTTGATAAAGATTCGAACGGCTTCATCGTCCCTAACTCGACCATCAGGTACTTCATAGATAAGACACTGTTCCACTTGTCCATACTTGGCACATTCATCTGCTGTTTCCTGTTCTAGCAAATCATCCACTTCACCAGGGCCCACCATATTCTTTAAAACAATCACTCGGCTATTATTAAGTTGACGTTGCTGTTGCCTCTGTTGTTGTTGTTGCTGTTGTTGCATAGGTAAGATCACACCACTACCATCTCCACGAGCTTGAACTTGTAAGGCTTCCCGAATCCCATCTTCATCTCTGCCTAATCCTAATGAAAAAAAAAAAAATGAAAACGATGAATCCAAAAAGATTATTTTACTATTATGTGTTTTTTTTTCCTTCATTTACCTTGTCCTTCTTGCCAACCATACTTGTTCATCATTTTCCATGCCGTACTTCCATCCATTGATCTATATAATCATATCAAAGGAGCTGAATTTCCTGTTATCTTAAAACCTAAAAAGTGGATGTTTTACCTTGGATTTTGTTGTTGTTGTTGTTGTTGTTGTTGTTGCTGTTGTTGTTGAGCAAGCATTACTCTTCTGTTGTAGGCATCATCGCCAGATTCATGGACAGTTGGTGTATCGTGAGTATTTGTTGAAATTGATTGAGGTGATGGTGAACGGTGAATATATCTTGGCCCATATTTTGATGTTGGTGATGGAGACCGTGAGTGATGTCTAGATCGACTACGTGTTGGTGATGTTGAGGATGTAGTAGTATACAAATCTGGTGGTGGAGCATATCCACCTAAGAAATGATTGATTCATATTAATAAAATAAAAATAAATAAAAAATAAAATGAATCGAAAATATGTTCTTTACGTGTAGGTCGTCTAGGACTTGGTGAACGAGATCGGGAGGATTCATCTGAGGAATAACTTGAACGTCTTGATCTTCGTTGTCTTTCTTCTTGCTGTCTGATAATTTCTTGTTCTTCTTTGTATTGTTCATAGTCAGTTGGTCGCATTGGATCATAATCTTCAAAAAGATCAATTGGTGGAGGACCTTGATTCTGTTGGTTTGATTTACCTTGTTTGCCCTTTTTCTAAAATATGGTACGATGACAAAGTAGTCATGTTGAATATATATATAAAGTTTGATACTTCCTTTCTTTTTTTTTTTTTTTTGTTTGTTTACCTTGTTTTGGCGAAAACCATTAACATCGTCAGCTGTGGATACATACGATTTAGTATGTAATGGAAGAATGGTAGAAGATTTTGTATTGTTGGAAGTAGTTGGTTTTGAGGTTGATGAATTTGAAGGTATATTAGATGTTGAGGAAGGCGTTTCTTTGCTGACGGTGGTAGTGGATACAATCGTGGCACCAGACGGAATAACCGGTTTGAAGAGTTTTGGTTTGGCTTGAATAGTTGGTTTTCGCATCACTGGTCTAAATTGTTGTATATTGGACCAACCTACATGAAATAATAATAATTCAGTTGAGTTATTATTTTAAAAATTCAATGTAATATATATCATTTTCAATTTTACCGGTTGGAGCAGATTTTGTTGTTGCTGTTGTTGACGATGACGCTGTATTGCTGCCATTCTGTGAAGTCGTTTGTTGTGTTGCATTTGAATTTGACTCTTCATCAGTCTTCGATTTGGGAGCAGGAAGATCATCATATAGAGAAAACATAATGGGAGTTTAATATAAAAAAAAGAAAGTAAGAAGAAAAAAGAAAAGAGAAAAATATCTGAATGCCCGAAAGAAAAAAAAAAAAATTCAAGCCCTGAAATTATTTTGATTGGCGAGATGGTAAAAATGGTCGCCTTCAGACTAGCACATTAGTTGCCATTTTATTGGAGATTGATAAACCTTGTATAATGAATTATATTATTCATACATTTAATGACAATTACATGATGATTTGTACAGGAACTTTTTTTTTTATGTAGGATGACTTTATTTGTATAAATGTACAAGAGAGTTGTTAATAAAAGAAAAATAAAAATAAAAAACTAAAGCATGAAAAAGAGAGATATGTTGAGTGATCAAAAAAAAAAAAAAACACACACACACACACACACATATACACACACAAAAAAAAGAAAAGAAAAGAAAAAGGAAAAGAAAAAAAATATATAGAATAATCAGTGAATAATATTAAGTGATAATGGAAAAACGAAATGAAATTCTAAAAAATACTAATGATGATAATGATAATAATGATGATGATGGTGCTAAATAAGGAGAAATCTATTCATCGACACCTTGGTAGTAGTTTGTACGCATGAATTCAAAGAAGGCGAAATGATCAGGTTGAGCACCATACTTGTAAACAAATTGAGAGGCCAAATAAGCACCAAAGATAGCCTTTACATAGTTTTCAGGTACACGCTTCAACAAAGTTTCCAAACCGACCTTTTCCAAAAGTAATTTGGGGAATGCACGTAACAAGACAGATTCACGTAAAGAAACATTAGACCATAAACCAGCTTCTTGTAATTGTTCTTGAAGTTGAACGATGGCGACAGAGAGTTCATCAGACAAGATGGAGATGGGTTGCTTCGTCTTCTTGTGTTCACGCCATAAAGCTTCAAATTCAATACGAGCATTACGTTCAATGATTTCTTGTACTTCTTTCACATAAGCTTCATAGAAAGCAGGCACTTGACCATTCTTGACAGACATATGTTCTTCAAATTCAGCATCATTGAAAGCCAAAGCAGCCAACACTTCCAAAGAAGATGAGGTCACACCACCCTTGTTTGCTGAAGCATCCTTAAAGATCACAATACCTTGTTTTTCCAAACGTAAACGAGCTTCTTGAGTAAAGAATAAATTGGCACCTTCCACAATGTATTGGAATAAGGGAGTACCATCTTCTTGAATAAGTTTGTTGACATTGGAAAGATCAACGGATTCAGGACGACCACCACATGGTACAAACACAGTAGCAGAAGCAAGACTGTTAGTATGGAAAGTATTACGGAATTGTAAGCCATTTTCAACCACCAAACCATTAGGCAATTGTACACCATTTTCATCCACCAAAACACGGAAACCATTTTCAGACAAAAGAGATACATCAAAATTACTGATCATTAGACGTTGATTAGCCAAACGAGACAATTCAGTACGATTGATACCAGTGGGATCATAAAGCACACCAGATCCATCCACAACAGCCACAGTCTTGTCCTTAGAAATCTTGACTTCATTGGAACCAAGATCACCATCAGGGCCACCAGTTTGTAATTTAGTACATTCTTCTTCTTTCAATCCAAAAGTACGATAGATGCCAAGAACGTATTGATGTACAGATCGAGTAGTCATACCATAAGTATCGTGAGGAATACCACCAAGAGATTGACTCTTACCAGTAGTGAAAGCCTTCCAGAAGCTAGCTCCACGACGACGAGCATGTTGAGAAGCCCAATCCATATAATCAGCAGTACCTTCATCAGGACCAAAGAATAAGATTTCAGGTCTACCAGTCAAATCCACCAACTTTTCCTTGATACCAGGAGATTGACCAACAATCAATAAATCCAAAATAGAATCCACATACTTTTCGAATGCAACAAGAGGTTTGTCTTGTTGATCAATGTCCAATAAAATAGTACCTTTTGAACCACCTTCAGGAATATCCTTGTTCTTACGTTGTTGAGTAGCAGCCAAAGCATAGTTTTCGTCAAACAAGGTACGTTGATTGATAGAGTAGGCTTCACGATTACGAGAACGGATGATACGAATACCACCACGAGCAACATCACGGAATCGCAAATGGAAACCACGGAATTCAGAACCGACGACTAAGAACATACCATAAAGCTTGTTGGGATATTCAATTTCAGGCAAAAAGCTGGGATCCATACGGAAAGAAAGAGCCACCTTCGTAGATTGATAAAAGTTAGTCTTGAGGACATTCTTGTTGAAGGTCAAGAAAGATTCAAATACAAGTTGTTCATGTGCATTAAGAGTAGTATTAGCAATCTTCTTGATCAACTGTTCATCATTCAAAGATTCTTGAGTAGTCATACGTTGGTAGGAGATGGTTGGTTGTAGAGATTGTTCACGTTGATTAACATAGTGGACATTGGCAAAGTGAGTATACAACAACTTGATAAGTTCAGGGTATCGCTTGATGATTTCCAAAATATATTCACGAGTAAAAGTATCTTGACGGAGACGTTTCTTCATTTTTGACAAAACTTCTTCATGGAGAGGATTGTTAGCATCTAAAATACGAGTCAAAGAAAGATATTCCTTGCCAAGTCGATTCAAAAAGTGTTGAGAGAAGATCCAGATGACATAACCATAAACAGTTTCTTGTACAGAGAGCTTGCCAGTTTGGAAAAATTCTTGTAAAGGAGACTTGGGTAAACAATACAAAAGGGAAGTTTCTTTCATGACTTGATAGATAGATTGTTCAATGGGAACAGACTTGGTATTAGGAAGAGGGTTCAAGTACAATCCCATAATAGTAACACCATTGGAGAATTGTTCTAATAAAAAAAAATTAATTAGATTGAATTATTAAATAAAACACATATTGATAACGACATACCGACATATTTTCTGGTAGAATACAAATCATAGTAATGATACAAATCAGACATGGCAGAGAAGAAACCTTTGGTGGAACGTTGACGGTAACCAATGATGATACGACGTTCACGACTACCTTGTACTTCAAACATCTTGATGACAGGACCTGTTCGTTGAAGAACATCACACATCACACCAGAATAGATCTTGAGAGTATGTTCAGTAGCCTTCTTTAAGAAAGTTTGATCAGCAACTTGGTGGATATCAGTTTCTTGAGCAGTAGTAGGTTCAGGATTGGCAAATTGACACTTGGTGACAAAGTAACTACGAAGAGGAGGAGAATGAGCTTGATCTGAGGATACAGCAGCACTGGAGCGGTATGATTCAACACGATAAGCCTTGGCAGGAGTAGAAACATCCAAGTAGAGGTCATCAATTCTATGTAAAAAAAAAAAAAAAAAAAAAAAAAAAAAAAAAAAAAAGAGCAGTTGTTACCCACTGTTTCATATTTCCCTTTCTCCTTTTTTTTTTTTTTCTCTTACCTTCGTTCATTTTCAGGTCCATGTACTTGAGATACACCAGGAAGAGAAGTATGAATATATACTGATGATTCATCAGTTTCCTTTTGAAGATTGATATCAAGCATATCATCCTTGTTTGTGTAGGCAGTAATCTTGGCACCATAAAGAGACATGATATGGTTAGCAATGGTTTCCACG
Source organism: Halteromyces radiatus (assembly GCF_025201355.1). NCBI lineage: Eukaryota > Fungi > Mucoromycota > Mucoromycetes > Mucorales > Cunninghamellaceae > Halteromyces > Halteromyces radiatus. The sequence continues at coordinate 1,073,233 of NW_026251692.1, read as the reverse complement.
GTTTCAAGAGCAAAATAATAGTCATCAATGTTCAAATTGCTAATGAACATAAAAAAAAAAAAGATGAGCACTTTTTTATTCTCTTTTGTCACCCCAAGTTGAATTAATTATTTCTTACCTATAAAACCATTGAACTTCATTCTTGACCAATTCCTTGGGAAGGAAACCAAGTTGTTCGAGATAAGTACAAACCTTGATCATTTGTTCATTCTTTTCAGCATAGACATTGGTCTTGTAACCATATTCACTAGTGATAGTATTGTCTTCCATAGTGGATTCCATTGAAGGGAGTGTGTGTATGTGTGGGGTAAAAAAAAAAAAAAAAAAAAAAAGTAAAGAGAAGAAAAAGAACAAAAAAAAATCGATCGATTGAATGGGATATTATATACAGGGTATGCAAAACTCCGTAAATAGAATCTTTTCTGATTGGCTGGGCCCGTGAGAACTCGGACGCTGAAAATTTGGGCGCCGGGAAACGCATAGAGTATAGTAGTAGTAAAATGGCGCAAAATATGATGATGGTTTCGTTCTACGAACTAAAAAAGTATTAACAGCGAATGTACGGATGTGATGTTTATCATCTTAAAGATCTTGATTGCATTCTTCTTTCTCTTTGACCAAGTAGATTGAAGTGAAAGGGAGAACAATTGGCCAGAATTTTCAACCAATGAAGGGATAATTGTAATAAAGTTTCAAGTGTCAAATAGTAGTGATTCTGTTGGTTACTCTAACCATGACTAACCAAATCGAGTTCCCGCTCGGGTTTTCACTCCACACTATATTAAGCCGCATCATCCACACACACACACAGAGAGAGAGGGAGAAGCATGTACAGTTAATGAGGAAAGTTATTCCGTGGAATTCCTGCTTTGCCCCAGTTTTTTTTTTTCTTCTCCACTTTAAAGCACATCTCTCCTTTCTTCGGGACTTCATCTAATTACACATCATTGGGCAGGGAACTCCTGTGGGGTAAGACATTTTTTTTTTAAAAAAAAAAAATCTTTTTGACTAAAAGTTGACAACTAAAATAGAAGATTTTTTGCGATCGCCAAAAAAAAAAGGTACTTTCTTTTTTCTTTAAAAAAAACAACAACAACAATAACAACATCCGTAACAACAATATTGATATTCATAAATACTACTTTTTTTTTTATTAATACAAGAGATAAAAATAAATTGTATAATCCTGTGTACAAAAAGGGAAATCCAAGGTAGGTAAGTGGAGAATGATTGGTTCCAAGGTCCGTGCTCTATAGAGAATATATTTTATTTGATTCACCGAAGACATATCATTCTAAAGGTTGGGACAGTGGTTGTTGAATTGTTTGGATACACTGCATATACATTCCATATCATTGGGAGAATGACTAGTATCACTTTTGATTGATAGTGGCGGTGATGGTGATGATGATATCAAACGTTCAGATGGTGTTGGTGATAATGATTGATGTAAAATAAAAGGATGTTGTAATGCTTCTTGAGGTGTCATTCGTAAATCAGGGTCATAGCACATCACACGTTTAATAAAATCTAATAAAAGTACTCTACTTGATAATTCTAAAAAAAATATATATTAATTTGTAAGTCATTGTCATGATTTCATGTTCCTTACCATGATCAATAGCAGACTGACTCATTTCCTTTTTTGGCCATGGGAAATCCAAAATAAGAGAATCTAGTTGACTTGTACCGAAGTATTGCTTACTTTGTTTTTCATGTTTGTTTTGTTCTGCTGAATAAACTTTCCTTGATTTGAATGTGTAATGTACTTGACCATTAGTGTCTCTTGATATATTAAAGTATTTTCCACCATGTTTTCCTTGTTCTATCATATGATTTGGTGGTAATCTACAATAATAATAATAATAATAATAATAATGATAATAATATGATGATGAGACACGATATCAAATCTTTTTTTTTTTTTATTTTATTTACCCAAAAGTATCGATGATTCTTGATAGTTGATTATATTCAGAAGTACCAGGAAATAAGGGTAAACCAAGAAATAGTTCAGTTACAATACAACCAAAAGACCACATATCAATAGCCGAGGTATAATCCAATCCAAGTAATACTTCTGGAGAACGATAAAATCTTGATTGGATATAAGAGTACATTTGATTTGTTTCTTGACAAGCTGAACCAAAATCAATCACCTTAATGACAGGAGATTCCATACTAGGTAAAAAAAAAAAAAAATAAAAATAAAAATTAAAATTAAAAGAAGAAGAAAAAAAAAGTTCACATGATATACACTTACGTTTTTAGTAATATATTTTCTGGTTTTAAATCACAGTGAATAATTTTTGCTTCTTTCAATATCACCAAAGCATCTAATAATTGGGCTGTAAATGATCGTATCAATTTTGTTGATAATCCTTTGAATGAGTTTTGTTTGATGAGATCATATAAGTTGACAGAGAGTAATTCAAATACAAGACAAAGATGATGTTTATACATAAAATGTTCCAATAATCTTAAAATATGATGTTGATCATTTGGATCATATTTTCGATTCAACTAAATAAAAAAAAAAAAAAATAAGCATCCAAAAGAAATTCATATATATATTATTTGTTTTTCTTACTAGTTTGAGAATTTCGACTTCAACAGTACTTTGTCTAAAATAGGCTGGTTTATTCTTGATAACCTTGATAGCTACAATTTCACCTGTTAATGTATTTCGACATTTTGCTACTTGACCAAAAGTACCAAATCCCAATAATTCCAATACAACATATCTAATAATAATAATAATAATAATAATAATCAATCTTTCTTTATATTTATATATTTAAGTATATATATATATATATGTTGAATTACTTTCCCCCTAATCCTCCATTGACATAAAGAATATAATCAGAATTGCGATTATCAAATCCATTATTCCTATAAGGTGTACCAGGTTTTGTTAAAACTCTTCTTGGATTATGTTTTGGATCATATCGAAAAGAAGGATCACATTTTTTATACGTTTTGCATATATCTATTGTCAATTTTTTTATTATCTAAATATATAAAAATGAATGAATAAAGTTTATATATATTATATATATATATTTCTTTACTTGAGGTTGAGGAGTAGATAATATTTCAGGTTTTGGTGGAGTCAAAGGTAGTTGTGAATATCTTCTTTGTCGAGGATCTAAACTTGGTTTTGGTGAACAAGAATTTGAAGACATGGTAGGTTCTCGTTGTTTGACTTTTTGTTCATGTCGAAAAAGAGATTTGAATCGTTGTAAACTAGGATATATATTGTGTTTATTAGAAGTATTATCTTCGTCTATGGAGAAGCTATCATCGCTTGAAGAATTTCGTTGTTCCAAGTAATGATCTATTTCGAAGTCCATGAGAAGATTAAAAAATTAACAAAAAGAAAGAGAGTGAGAAAAAAAAAAGAAGCTCTTTTTTCCTTTTTCTGTTCCCCCCAAAAAAATGAATGCATGATTTTTGGAGTCACGCCGTTTGATTTGTCTGAAACCCGTGTACACCATATTTAAAATGCTTTCTTTTTTTTTTTTTTTTTTTTTTTTCATCCGAATATATAATTTTCATTTGATCCTTCTTTTTCTGATTATTATAGTTAGAATAGTAACTGATTGAGTCTTTTTCTTTTCTTTTTTTTTTTTTCTCTTCACTTTTGATATATTGAAATTTTTGATTTTAATGCATATTTCTTCATTTTCTATTGGTCAGTTCATTTTTGTCCCCACTTACACCTTATCCCCTGTCATAAAAAATCCATCAAATCTTTCTACCAAGGTACATTTAACTTTTGACATACGGTTATAATCACACAATAGTCATTATCACTTTTTAAAGAAAAAAAAATCATGTTTGTTTTTTATTCATATTTATATATTTATATATAAAAGATTAGAAGTAATAATAACGTACTAAGATAACAGTTAAAATAACTAAACCAATAATAACAGGTGGTCCATACTTTCGATACAATGCTTGAAGATTGAGATGACGAGCCTTATCCTTGAACATTTTGGCGCTGTCTTTCAATTCACCAGAAATATGGCTCATTTCTATCAAAGAAAAAAAAAGATGATGAAAATTTATTATATATGACGATTTGATTCAACTTACTATCCAAACTATCGCCTCTCCATAAAAGATCTTCCATATTTTTGGTCATAATACGGGTCACATCTTGTAAGTCTTCATTCAGTTTTGTCAAATTGCTTTGGGTTCGAGTATCTTGGTATATCTTTTTCGTTTTTTGCATGAATGTATCTAACAAAAAAAAAAAAAAAAAGAGAGGTGAATAATGTAGTTGATAAATTATTAAATGTAACTCTATTTCATCTTTTACCAAATTTGACAAAAGCATAAGGTCGTAATCCAGGTCTATCCACTTCATTGCCATAACTCATATTGAATTCTTTAGCAAGTTCCTCCAAGTAGCTAAAGGCCAGTTTGCGTGGGTATGATTTATCGCATATACAAAGATAACAAACACTACCTTCTATGATATAACTATAAGTTTAAAAAAAAGTTGAGACACTTAGTTCAAATATGACAATGAACCCTTTTTTTTTCTTTTCTTTTTTTTGCTTACTGAAAGATATAATTCCCAGATTCAATAGAACATCTTGGTTCAGAGTTCGTATTGAGTCGTTTAAAAATAGATTTAGCTTGTCCTTTGTATTCGGCCAATTCCATTTCCACCTATGAAAATCAAACACGTATTTAGCTATATCATTATATTCCATCCTGTTTTCAATTTCTTACCTGTTCATCATCCATACTCGCTGCTAACGGTAAACCATCCGATACCCGAGCAATAATAGTTGTTTTGACCATAGTATTCAATGAAAAGTCGCAAAACGAACAACAATAAAAAAAAGTGAGGAGGAAGAAAAAAAAAAAAAGCAAAAAAAGAGAGAGAAAAAAAAGAAAACAAGAAATGAAACCGGAGCTTAAAACATAGCTTGGACGAATATTGCTCTGAAAAAAAAAAAGGGTGTTGTTCCTCTTTTTTTTTTTTTTTTTTTTTTTGGTTTCAATTAATAGATAGATTCTATATAAATATATGCGATTCTATGTCTTGGTGATACTTTTTTTCCTTTTACTCATTATGGGCATTCTTGGTTTTGCTCCTATCCATCTTCATGAACGCATCAATGACAAGGTGCTCCATTTTGGTACCTTTTGTATCCTAAGTGTGTTTCTGTATTATCTTTGGAATCTCTCATTTCGACGAAACCTTATCTTGACAACTATTATTCTTTTTGCTTTGACTATTGGCAGCGAATTCATTCAAGGACTGTTACCGGTAAGAATAGGATAAAGAAAGTTAGATAAAATATATGGAGAACGTAATAACGTAATCTGACCGTCTCTCTCTCTCTCTTCCTTTTTTTTTTTTTTTTTTTTTAGTATCGCTCATTTGATTGGTATGATATTTTGGCCAATATATTAGGTAGTTTCTGCGGCTTAATGCTTGCGTTTTTGATGGATTATCTGTGGACAGCGAGGAAGGCACAACTAGGCAGGTCAGGAGGCAAACAGATCGCACTGGAACAGCAAGCTTTGATGATGGACGATTTGGATGATGAAGATCTACATAGAATGGTTTGAAAACTCGTCATCTACCTTTTCGATCATGTAGTTAGTTACTATACCCACATTTCCCTCTTTTTTTTTTTTTATTTATTTTTATAATATCTTTTTAATAAAACCACATCTCTATTTATAGTTGAACTATATGCATTTTGGATCAAAATCAAACTTTTTTTTTTTGCTTTATTTTAAGATATATCAATAAAAATACTATCACCACTCACTAAACTATAATCATTACTAGAAGAGGACATGCATACTAACTATTCTTTGAAGTTCCTATATATATACACACAAAAAAAAAAAAAAAGAGAGATGAATTAATCATCTTATTCGTATACCCTATGTTCATATTCTTACTTCATCCACGACTTCTTTTTCTCTTTGGGAGTGCTGTTTTCCATCTTTATCATGTATGGTTGCTGTTGTTGATTGTCCGATGATAGAGAGAGAAGAACCATTGGTTGTAAGTGATGCTGAACTAGGCATGGAGGGTAAAATAGTTTTATTTGAGATGGCTTTCGTTGATAATGATCTTGGTCTTGCTATTGATGGTCTTGCTGTCGATAAATCATTAATAGATCTTGTTGTTTTTACAGAAGAAGGAGAGGACATCAAATCAATATAGTTGTCGCCACTTTCAGGTTTTTTCATTCCGTTCCAAGGATGAAGCGCATATCGATCATCATCATTGCCTGTGGTCTTATTTTTCATCGAGTTGCTATTGTCATCATCTTCCCAATTGGAGCTTTCACGATGCATGAGAAAATCCACACCATGTGTCACTAATAATAAAGCGTCTGTATCTAAGTTCGAGGACAAGAGTGATGTTGAACGCATATTCGATTGTGTACTAGTCGACGTATTAGAGGTGATGGTACTACTGTTGCTACATAATCCATTTGGACTATTGGCTGCAGGAGGGCAATACGATGTAGGAGAATTCAAAGTAAGGTCGGTATTGATATGTTTTTCCATGGATGTAGATGCTGATAATGATGATGATGATGACGAAGATATTGAAGATGATTGAATAGAACCTGTTGTATTGTCGTTGCTTGTTTGAGGTTGATCGATTGCCTTTGTCGCAGACAAAGACTCACGCTTCATCCAGGAAGAATACTGAGCCAATACATCGTCATTGCCGTCATTTTGTACTTGATGTGTAGAGTTTTCATAAAGTGAGGAGGACGCTGGTTGCTCAACTTGAGAGTTTTCTGAATCAGAGTCAGATAGCCATTCATATACAGAATGTTGCTTGTTGATTTCTTCACCACGTTGTGAGTATTGTAATTCCACAGTCGAGTCGAAAGAACAAGTTGAATTTGATAAAGATGATATATCAGAGTCGATTAAAGAAGCAGAACGATCAGGTTGTGTCTCTTGTTGATGCCAAGGAGTTGGTGGTAAAGGAGAATCCAGTCTAGTTCTTGTGCTTGTCATAATTTCTGTTGTTAATTGTTCCGTTGCTAATACAGGTGATGATGAAGACAATGATGACGATGTTAATGATAATGGTAATGATGATGATGATGATATAGTGGTGATAGCAGAAGTGTTGATACAGTTACTGGAGTTTGATATTGGTAATGGATTTGTGTCAGACTGAGTGGGAGCTGTTGGTGTCAAAGTAGTTGTTGGAGTAGTGTTATCGTTGCTGTTATTGATACTGATATTGCTGTTGCTGTTGCTGTTGCTGTTGCTGTGGGGATCTGCTGTTGTTAAATGAGCGGAAAGAGTATAATTGGAAGTCGAGATCATCATAGGGGTTGAAGGGGTAGTATTCATCATGACCATATTCGGTGATACCCGGTCAGATGTTGCATTTCCATTCATTTCCATGGCGGTATTTGAAAGACATTGTTGAGAGGAACTGGAAGCCATAGGGACAATAATAGTAGAATCAGAAGGTTTTCTCAAACCAGAATCGTACGGTGTCACCATCACGTTATCTTGAAACAAAGTAGATTCTTTTGTAATTTCAGTGGGCGCAACAGGCGAATCGTTGTATATAGCTTCATCAACAGGATTTGGATCTAAAGGTGAATAAGCTGGTGGCGATAACCAACCTTGTTGTTGTTGTTGTTGTTGCTGTTGCTGTTGCTGTTGTTGTTGGTTCTTCTTTGGTCCCCATCCCACCCATCGTTTCAATTGTTGTTTAAGTGAATTCGACTTGATCGTTGTTGGTGTTGATTTCTTGTCATTATTTATACCAAAAACCATTGTGTTGTCAGGATTGTCTACTGTAATAGTTGAATCGTTGAGAGGAATGAGCTGCTGGTGAGAGGAAGTAGTTGAAGAAGAAGAAGGAGGATAAGTGTCCAAGTTGCATCCAGATAGACTTTTCTTGCGCAAAGCTAGGGGATCCATAGCGGTGTTGTGGTCTCCTAGTTCCCCTTGTTCTATAAAAAATGGATATGCGTTAAAAATGATCATCAAACAAAGGGGGTTAGTATCTTTATGTATACATCATGGATATGGAATTTAATATTATTTGGTAGTACCTTGTAAAGGAGAAGGAGGTTCTTTCATGCTTGGAGCATCCATCAAAATATCCAAAATACTAGGTCGTCGTTCTTGTTGTATACATTGTTGATCTGATTGTTGTAAATGATCCTTTGATAAACTGACAGGTCGTTTTTGGCGTGATTTTTTCTTGTTGCCGTTTGCAGGATAGATCAAAAATAAAAGTTCACTAGTCAAAAGCGTTCTTCCTCCAATATTCCATTTCAGTCCTAACATTGTCAGTAAGGCGGCCATATCTTGAGTAGGTTGTAGTGTCATTTCTATTAGAGAATAATAATAAAGAGTGAGTCCAACCCTCGAAATCAAAATGAACATTTCTTTTTTTTTTTTCTTTTTTCTTCTTTTACCTAGACCGTCATTTGTACGCACATTCATTCGATACTTTGTAAACAGTCGTACATCACCTAGTCCACCCAAAAAATTTTCAGCAGTAGCATTTGGAACGTTGGCTAAAGCTTCATTGATCACCATGCCGACTTGAGAATCCACTTGAACAGCCATAATCTTGTCCACCCGATCAATTTCTGCGTTTTTCTTCTTCTTGCTTTTAGAATTCCTTTGTGGTAAGCCGCTATGATATAGACATACTTTAATATAAAGTAAATCTTCACGTCCTCGTTTCATTCGCTGATGTAAGTAGAATCGGATTACTGAATCTTCGTCGTAATAGGTTTGTTCTAAATTGTTGAAACTACTAGGACGATGACGGTTATTAAGGTTTTCGTTGCTATTATTGTTGTTATTAATATTGTTGCCGTCGTTGAATGATAATCGCTTTTTCGTCTTTGCGATTTGCTGTAACTGTTCCATTGACGATCGTGGTAGGGGTGTAGTCAACGATGCGGTTAAAGTTCGAAGAATTGGTAGTGGTTTATCTTGACCCAACAGGATATAATCATCTGCAAGAAAGAAAGAAAAAAAAAGGTCAGATATTTCATATACATATCACAACAAAAAGAATAAAAAAAAAGAAATTAACTTTATACAAGTATAATGGTTCAACTTTACCTCCATCTGAACTTTGAACCGTAAGATAGTAATCCATAGAACGAGATCCAGTTTCCAAATCAAATCTAGTAATTGCCATTTCCAGTAATTCACGTGCTGTAGTTGACATACCAATGGTGAAGGTATGAAATACAAGACCTTGACATATATTGCCGCCAAAGACACGAAGAGTTTCCATTCGACCGCCTTGTTCTGGTAAAGATTGTCCCTTGCTTGATTTGCCTTGTTGATGGACCTGTTCAATAGTGTTGTCATCGTTGTTGCTGTTGTTGCTGTTGTTGTTGCTGTTGTTGTTGTTGTCGTTGTTGTTGTTGCTGTTGATATTGTTGTTGTTGCTGTTGATATTGTTGTTGATGTTGCTGATATTGTTGTTGATGTTGCTGATATTGTTGTTGATGTTGCTGATATTGTCGTTGTTGTTTCTGATATTGTCTTTGTTGTTGCTGTTGCTGTTGTTGTTACTATTATTTTGCAAATCAGATGTGGACGTTATATTTAGCGTATTCATATTTGGAGAAGAGTCCACTTGATCTAATTGATTTTTCTCGTCAGGTATAGGTGAATAGCGACAGTCGACTATCTCTTGTTGAGCATCTTCAAAGGCATCGTCATCCTCGGTATCTTCTTCTTCTTCTTCTTCTTCTTCCTCTATTCCATCCATATTGGTAGTTATTATGTCGCTGTTATTGACTTCCATATGAGTGTCAGTCGTCACGGCATCCATATAGACGTCAGTATGTTCAACTATTGCAATAGTATCGTTATTTTTATCAAAGTCATCATCCAAATCTTCAATATAATCATTGTGATAGTCATCGTCATAGTTCTCTTCGTCATCTTCTTCATCGTCCCTTTCAAATGTAAACACCACGTAGTTGTCTTCTGAACCCAAAGTCACTTTCTTGGTCGAATTCTTTTGTGTTGGAATAGGAGGTCGTAAATCATCGTAAGTAGGGGCAGTAATATCAACATTACGATGTTTGTTCAATCGAGCTAGTCGTTCATAGGGTGATCTGTTGTATAATTAAGACAAAAAAAAAAAAAAAAAGAGGAGTTGTATCAATGAGAGAAAGAAGAAATAAATAAATAAAAAAAAAAAAATAAAAATAAAAAATAAAAATGTAAAAGAGAAAGAAAAAATGCCAAAAAAAAAAGACCGACATAAATAATCAAGAACTTACTCTGTACTTGAAGCAGGAATAAAACCCATTTCTCTTGTTTTCAATACTTCAACGAGCCACCAATAAGAATTTGAATCATCCATTAGAATCAGAGCATCACCTTTGATGACAGATGCTTGACCAGCTACTACAGCTGCAAAGGAATGTAACGCATACACAAGATCAAAATTGATATCTTCATCTGGAATGCTCGGCGGAGATGAAACAGAGGATGATGTACTTGCTCCATCATCATCTTCGTCCTCGTCCTCTTCCTCGTCTTCCATTCCACTACCTAGAATAATTTCATTATCATCTTCATCATCATCTAATGGATAATATTGTTGTTGTTGTTGTTGTTGTTGTTGTTGTTGGTATTGATAGAATTGATTATTATCATCATCGTCGTTGTCGTCGAAATCAGTTGTCAGAGAATGAGAATGGGAGCATGTGCATGGATGTACGTTTTCGATCATGGATGATAGAAACGGATTTCTAAAACTTCCTCTTTTTTTTGTATTTTTTTTTTTTTTTATTTTTTATTTTTCCCTTTTATTTATTTGATTTGATAGCAATGAAAAGAAAAAAGGAGACATAGAAATAGGTGTGGGAGAGATGAACCAAATGTATAGGACAAGGGGATGAAAGTTCTAATCAAAAAAGGATGGAAGTCCTTGTGAAAAAGGAAAATCAAGGCGTCAATAAAGTTCGATATTGACAGTCAAACACGAGTAACAAAATAAGGAGTAAAATCAAATCAGTTTTATTGTCGTAACCAAAATATATATATATGTATATATCAGTACAAGTAATAATATTAATTTTAATACTAATAAATAGAGTCATATCAATTCATTTAACCAGTAGCACCATACGATCGGCTGAGTAATGTTTTGGATACTTTTCGTTCAGGGTGATGATAATATGTTCCATTATTCGTATCCACTTCGTCTTCCATACTGTCTTCTTCATCTGAGGGTATATCAGTTGAAAGTTCTGTGGTATCCCGTTCTTGTCCTGTCACCATCGAGTTGCTTGTTGTCGTCAGTATTGGTGCAGAATCAGCACGATCATTTTCAGAGGAATCAGGTTGTTGTTGTTGCTGCTGTTGTTGTTGTGGTGATGATGATGGGGATGGTAATGATTGGTATATATTATTACTACTACTTGTTGACACTATAACTCCATTTGTTGCATGTGTAGGCTGATCATCATCATTGTGATCACCAGTAGGTTGAATATTTCCACTATCATCCGCTATCAATGGTTGTTGTTCGGTTTGTTCAGTATTATTACTATACTGTTGTTGTCGTCGTTGATGTCGAGGGCGTGCCTTGATTGGTAACCATAACTGAGGAAGAACACCAAGAAAGGCTGGATGTGCATACTTTTTCATGCCAGTGTTCAAAATACCATTGAGTAAAGTCATAGGTGGTTCCTTGAAGTTGGTATATTTCCGAGTTTCTGCTTCGTAATCATCTTCATCTAGCACAGTTCGACGACGTCGTAAATTCACTAGATTTGCATTACTTCCATTATTCATTGTAATAAGTTGTTGCTGTTGTTGTTCTTGTGGTTTGGGAGTCACAGGTGCAGATCTAGGTGATGATGGAGTTGTGATAGTGGTTGTGAGAGGGCCAAAACGTTGCGATAATAACTGTAAAGGTAGGTATTGAGTACTTTTTTGATAAGCGCGATCCATACCAAAGTTGAATAGAAGAGTTAAAAATACCAAAGGTGTACACAATAGAGCCAAAGTATATGCTTTATTCAATACAAATAAACCAGCTGCCAATGTTTCGAATAAAAGCAATCCGACAATGATTCTTGAAAAAACCAATGGCCACATACGTCCTGCAACTTCATAAGGATGGAAATAGACTACAAAAAAAAAAAAAAAAAAAAAAAAAAAAAAAAAAAAAAGGACGTGAGCTGCACTGCTCTTTCAATACGATTTTTTTTTTTTTTTTGGTTTACCATATAATAGTTGATATTTGACTACAAGGTAGGACATACAATAGTAAAAAGTACCAAATACCAAGATAAGTGGAGTGATAGTTGAATATACCAAGAGAACCACAAAAAGAAAGACCGGCATTGGATAACCCCAACCATAGTTATACATTCGAGGTGCAAGTACTTCTGCATAATCACGAGGTGTCTTTGATATAAAGGTACGATGGAAGGTTTGGGTGATGACAGGTCCAATTTGTAAAAGCTGAATAGGAAGACTAGAAGGAAATAATGAGTTTGATTTTTTTTTTTTTAATTGAATAACTTACAGCATCATGCCATGAATGACGGTATAATTCACAAAGAAAGGAGCAACCTGGGGGAGTTTAGTGGCCAAGATATTTGCAATTTGGGATGGATCTTCCAGTATTTCACGGAGGGTTTTGAATAATGCACTTGAAGCAGTGAAAACAAGTAACACATTAAATAACAAAAAGAAAAAATATCTAAAATATAAAATAAATAAAAAAAAATTATTAAAAAGGCTTAATTTATTCAATATTTCTTTTTCATCAACTTACTTGCTAAAGGTAGATTCTTCAGCTTCACTTCTCGTTGGGAATCCTTCCACTACACTTAAAGCTATATCCAAATATAACATATAAATAGACAAATAAATAAATAAATATAGCACTTGTATTCCTCTTATTATGTATCTTCTTACCGTTGAGGATCATGGGTAAAATGGCCATAAATATCACCACACCAAGAGTAGGTAAAAAGGATTGAATAATTTGTTGTAAAATCTTGTTTTTTGATGCCAGGTCCATCAGCCATGGGAAATAATATCGCAAAGAGTTTTCATTGGTAAGAGCAGAAAAGTAAGAGATAGGAATCACCCAAAAAAAGACCAAAAGAAGTAAAACACCAAACATAAGAACTTTGCGAATCCATCTTTCTCTTCCATGCATGGCAATGTTTTCCCAAAGTACATCACGAGGTTCTGGTGCGAGTTGGGCTTTTAATCGAAAAGGTGTTGAGTCGATCAAGACTTGAGAAGCAATAGACTACAAAGGAATAGATAGAAAATCATTAGCCATATATATATATATATATATATATATATAAATATTCTATTTCACTTACAGCACTCATGGTATCTTCAAATGTGACAAAACCAACACTAGTAGGTAAAAACTTGCCATATCGTCTTGCCTTGATCACAGTAGCATCCAATTCATTGAATCTTTCAGTGTAATATTCAATAGCGTCCACATGTTTACCAACGACACCTAAGAATCCGTCTTTTGCCAGAGGTCTAGTGGGTTCCTTGACTTTGTTCTTGAGTTTGGTGAATATACTATTTTTGTTGTTTTTCTTGGGTCGTCGTCGATGAGTTGGTAATAAAGGTTTAGTAACATCATCATCACCATATATATCTTCCTCATTTTCACTATCACTGTTGTTATTGTTGTTGTTATGGTTGCCATCATCAACATTGGTCACTTCGAGGTGATCACCAAATTGCCGTCCATAAGCAGAAGAGAAGGAATCAGAAGAAGAAGAAGAAGTGGTAGTCAAAACACCATCACCAATAGTTGGTTTTGTTCGTATTGCAGAATTCTTCTTGCCCTTGATATCATTGTTGTGATGATGCATCGAACTTGTTGTAGACCAATTCAAAGCGTTCAAACGTTGATCCTGTTCTGCTTCAGATAATAAAAAGTCTGGATCATATGCAGGATCATTACAAGGATTTCCCCAAAATCGAGCATAGGCAGTTTCCAATTGTCGCAAACAGAGAGCTCGTTCTTTGATAAAATCCAATAAGCGACTGACATGTCGTATAATATGCACCGAGTCGACAACACCAATACCTAGTTTCTCGAAATAGTCAGCTAATGCTTGATCAGATCGAAGGGCAGGAGGAATACCACTGACCAACACAGTACGTGAAGGAATAGTTCTTCCAATCCGGAGCATGAATTCTTGACGGATACGCACATAATCACGATAATTGAGGAAAGTAAAATAAAATGTGGCCAAACAGAAGAAGTAGGTAAAGAAGAGATAAATCCATAAAAAGGAGTTTGATGTTTCAGGAGCTGTTGGGGTTGCCAAGTCGTAATATAGAAAAGATGTTGAGTTGGTATCCGTATGATTATTAGATGGATCTGTCGAATTCAATAAATCACCACCCATACGACTAATAGGATAGAGAACCACAGTACCAAAGAAACCACAAAGAGCAAAAAGTTTGGCAGCCATCAACAAAAATTGAAGCATCTAATATAAATAATTCCATATCATTAATCAATTCAAATACATAAAAAAAAAAAAAAAAGAAAAGCTGTTCAACTTACCACAACAGCATCCAAACCCACTTTTTCCAGAACTTCCGAATTGGGAGTTTTCAATACAGGTAAAATCCAACCAAAGAAAGAAGAAGATAATTGCTTTGGTGCATGTCTACAATAAACAAATGTTAGGAATATATCATGCCAAGACGTATCTTTTCAATTTATTTCATTACTTTTTCATATTGAGACGAGGAGCATACATGGAAGGCCATCTATATAATAATAATAATAATAATAATAATATGAATATAATAATACTTTATTATAGTATAAATATTTTACCTAACACGAAGATAACAAAATAATACAAAACACAAGAAGCCGACTGAACTACATAGGACAAGTTGTAGTAATAACCCAGTAGGTTGTTTGGCATTGTAGGTAGGTAATCCCGGTGAATCTTTACAGGCAAAAATACCACGACAGAATTCAAAAGGGAATTTGCGTATCGTACTATTTCCTACCATTTCATAATAATAATGAAAAGGAAAAAGACGAAAAAAAAAAAGAAAAGTGTTTAAGGAAGAGAAAATGGGATACATTTTTTTATAGCGGAGTTTCATGAACATGTTTGAGAGATGCCCCTTGATCGTAAAAAGAAAAAATAAAAATAAAAAAAAGTTATATAAAAATGGTAAAATCAACAGCTTAGATAATTTTTTTTTTATTGACTTTGATGAATAGGTGGTTCAGGAGGGGATTGGTATAAATTGGGATGACTATTTCTATCATCGTTTTGTAAGGGTTGGGAAACGATATCACTAACTGTTTGTCTAACTTTGGTTGCTCTCCATCTTCCACGTTCACCACAAGTAACAATGGCTTCCTTTAATATCCGCATACGTTCATTTTGATAAAACTTGACTTCTACACAATCACAATCCTTGCCAGATAATAAGGGACAATGGTGTACTTTAGAACTAACAAATACAGCTGGAGGTGGATTTTCTAAACCGAATGTTGTCTTGATTTCTTCACGAAGTGTTTGAGTAATATACCGTTTGGTTTGAATCAATTTTTGAGGTTCAGTTGTATAATCCACCCGAGTAAATACTAAAATAACATGCTCCCACCAATTTTTCGGTTCCACATCTTTCATCAACTCTGCAAAGGCTTTGAGAATCGACATGACCCTAAAAAAAATATATATATGTTAAATCCTTACTTTATTTGACAAAAGTATACTTACTGTTGAGATTTTAGTTGGAATACTAAAAGGAAAGCATCAATACCAATTCGATTACTGACATCCATAATATAATCTTGAATCGCTATTGTAAAATCACGTCCAGCAGAATCAGCAAATCCAGGAGTATCCGCCACTGTTACTATAGCATTCATCCTATCCACTGTCCATACACCTGTTCGTTCCACTACAGTATCCGTCACAGACTAATATTACAATAATAATAATAATAATATTCATTAAATTATTTTAAAATTATACTTTAAATGATATACCTTTGCTGCAGCAGCTGCTTTGAATTCTTGATATCCAAATAATGAATTAAGTAAACTAGATTTACCATCACCTGTCTATTTTCCAAACAAAATAATACGTTACATAAAGTAATAATATACATAACATACATTACCTTTCCAATAGGTATCAAAACATAATGAGGTAAAGGATCTTCATTGGGTACTCCAGTACAAATATAATTGTTGTTGTTGTTGTTGGTTTTTGTTGATTTGACTAGTGGAGTTGTATTCCTTCGTATATTAGGTTTGTTCCCAGTCAAAGGTATAAGTTGATCAAAAGAGATTGGGTATGTTTTATTTTGTTGTAGTATGTCTTCAGCGAGATGTTTACTTTCTTGTCGTTTTAAAGTTGAATGAGGTAATGGAGTTGAATGATAACGTGGGTTAGAAGCTTGATGTTCAGTATTACTATGAGCTGTATAATATGTACTATTGGATAAAGTAGAATTATTTCGAAGAAGTTGTCTATGATGCATGGTAAAAACTTTCAAAAAAAAAAAAAGAAAGAAAGAAAAAAAATGAAATAAAAAAAAAAAAAAAAGGAAAAGGCGCATTTTATTGTTACACTGTGAGATTCAAAAAAAAAAAAAAAAACTAAGGGGAAAAGGGGGGGATTGACTAGACTACAACTACTTTTCCTTTTTCCAAGAAACCATGTTCACCATCACCACCAATAAAAGCAGGACAAATAGAGAATCGTACAATACCAGATGTTTTTCCACGAACTTCTACCATTGTTTCTTCATCAATTTCTTGTTTGCCTTCTTCCAAATCCAAAGTAGTTATTTCCACTTCTTGACCACGAATAGCAATAGCCAATTTGAATGCCTTATCCAAAATATCAGTCACCTTGGCATAATACGATTTATCTTCACTCACTTGAGCATCATTTTCCAATATAAAAGGACTATAAATTTCCGCTAGATCTTTATAGATAAGATCTGCTATCCGTTTCTTTTCTTGTTGTACTGCTTGATGTAATTCGCTATCAGTCTTGCTTTTCGCCAAAATCAACGCCAATTGTTGTCGTAAACGTACAGAAAAATTGGAATCATGTTCAGTAAACCAACTACTAAGAGCTGCATATGAGTTATTGATGTCCAAACCAGGATAAACAGGACATCGGAATACGCATCGCACAAGATGATCATGTATTAACTTTTCAGCCAAAAAGTTGATATGACTAGGTTCCACGAATTCACCTTGACTATCCAATAATGAGAGTTCAGGCCATGTAGCAACAAATTTGGTCTTGGCCTTAGTCTTATCTGCCTTCTTGTTCAAAGTCATCACCACACGAGATACATTGTATTTGAGTAACTTTAGAGAATCGCGAATAGTTGACAAGTCATCATCAGTAGCACGTACAGCCCGTGTTAGTTGGAAAAAGTTGTGTTCAATTTGATTGTATTCCGTTTCACGTTCTTGATATACTCGTCTTGCTTCTTCCAATTCCTGTTGAAGACGTTGTTTCTTTTCAGCTTCTATTGTCACTTCTTCTCGTACTTTGTTGATGTTGAGATTGAGTTGATCCAATTGTCGCTTTAATTCTTCAGCTTCTGCAGGAATATCTTGTTGGTCTTTGTTGATAGTATCCATACTACCAGATGATGTTACTGCTGCTGTGGAAGCTTGTTGTTGTGCTGTCATGGTGTTATTGTTGATATTACTGATATTATTATTATTACTGTTGTCGTTGCTGTTGCTGATATTGTTGTTATTACTATTGTTATTATTGTTATCAGTATATGAATACAGATGAGAATATCTGTTATCACCAGATGAAAAACCTAGGAAGAAATAGAATGGTATAAAAAAAAAAAAAAGTAATAAAAAGAAAAAGAGAAAAAGAGAAAGAAGAAAAAGGAGGTGAGTTGGAAAAATAATAATAATAATAAAAAAAAAAGGATATTAGTGACCATTTCCCCGCCATATATCCCCCCTATCTACCTAGGAGGTTATCCACACAGCATATGCACATATATAATATCCAACTTTTCAATTCACTTACTTTTCTCCATCATATGAGTATCAGGATAGGATATTGGTCGTTCCATATATCTATTGTCAGAAAGAGCTGAACCATAAGAAGTTGATGAAGTCATCTGAGGTCGGGACATGATGCTATTTCTACTATTATCGTCTTGTTGTTGTGCATCTTTATTCTGTTTTTTGAATAGTCCACGTACTTTATTACCAGCTGAGCCTAGACTTCGTACTGTTTTCGATCGTTGTATAGATTTTGAAGGCGCTGGCGAAGGTAAAACTTGAGCTTGTTGCTGAGAAAGTCGAAGTGAAGCAAAATCGGCTTGCTGCTGCTGTTGCTGTTGTTGTTGTGGATTCTCGGTCATGATAATAATAATAGTAATAATAATAATAAAAGGAGGTCTTTTTTTTTAAAATACACACCAGTTTAGAATAGATATAAGATAAAAGCGTGGTGTAATGAGAAAATACTATACAAAACAAGGAAAAGAAAGAGAAAGTAAAAAAAAAAAAAAAAAAAAAAAAAAAAAAAGGGTACCTGGACAAAGTGCAACCAAAGGAAAATCTATTTTCAATCGCCGGACATGGAAAAAGATATTACTTTCGATTTGATTGGGTAGTGAAAATGGACCAAAAAGATACAGTAAACGTTTAACTTTATTTTTGTTTTATTTGAAATGGATAATGAATACAAGTCAAGTAAGTTCAAAATACTAGTTCAATATTCATTGTCCTTTTCGAATGATACACATGTGTTTATGGATAGAGGATATACCAGCAAATGAAACTCGCACGTTGTTCCTTTTCAACCAGGTTCTCGACTCAAAAGTATAATAAAATCAAACTACGACTTTTATTTTATATATTATATAATTTTTCGCTCTAAAAGTAGGTAAATATAGAACAATTTTTTATCAAACTTAACTTCGCATAAATAGAAGGATGATGATTCAACTGTCAATAAATATAAATGAGTCTTTATTTTTTTTATAATAGGAAAGACTAAACTAATATGAATGAATGATTAAAGTAATGAAGGAATGATAATGATATAAATAAACAAATATATAATGTAAAAAAAGTAAACTAAAAAAAAAACCAAAAAACTAGAGACGACGATCGGGAGAATCCTCACAGTCATTGACAATAGCAACAAGAACACTGATATCATCTGATTTTCCACCATGAAATGGGATTCCTTCGGACATGGCTCTTCGTTGGAAAGGGGTATCTACTGGTTGTCTTGATTCACTAATATGTTTGGCATGACTAGCGAGCATATCGGCAATACCTTGAGGTTGAATATTAGCAAAACGGCGTAAGGGTGATGAGGGTATGTTATTGCCATAGTGATTGTTGTATTCATTGATCATACGTAGAATATCTCTATCAAATACATTGTCGAATAATCCATCGGATGCCATGATGATGATATCGCCTCTCTCTACCTTGACATTAAATACATTGGCGTGATGAGGTTGATCCCTAGATTGAGTACCTAATTGATAAGGAAAGTTGAATGCATGTTGTTGTTCTTCGCTTCTGAATACATAACTGTTATGTCGAATAATAGAGATACCACAATCACCAAGATTTGCCACACGAAGTTCATCATCACGTAAAAGAGCTAAACAAGCAGTGGATGATCCAATGACACCTTCATTTATCGCTTCTTCCTTGGTTTCATCGTAACTTTTTTGTAGGATAGTCAATGGATTTGCCTTTTCATATTCACAAAATAAAGGATCTTCGATGTTGTCATAACGTTCTAGTTCCAGATAGGCATGATGCATCAGTTTTCGTGAATAAAGAGAAGATTGAGCGCCTATATATAATTAAATATTAGTAAAAAAGTCATAACGATTTGATTTTTTTTTTTTTTTGAATGATTTTTACCTTTTGTATTAATCCAACCGCCAACACCATCGGCAACAGAGAGAGAATCATGTCGTAAGAAATAAGCATCTTCACCCACTTGATGACCACAATAAGCTTCAGTTGTTGTAGGTTGTTGAACACGACGCTTGGCATAACCAGAAGCTCCAGAAGTAAAACGATAAGAAGGCTTAGGTTTCACATTAGCAAAAAAATCATATAAAGGTAAAGTTTTGGGAGATAAGGAAGAATAATCAAAGGATGGAGAGGGTGCGATCTCGGCTGATGGAGAACTGGAGTGAGCAAAAGATCGTATATGCTGTAATAATTCAACACTGTGAACTTGTCGTAAAGGAGTGGAGACCAGTACCAACCTAGATCGCACGTTCATCAGTTGGACACAAGAAAAATAAAGGAAAAAAAAAAAAAAAAAAAAAAAAAAAAAAAAAACTATGAAAATTTTCTTTTGTCTTAAAATGAAAAACAAAGACTCCGATCCAGTCGATTTGGTTTGATTATCGTTCTTTAGAATTTTCTTATCAAGGTACACAAATCGAAAATCCCTATATTTCTAAGCAAACATGCTTTTGACAAATGCATACAGATAGGTACTTTTCTTATGCATGACAATCATCTTTTATAACCAATGCTTTGACAACGTGTGGACAAAAAGTTTAACTTTTCTTAAAATTTTGATTGAACTGTTTCTCTTACTTAAACCTCATTAAAGCACCTTACAGTATCTTTTTATGTTGATGATGATGATGATGATGATGGTGGCGTAAAGTGATCAATTTCAACTGTAATAATTCCATGCAGTTTCTTGCCATTTGTATCTCCGCATATCTTTTTTTTTTTTTTTCCTCCAAAGAAAATTCTCACCTACTTTTTTCTTTTCTCTTTTTAACGTCATGGTCGCAATTTATGGTACTCTAGTTCATACACCTGTCAAAGGAAAAGTGGATATACTATTGAACACGCTTATTATCACTGACGAGCATACTGGTATTATTACTCAACTGCAATCGAACTTACCTAGAACCGAAATTCCTACGTTTTTGAAAGAACAACATCTACCTGAAGATACCAATATACGCTACCTCTCTCCTTTCCAATTCATCTTACCAGGTTTTATTGATACTCACATTCATGCTCCACAGTAAATCTTCTCTTTTCTTTTTTTTTTTTTTCTCTTTGGTGATATATATTAATCATTATTTTCTACTCTTTCTTGTAGATACCCCTTTACTGGAACCTGCACCGATTTACCACTCACTGAATGGTAAATAAACAACTAAATATTACCTATATCTTCCGCTTCTTACTACTATTCTTCCTCCTCTCCTTTTCGAATATTAGGTTGAACAAATATACCTTTCCTTGTGAAAAAAGATACCAAGATACTGACTGGGCTAAATCCATTTATCAAGTACTGGTGCGTCGTCTTTTACGAAATGGAACTACAACAGCTGTTTACTTTGCTTCTATTCATTTAGAAGCAACAAAAATTTTAGCTGATACAACATTAACCATGGGTCAACGGGCTTTGGTTGGACTAGGTAAAAAAAAAAAAAAAAAAAAAAAAAAAGGAAAGAGTTAATCTATTATTAAAATGACTTCCTTTTAACTTTACAGTATCTATGGACCGAAATGCACCAGATGATTATATTGATACGACAGAAACAGCTATTCATAAAGCAGAAACATTTATCCAGTATTGTAAAGAACGAGATTCTCGTCAAATTTTGACACCTGTGGTAACACCTCGCTTTATACCTACTTGCACCATTCCTTTACTTGAAGGACTCGGACAACTCGCCAAGAAATACAATGTACCTGTACAATCTCATATCTCGGAATCATTGGATGAAGTAGCTTTTGTACGTCATCTCCATCCTGATGTGGAAAGCGATACGACTTTATTTGATGCCTGTGGCTTACTTACTGAACGATCGATCATGGCTCATGGGGTACATTTATCTGACAAAGACGTACAAGTGATGGTAGAACGTGGCTCTGGTGTAGCTGTATGTCCTCTCTCCAATGCTTACTTTGCAAATGGTGTCTTCCCGGTTAAACGACATCCTTCGAACCTAAAGATGGGATTAGGCACAGATGTGGCAGGTGGTTACAGTCCTTCGATGTTGAATAGTATGCGACAAGCAGTGATTTCATCCTCTTTTTGGCAAGATGAACAACGTCAGGTGGATTGGAAAACGGCTCTTTACATGGCAACAATAGGTGGTGCAGAATTGATTGGACTTTCTCATATTATTGGTTCTTTCATGATATCAAAACAATTAGATGCTTTAGTGATCGACTTGAAAACGGACAACTCTCCTTTGGATCTTCTTTGGGATGAACCTATAGAATTATTAGTAGAAAAATTTATCAATTTAGGTGATGATCGATGTATCATTGATGTTTTAGTTGGTGGGAATTATGTTACCCCTTGATTTTTTTGATATTCAATAAATTTGTCTTTTTTTTTTTCATGTGGGATTGAAATCAACCAATCACACTATCTGATCGAATCTTTTTCCAACCCAGCAATCATTTTTTTTTCTTTTTTTCGTTTTTTTCGTTTTCTTTTTTTTTTTCTTTTTTTTTTTTGTTCTTCTTTGTCTCTTTTTCTTAGTCATCTCAGGACCATTCATTTACTCTTTATATATACCAACTTCTTTTGTATAAAATCATCTTTATGCATTTATATTAGACAACATGGCAAGAAAGATCTTCAAACCTATCATTGATATTGACGCTGGCACGCATGACGATCGATTGTATACTGCTGCTCTTCATCCCTGGAGAAGTTGGTTAAGAAGATCATTGTTACCTTTTGTTCGACAAGAAACTCCTTGGTTGGCTGCTATGCAGGTAAAACAATCAAAAACATACACACATACAAAAAAAAAAAATTGCACCTGGCTGTTATAACATACTTATTTGTTATTTTATTTCACTTCCCTCTCTCTCTCT
Organism: Halteromyces radiatus; assembly: GCF_025201355.1. Taxonomy (NCBI): domain Eukaryota; kingdom Fungi; phylum Mucoromycota; class Mucoromycetes; order Mucorales; family Cunninghamellaceae; genus Halteromyces; species Halteromyces radiatus. The sequence goes on along the minus strand of NW_026251692.1, from coordinate 1,050,324 downwards.
CCCTTTCCCTTCCATGGTATTACAGAAACGTATTAGAACACCTCTTCTTGATCATTATTTCTTATGGACTGCTAATCTTGGGACACATACATTTTTTATGGTATTTTTACCTATTCTAATCTGGTTTGGTAATCCTCATCTTGGTAGAAGGTAATAAAGATATTGGATTTGTTTATAGTTACTGAAATTATGGATAATAGTATAGCATGTTTGACAGCATTTGGAGTGTTTTGGTCTGGATTTCTCAAGGTAAAAGAGAAAAAAAAAAAAAAGAAAAAGAAAATATATATATATATAATTTGATATTAAATGATAATAATATTACAATAGGATTTCATGTGTTTACCTCGACCAGCATCACCACCAGTACACCGATTGACGATGTCTCAAGGGGTAGCTTTAGAATATGGGTTTCCTTCAACACATTCAACAAATTCGATCTCGGTAGCACTTTATCTTATTGCCGTGATCTGTGATTCGATATCTCCTGAATCTCCTGCTCGAATGTTATGTATCCTTGGTGCCATATTTTACGCTGTCAGTGTGGTATTTGGACGTATTTATTGTGGTATGCATAGTGTCACAGGTAAGATTCAATTTGTTTCCAGAAAAAAGAAAAAGTATCTTACTTATTTTCTTTTTCATTTACTTTTGATAAAGATGTCATCGGTGGAACCATTTTAGCGTTTATCCTTTATTGGGTACAATGGACTTTTCGTGATAGTTTAGATAGTATTGTTACAAGTGAAAACTATTGGGGTAAGAACGAAAAGATATTACTGATTTTTTACAATTTGGCTTATATATCTTTTATTCTAGTTTTCCTTACGATTCCTATTTGTCTAGGTTTAGTCGGTATACAGTAAGTTATCAATTTCACAAAGATAAAAATTCATTTGTGTGCTGATTTTTATTATAGTCCTGATCCAATAGAACGTTGCCCTTGTTTTGAAGACAGGTAATTAGCACAATCACAATGGTGTAGGAAGATCATGACTAAATTGGTTTATTTTTATTTTTTTTTATATAGTGTCTGTTTCATGGGTGTCTTGATGGGTGTTTATCCTGGAAGTTGGATGTGCAATAAAACTGAACTATGTCAACTCGGTCTCAAATCTTCTGGTAGTGGTATCTCTTTTGGATTCATTTCATTAAGTATCATCTTGATGAAAGTTATTGTTGGTGAGTGGAATTAAGTGTGTTTCCTTATCGATAACTTCCTTTTTTTTTTTTTTTTTTTTACTGACGATTTTTTTTCTTTATTATTTATATATATAGGTGTTGCTATGTTATTTATCTGGCGTATCGCTTGCAAAAAGGTGTGTTACTTTCTTCTTCCTCCTATCTACCGGGCATTTAACTTACCACATCGTAAATTTGAAATTGGTGCAAGGTAAGAGAGATAGAGAGATTCATCATCATGTTTTTACTCACTATTTTTTTTATTTATGAATTAGAACCTACAAAAGTCTCAATAAAGAAAGTATTCATCCTATTCCATCCGTGTTGGATCTTCGAGGGTTAGCACACACTGTATCTGCTGCTGAACATGTGGGTATTCAATCTGGTATCGATTTGCATGAACGACGGGTAGCTGATTGCAAGTATAGAGGACGTGATGGTTTATTTGTGGATGAAAAAGGAAATAGCTTGCCATCAACACCTCCTCCTTCATCATTAGATGATCCTTCCTCCATGTTGGTAGTGGAAGATGCTCCTTTACGTTATGATGTGGACATTGTTACCAAACTGATTGTTTACGCTGGTAAGTGATTATGGCAAAACGGACTATAAAAGGTTAATCTAATCCTTTTTCTTAATTTTCTACTTTCGTTATCAGGTATTGGCTTGGTTGCAGTCTATCCCGCTCCTATTCTCTTTCAAGTGTTTTTTGGTAGCTCCTCTTAAATTATAGTAATCCATCACTTATTGTTCCTTTTTTTTTTTTGAATTGTCCTTATCTCCTCAATCATACACGCTTTTTTTTGATATTCCCCAATTTTGTTTTCAATGATATATTCATTTTAATAATTACTGTGTTTGAAAAAGTATATCTGTTTTTTTTTTTTTTTTTTGTCTTGGTAGATTGGTGGAAGTGGGGAAGGGGATGGGGTGTGTATGTACAACATTGAAAAAAAATAAGACGATCCTTTTTGTGATAAGTGTGCTTCATGTAAGGTTAGTTGTCTGTGTGTTGATGTATGACAAAGCGAAATTATAGAGTCAGCGCTTCTTAGTATGGATTGGTCCAGATCAGGAAATCAGTATCAAAAACCTGGTAGAGACATCAAATACAACGAGTTGTTATCATAAAATAGGCAATGGATTCCGGCTTGTCCAAAAAAAAAAAAAAAAAAAAAGGTTCAGATTACCTAAAAAGAATGGATGATCATCATGATCATAATGGTTTTTATTTATTTTTTACACTTTTTTTTTTAAAGGAGGCTGTTTTTTTTTTTTATTCGTATTCAACAAGAGATGAGAGGATGTATGTAAGTGTATGTATATATATAAAAAAAAAAAAGGCAAGGAGGGGGGTAAAATAGGTCTAAAACACAAAATGATACGGAAACAAAAAAAAAGATAATCTAAGCAGTACCAGCCAATTCATTCTTGCCAATAACACTAACCTTGAATCCAATTTGACGTAACTTTTGAGCATTGACCAAAAGACGACCATCAAACAAAAAGGCAGGTTTGTTCATACCAGTATAGATTTTTGAGTAATCCAATTGATCATCACGGAATTCATCCCATTCAGTCACAATGACAACAGCATCAGCACCATCAGCAGCTTCATAAGCAGATTGACAAATTTGTACATTCTTTTCCAATTGTTTTTGAGTATCAACGACACCAGGTTCAGATAAATCCATGTAAATTTGTTGTGCTTCGACCTTGGGATCATAGATAGCGACACGAGCATTTTCTTGAATAAAGTCCTTAATCAATGTAATAGCAGCAGATTCACGAGTATCACCAGTATCCTTCTTGAAAGCAAAGCCAAGTACAGCAATCTTTTTGTTGGTGATGGTGTTAAACAAGGTGGAGATGATGTTACGTACAAATCGTTTCTTTTGATATTCGTTCATGATCACAACTTGTTCCCAGTAAGCAGCCACTTCAGGTAAGTTGAGTTGTTTAGAGAGGTAGACCAAGTTGAGGATATCTTTTTGGAAACATGAACCACCAAAGCCAACAGAAGCCTTCAAGAATTTAGAGCCAAGACGGGTATCCTTACCACAAGCGAAAGCCACTTCATCCACATCAGCACCAGTAGCTTCACAAATGGCTGATAAGGCATTAATAGATGAGATACGTTGAGCAAGCATAGCATTGGCAGCCTAAGACAAAAAAGTAAATAAAAAGAAAATATAGGTTAAATCCTTTTTTTTTTTTTTGATTATCAATTTCCGATGATAAACTTACAAGTTTTGATAATTCGGATGACCAGAGATTTGTAGTGATAACACGTTCCTTGGGAACCCAATGGGTATAAACATCCACCAAAGCATTTTGAGCTTCAATACCACTTTCAGTTTGAAGAGCACCAATTAAGACTCGATCAGGGTTCAATAAATCTTTGATAGCAGTACCTTCAGCCAAGAATTCAGGATTGGATAAGATATCAAATTGAATTTCAGGTGTTGAATTGGCTTCCAAAATAGTACGCATACTTTGAGCAGTTCGACAAGGAACAGTTGATTTTTCCACCACAATCTTGGAACTTTTAGCCACTTCAGCAATACGACGAGTAGCACTTTCAACATAACTAAAAATAGATAAAAAGGGAGTAAAAAAAAAAAAAAAAAAAGAGTTTTAAGATGACCTTGTTCCATCAACTACTTCATCCAAAAAAAATAAAATAATACTTTATTACTTACGCAAGATCAGCAGCCATACCAGCACCCATACCAGATTTCTTTGTAGGAGTATTGACAGAAACAAAGATAAGATCAGCTTCTTGAATAGCAGCATCGACATTAGTAGAGAAGAATAAGTTCTTATCACGACAAGCAAATACGACTTCGTCAAGACCAGGTTCATAGATGGGAAGATGATCAGAGTTCCAAGCAGCAATACGAGCTTCACTAAGATCGACAATAGTCACCTTGATATCAGGACACTTATATGCCAATACAGCACAAGTAGGTCCACCTAATTCAAAAAATAAAAAAAGTTAAAAATAAATAGATGAAATAATTTTATTATGTATCATTTACCAACATAACCAGCACCAATACAGCAAACGTTCTTAACTACAGTCATTGTAATATATATATGTATGTAAGATGGAACTTAAAAAAGGGAAAAAGAGAGAAAAAGGAATAGTAGTAAAAGAAGAAAAGAAAAAAAAGAAAATAAAAAAAAAAATAGACTAAATAAATCAAATAAAGAATGAAAAGAAGGTCTTTTACAAATAAAACGGAGATGATATCTCTTAATGATCGCCACACGAAAAAAAGAAAAAAAAAAAATAGATTCTCTAAATTTAGAATTGTTAAGAATTTTTCTTTTTTTTTTTTTTTTTTTTTTTTTGTTGAAATAAGATAAATAACCCCTGCACGTGGTCAAACTTTTCAATCCAATAGAAATATTATTTCATATGCTCGTGTGTTTCTTTTTATTTCACTTCCCATTATATGACATATATATAAATAGTGTTAAAATTCCTTGTTTTTCTTTTTTAATTTTCATTTCTATTTCTGTTTTTTTTTTATTCTTTATTTTTGTTTCATTCAAAATAGATATATATAAAACTAAAATGATAAATTTGTATACAAAAAAATTATCTAATACGACAAAATGTAAAAAAAAAAAAAAAAAAAAAAAGAAAAAGAAAAAAAAGAAAAAAAAAATTGTATATCTACATCAACCACATATCAAAATCATCCTTTACTTTTTTTTATCTTTTTACTTTTTCTTGCCAAAAGTCAAAGGTTCACCAATATTTTTTCCTCGAAGTTTGACACCAAGAGCACGTTCCATCTTTCCAAGAACTTGTTGATTAGGAATAGCTTTACCAGATTCATATTCATTGACCTATTTTGTATATATATAAAATAATTTTTTAATATTTCATTCGAATATAGAAAAACATTTTTCATTTTTACCACTTGAGGTTTTTCATTGATAAGTTGAGCCAAATCCTTTTGTGTCATACCCTTATCTTGACGTCCTTTTTGAAGAGCTTTACCAACAGAAACATCTACTTTAGGTGGAGGTGCTACCTCATTTTCACGATCTAACTTTGCAATACGACGATGATCAGTGTTGGCTTGACTAGAATTGGTTAAAGCTATATATATATCATAATAAACAAAAATACATTATTAGTCTATACATATAAATATATATATATATCTATTTAACTTACTAGATTTCTTTTCAGTAGTAATAGTAGCACCAGCCTAAATATCATATTTATATATATATATATTTGTGAATATAAATTCATCTCAGTTTCATCATTTTTTTTTTTTTATATATGTTCTTACCCGTCTAGCAGCATTCAATTCACTTTGACTTCGAGTAGCACGAGCACGGTCTTCAGGACGCTTGCGAAGAATAGTAGTGGTATCCCAGTCTATAGAAATATACAAAAAAAAAAAAGAACATGTTAAAAAAAGATTTGAATATAATAATAATAAATAAAGGAAAAAAAAATAATATTTCAATTCTTTACCAGACATGATGTTTATAATATAGATTTATTAAATATAAATATAAAAAAAAAAGTATAGTACAAAGAAGAAGAAGAAAAAAAAAAAAAAAAGGAGAAAAAAAAAAAAAACAAAAAAAGTAAAGAAGGAAGTAAGGGAATGAAAACTGCGCCAGTAAGAGACATTACTGTGACTGAGACTTTTTTTTTTTCTTCATGCTTCTTTGGTTTTCCACCAAATCTGACCAACCAAAGAGTTAATGAAGTTGCGGAGACAAAAAAAAATCAACACCTATCAGATGATTGAAGATCGACCAATTTCACAACCACAAGAAGGACAATAATGAATAGTATCTAATAAAAAAAAAAAAAAACATCAAAAGTCAAGATATATATATATATATATATATATATGTTTTTACCTTTGAAATATTTAATATAAAAAGGAATCCAAAATAAAAATACTGTACACATTAATCTAAAAGAGAAAAAAAAAAAATAAGTTAATTTTTTTTTTTTTGGAAATCTACCCCTTAAAAAAGAACTTACAGTACAAAAGAAGCTAACCATACCATTGCACCAGATCGATAACGTAATCTAGATTGAATCCATTTTTCACAAACAGAACAATATACCAAAGTTTCAAAATCAGGTAAAGATCGGCCTAAAAATAATATATGAGATCTACTATGAAGACGACTAGACTTGGATGATATGATTGATGTATGATTATTTCTTGAATCATTGGATATCACACTTTGTTGTCGATGACGTGAGTTAAATCTTGAAAAATAAGATCGTCGGAGAAACGGAAAAGAAGATCTATTTAATTGTTCTGTTGGTGGTTGTGAGGATGATCCTGTTTGTTGATGAGATGATGGAGTGGTGACATGATAAGAAAATCGAGAAGATGAATCATCATCATCATCATCATCTTCTCCTGGATGTGTTGGAGTGGCGAAACGATAATGATATACTCGATCTGAACGAATGATGGAAGGTTGACGTTCATTTGAATAGGCAGATTGTAACGAATCAGAATGATCGGCCATACTGGAAAGAGAAGAAGAAAAGGATTGGTTGGATCGGGCCCAACAAGGTACATGTGATGACACTAGTAATTGTGAAGCTGCTGATGGTACGGATGATGATGGTGGCGGTGGGGAATGTGTCAATGGATGATCAAGATGTCTTCTTCTTCTTCTTCTTTCTGCTGTTGCTGGTGTGGATGCTTCTGCTAAGGATGATGATGACGATGATGCTGTTACTATTCCTGTGGGGGTTGTTGATGACGATGAAGATGAATTGAGGACAATATCAGGAGTTTGCATATCTAAAGTGTTTGATGGGGTGGTGATGATTGATTTTTCATTGTTTTGCTTCTTATTGGTGGTATGAAATATGGATGGTATAATTTGATGGTACTTTGAATGAAATTTGTTGCGTTTTATTTTCGTCGTCGCGTCCATACAAAAAAAAAAAAATAAAAGATGGTATATAAAATGGGTATGTTATAGAAATGATAATTGCTGATGAATGAATCTACAAGATAAGGTTGATGAGTTTGATAAAACTAAAGGGAAGGACTGGGAGAAGACAAAAAAATAGAAATAAAGAAGAAGAAGAAGAAGAAGAAACAAAGAAAACGGAGAGAGAGAAAGTGAAAAATAAAATATATATTATAGAAGATAGCAGCTGACTTGGGTTTTTCTTTTTTAAAAAAAAAAGGAAGTTCACAGGTAAAATCATTCAGTCATCATAGTCATGTGAAAACTCTCGAGTTATTATTATTATTATTCATTGACAGTCATTGATATTTAAATATATGATTTGTTTTATTATTGATTCAAACATAAAACTTCAATCACATACGCACAGACAATATAATCAAACCAATATATCTAAACTAAGTAATTCATTGTTTATTGTTCATCATAACGTACACCTAAACTATGTTTGGTCTTCAATCCCATCTTTCGCATTCGATCCAGTTCCACTCTTTCCCGATTGACTTTGGTCAGAGCTTCTAATTGATCACGAGACATTTGTAACCTTGGTACCTTTGATGCTGCTGCCATACTTGCTGCACGTTTATGTTCCATACTACAATCAATAAAAGATTAGTACAATATATTTAAATCCTATTATCTGATCTATATACCGTAGTCTTTCTTCATCCTTCTGAATATTAAATTCTGTATTTGATGCTGGTACTGGTTCACCCATACGTAATGCTCTATCCCGTTGTTCCCATTTTTCCAAATTATAATATCTATCGAAAATTAAAAAAAAAAAAAAATAAATAAATAAAAAAAAGGAAATCAGTTATCATCATAAGATTTTCTTCCTTTTTTTTTTTTTAAGAAAACAAACAAACAAACAAATAAAATTACTTTTCATGAGGCATGGTCGCAGTATTATAATCTATTATATACAAAATAAAAGAATCAATAAAACATCTTTTTTTTTTATTCTTCTTCTTTTCCTTTCATTACCTTCCATAAAGTCAATAAACATTTGTTTTCGTTTCACATTACTAAGGGTTTCCACATCAGCTTTCTTGATATCAATCAACCATGCTTGGAATTCCTATTTTTTTTTTTTTTTTTGATTCAATACAAAATATATAAAAAGAGGGTTATTATCAAAAAAAAAAAAAAAAAAAAAAAAAAAAGAAAGATCGCCTAAATCATCTAGTTTTATCCCTATATAAACATTCAACTATAATTGGACTTACAGCTTCCTTGCTAAATATACTATCAGAGAAAAAAAAAAAAAAAGATGATAATCAGATCTAAAGTTTGTTAACAAAGTGTTTTCATCCTCACTTACTCTGATTCATGAATAATACCATATTTACCCCATTCATCGCCAACAGCCCCTAGTTTAGATTTCTTGTGTTTCTTGGACTTTTTCTATAATTGATATATTGTATCATAATAGTTAGTCCATCAATATTATAATTCCTTTTTTTTTTTTATTCGTTTCTTACCTTTGACTTTTTATGCTTTCTTTCCTTCTTATGTTTCTTGTGTTTACGTTCACGCGATTCATCTTCCGAAGAACTTGAAGAACTTGTATAATCAGTTGATGGTGATCGGTGCCTCTTTCTATTCATATCCAAAAAAAAAGAAGAAAAAAAAAGTTCAGTTGATATCATTTTTTTTGTCATATGAAAAGACTTTTTACTTGTGGGAAGAATGACGATGACTTCTTGAAGAACGATGTTTTTCAGTAGGTGAATCGTGTCGGTGTCGTCTGTGTCTTGATCTTTCTTCTTTTTCTTCAGAAGATCTTTGACGACTTGATCTTTCTACAGATGGAGACCGTCGTCGTTCGTGTCGTCTAGAAGATGAGTGAGAACGTCTGGAAGATGAATCCATTCTGGTTATTATATATTTTAAATAATAAACTCTAATTGAATAAAATTAAATAAACAACAACCATCTCTTTTTCTGTATCATGGTTTCTTTTTTTTTTTTTTTGAAATCCCGAGATTTTTTTTTTTTTTTTTTTGGCAGATACTGACAGGTTTCAACCTGATCGCACAATTGTACCAATAAATACATAGTGAGGGAAAATTTGAATGATGCTTTATTTCCAAAATATTGATAAATGTAGAAAAGAATAATAATCAAATTATAAAATAGATAAATATAAATTTTTACATTTCTAACAAGTAAAAAAAAATAAAGTAAAATAAAATAAATTAAACAACGATGGTCAATAAAAGGGGTATAGGATCCAAATCATCTTCGTAGACGAAGGAAAAAAGCGTTTTTGCTAAAACTACTTTCGGCAGGTAGGTACTTGTCATAAAAGTTCACAATAAATTCTTCGGGTTTGAAACCAAATTTTTGATACAGTATCTATCATGAAAAAAAAAAAAAAAGAATCATTCATTTATTGTCCATACCTACAAATATCTTATATTAATAAATCCTCCTTTTACCATAGCATTATTGTTCGCGGAAACATGAAGTGTCACATCTTTACTAAGAGCCGTCTATAAACAGGAGAAGAGATTATAAAAAAAAAAGTAAATCATCAGATATAAACAGTAATTTTGATAGAGCAAAAGAAAAAAAAAAAGGATAATCCCCCTTTTCAATTTGATAGACATACCTGAAACAAGTGATAGAGCATGAACCTAAAACAATCAAATAATGAAGTATCATCAATTACCAAAAAAAAAAAAAAAAAAAAAATTCATATAAGTAAAATAAAACTTACTGTCCAATGCCAGCACGTTCCCATCCAGCCATAACAGCAAAATAAGTAATATATGCTTCCGGGGTCATAAAGGCACATCCAATAACACAACGCTTGTAAAGAGCAACCACACTGAATTCAGGAAACTGTAAAGATTCAGATACATCCACCCCATCCCAAAAGCATCGAGCCAGAAGCTGATTGACTTGTTCCAGATGTTCCCGTTGAAAATATACGTAATCGATGCTAGTTTTATTGTTGTTTGATGATTCATCATCGTCTTGTTGTGCTTCTCTCGCATTGATCAAATGGCGATTGCTAGGTTTGCCATTGATCTCCTTGATTTGTTCCAAAAGTCGCATACGTGCAGGTTTGTTTTCATAATCACGTCGAATGTAAGGTCGTAGTTTTCGCCCGTTCCATGCAGATAACCAGCATTCATCACTAGTTAATGTATGAGAGTGTCGTTGTCGTCCATAAAGTCTTGATGCAAAAGAATGGTCGTATTTCGTTAATTTTAGTTGTCGTATTGATGCTTCAGCAGCAGCAGCAGCAGCTATGATTTCCGAACTCCTCAATTGCTCTGATGGTGTAATGAGTGATCGCTTTTGTTTTGTCATGGGTTGCATACTGATTTTTGATCGTAATTGTTGTCCGACATACTGATCAATATCAAAGAGCTTCAAATTGACATTTCGTTTTAACTATATAGATAATAATAATAATAATAATAAAATAATAGATAAATGAATAGGGGATTGATGCTTGTACACTTATAATGTTTACCCTTCGTACTGCCAGTTTTCGTCGGAATCGTGCTGCCATATTAGATAGCTTTTTGTGAGCATGATCAAGTGTTTGATAAATTTGCCATTCATCGTGCTGAGACATGGGAGCAAGAGTTGGAACTTCATTTTTGGGAAGTGTATTCTAATAAAAAAAAACAAACACAAGGAAGACAATGAGTTGAAGAAAAACAAAATAAATAAAAACAGATTTATTTGGTAACGTAAAAGGAATAACAAAAAAAAAAAAAAAGACAAGTATATCGTTGGTAATCACCCACTCTATTTCCCTTTGACCAACCCCCCTTTCCATCACATACACAAACATTGAGAGCGTACCTTGAGTGTTTTTGGTTGTGAATCGGTTTTCATCAAGTTCACTGTAGAATCATCCACCTTAAAATCAGTCGTTGACTACAGATCATATTAAAAGTTTGACAGTTGGTTAAAACAATAGATCTATTTCATATTTTATACGATTTTGTCGTATATATTTCTTACGTCTGCTACATTTTCAAGATCATCGGAAGATACAATTGTTCTCTTCGTTGTAACAATGGCTTCATCAGCTGTTTTCATTTTGTCCGAGGTTGAATCATCACTTTTAGTAGTCGTCCCCAAGGCACCATCATCTAATGCAGCATTGGTGTTTTCTTTGTCCATAGTTGGAAGAGTATCTTTCATGATTGAACCAGAATCATCCTAAATACAAAGATTTTAAAAAGAAGAGAAAGGAAAAACAAAAGATTAGATCATAAAGCCAAAGAAAAAAAAATTCTCCATTTTGTACATCTTACGTTGTTGGTTGTTTCCTGATTATGTTCAGGAGAGGTGACAGGACTATGGTCATATCTTGAAGATCGCGTTCTTTTCTTCGATTGGAGTTCGTCTTTAGCAGGCTTTCGTTTTTTCAATCGTTTTGTCGTTTCTGTCTTGGGTGCTTGTCCTGTATGGAAACAATAAAATAGATAAATAACGTGAATAAATTGATTCATATTTTTTTTTTTTTTGATGAAATAGATTGACAAGTACTACTATATTGGGGTATTTAGTACAACCTCAAAATGGGGGGAAAAATACTTACTAGCAGAAGAAAGTTTAGATAATGGTTCTTCAGATCTTAAGGCCCATAATCCTAGAATATATATATATAGAGAGAGAGAGCATGAGTATATAATCCAACTCTTGTTTCTTGTATAAGATTTACCTTTCCCAGCCGAGTCCCATTTGGTAACGCCAGATAAAAACAAATCAGGTTGTGTAGATAATGAACTTGCTACTGTATTTTTCCACGTCTTATTCACTAGAAGAAAGAAGAAAAAGAATGAGAATTACATACAATCAATTAACATTATATAATGAATGCCTACTTCAAAGTATATAAAAAAAAAGACTTACTTTCACGATCCCATAGTAATACATCCCAGTTCTCTTCAACAAGTTTGCAAATTTCTTCTGTAAACCTAAAATAAAAGTGTTCAGGTTGTTTTCCCTTGGATAGTCTTCGTTGTTTCGTAAGGTGATAAAGGATCAATTGAACTGCTTGTTTCCATTTCATTACTTCACGTGTATATTTTTCTTCAGCCTGAGTGCACACTGAGCATTGGAATTCGTAAAAGATGTCACCGTATAGTAGAGGCCTTTTTACACTTGATACACAAGCTAATTGAAAAGTCAGTAAAATATATTTGTATAATAAAAAATTATTGTTTTTCTTCTTACCACTATGGAAGAACTGTAAACAGGTGGAACACTGCATCATTGTTTTGTGTCTAATCAATTTTTTTTTTTAAAAAAAAAAAGTAACAAGTTTAATCAACAATCCATCTTTTCCATTTGTATATATAAAATAAAGAGTCATTTGTTCATAGTAGGTACTTACTCACTGTATCCTTTTCCACAATAGCAATACTTGTCCTGATCATTATTAGTATGGTCGTCATTCCAAGTCAACGATGACAGCTGTTTGAGAAAGGAAGGGTCATTAGAAAACAATAACAAAGTTAATATTATAAGATTCCATTTTTTAACTTGTTTTTTTTTTTCTTTTTCACTTACGTCATAAGGTAAAGTATGTACAGGTGTCATTGATTAAACCTCGGAAAGGGGAAATGGAAAAGAAAGTGGAAAAAAAAATAAAAAAAAAAGAAATGGAAAAGAAGCAAAATCAATTTTTTTTTTTACTGGCGGTGTTTCGAACGTAAAGCCAAACTGATCAATGACATGAGCAGTTTAAGCCATAGAATAAAGTGTATCTAGCATAACCTTAATAATAATAAGGATAAGAACAAATAGTAATAATAAAAGACAATGAATAAAAAGAAACAATATAAAACAGATTTATTAATTTAGAGAAGGGGTGGAGGGGTAGTACAAGTAATAATAATAAAAACTACTCTACAAAAAGAGTTCATCGTATTGCCGTTCCATCACAAAAACATAATCTAACATATTTGATTGGAAAGGAGTTCTTTTAAATTCTTCACGAATCATATTCAGACACCTTAAAAGACTTGCTTGGATTATTGATTTCAAACGTTGATTACCAAAATCGAATTGAACCGCCCGCATAAGAAGATCCCATGCATTCAAGGCCACACGTTGATCATATTGACATGGATAACGAAGCTGAAGATATTGGAGTAGTTGGATGGCATTCAAACCTGCAGTAACCGCAGTATGAGCTGCAGGATCGTCAAAATCAGTATAACCAGATTTCAAAAGAGCACCAATCACGCTGTCATCGTATTTCTTTTTGGAAGTTATCGTATCGTCATGTTGTTTATCATCATCATCATCATCATCATCGTCACTGATTCCATTCGCCTTGTTTTCATAATATCTGGCTGCTTTCTTCATTTCCAACAATTTCTCTAATCTCTGTAGTCTCATCACCCATTTATCACCCCACTGAGCACGTACAAATTCCAGATCAATGTAGCCTTTGTTTTCTTTCCAATATGTTGCTAAACTTGCTCTTTTTTCAATATCATCCGGTGTTTTGCATATATGAGCCTTGGCCATCATCAAACATTCATTATAAACTGTTAGTGTTGTAAGTAAAGGAATCACATCTGGTATATTTTCCACTGCTTGAAACCATCGATTTGTGGCAGTGAGATCTTTTGGTTGTCCATTTTCCATATCCATACTATAGAATGCATCAAAGATAGGAAGATCCAGTCGGAAGGATTCAGGAAGTGCTGCATACCAACGTCGCATTGCCATTTCCACCATATGACTTATAATTCCCACATAATTGGCAGTATCTTCAGCAGGTGCTCGATGTGCTGTATGATGACACTCGTTGTTGAGATTGGCGATATATGCTTTTAGTTGAATGTGTCGTTTTTCTTGTTCCGAATCGTCTGCCGCAGGTTCCAATAGTTCACTAATGCCATGGAATAAATTCACCACCCGTCGATCTACTGGAGGATGATGATCACGTTTCTTAGCGTTGTGTCTATGTTTCGATATATAGATCACTGATAATATTTCAAACAATCCATGCTGTAGCCGTCGATACAGTATTTTTTTCCCATGAACCATATCAGTCATATCAGTAGTACTTGTTGATGTTGATGCTGTTGATGTCGACGATGCTGATGTTACTGATGATGCCGGTATTGATGATAATGTGTGATGTTTGTCTGTCGTCATGGGATCAAAATTCATTTGTTGTTGATTGTGTCCCGATTCTCCAAGTTCGTCCTCTAGAATGATGGATATCCTTTCAGCCATATCGCCATATCGTTGACTATCTTCCATTTGGTTAATTTGTAATTTGTAAGAGGCTAAAAACACATATGTTGCAAACGTTTCCAAATCAGCGTGATCAAAGATATCCGAGGCTAGTTCCCGAGCTTGTTCAAAGTAATACCGACTATAGGATTCCACTTCTTGATGTATAGGAAGAACAGCTGCAACATGACGACAAGAAGAAGTACAAATCAAAGCACATAGGGCAAGGACAGCAGGTGACTTCATGATATCAGGTCGAACAAGAAGTTTGAGAAATGTAGGTACATGGATAGAGAGATGATTCAAATGTTGACAACATAGATAAGACTGGAGAAGCTTCAATGTAATGGTTTCAATTGAATCATTGTAGATGACAGAATAATTCATATTAGTGATATCGTGGTTGGTCAGAGTTCGAGATAATCCACGAGTGATATTTTTGTATCGAGATTTCCCATAACGTTTCCAAACAAAGACTTGAAGTACACTTGATAATATACCATCCTTTTTGTTGAGATCATTGATAGAATAAGGAATAACGTCGTTCATTTCTATAGTCGTAATACTTTTTGATAGATAATCCAATAATTGAGAATGTGTTTTGATATCGGTTCGAATAATAATATTGCCTTTACTAACAGATAATGTCCAATTTTTCGTTGCTCCTATTTGATTTAATTGTGTGTTTTCAAATAAAGTTGCCTCTAGACCACATTGAGTCCGTTGTCGTTTAACAATCCGTAAATCTTCTTCGGAATGAGAGAGAGAAGGAGATGAGGTTAAATCAGAAAAAGTAGACAAAGTTGTCGAGGTAGATTGAGATTGAGATAGAGTTGAAGATGGACTTGATACTTCTTCTGTCATAGGTGAAGACACATTGGTAACATAAAGAGTACTCATTTCCTGTTGCATAGAATCAAGTTGGCCATGAAGTTGATCTACTTGTTCGAGTAGTTTGATTTGTCGTAAATATTCTTCGTCTGCTGGTGAGTTTTTGATAGTATAAACACATGGAACGTCAAACTTGATGCATCTATTAAAAATAAAAAAATAAAATGAAATTACTACCTTCTTTTTTATATTATTATTATTATTATTATTTATTATATTTCATACCTTTGACAAGGAGATTCATAGCTACAGCGTCGTTTTCGTTCACGGCATTCTAAAAAAAAAGTTTTAAAATTAAGAGAAGACTATATAAAAATAAAAGAAATAATTATAACTTACCATCACAAGGAGTCTTTTTTGCTGACATGACATGATCATCAATGAGAAAGAAATATTAAGGACAAAAAAGTGAGAAAAAAAAAATTGAATGCGCAGTTGATTTCTTTTTTTTTTTTTTTTTTTTTTTCTGGGAAATTTTGATAGCCCTAGCAAATCAACCAATGGCACGTTGAGCTTGGAATCAAATGAAAAAAAAAAAAAAAAAAAAAAAAAGATATAAAAAAAGGGATCAAATTTAAATATTGCATTTATATTTTATTATTGAATTCTATTAAAATGATCAATTCACTTCCCAATGAAATACTGTTCGAGATTTTTTCCCATATGAATATTCAAGAAATATATAAACTTGGTGAAGTATGTCGTTTATGGAGGCAATACCGAAACAAGGCTATCGTATATAATATTGAACAATCGAAATTGCTTATATGTACTTCGCCCAAGTTTCATTTAAAAAACACTTTTGATTTATCCATTTCTTCATATGATGATTCTACTGGTCTTTTGGATTTCAAACCTACTTGTTCATCCACAAGTTTCAACGTCGGAGAATGTCAAGGTTTACGAATGGTATTGGATATCTGGCAACATGAGTCAAATGATGTGATTCCACAGACTTGTTTGGATCAACTTAGTCCTGCTCTCACTGCCCAATATGTATTTCATTATGATTATATATTATCACAGCAAAGAATGTATCTTCTTCCTCACCTTAATCATCTATCTAATAGTTACTGCTGGATTGGTGATGTATCTTCTGGAGCATTCATTTTACTTGAAAAGGTTGATATTCATCTTGGTATTGTCCGAATTGTGCAAGCACGAGTATCTATTGAATGGATTTTATCTGGTTACCGGCGATCTAAGTTTAATGATAAAAATCATCAACATCAAATGATTTTTAATTCAATCAGTATGGATTCTTATGTTCTATGTGATTCATCCACTGGAACTATATTGCAGAGTAATAGTAGTAGTAGTAGTGATGGAAATAATTTGGATCATCAATCTACATCTATAGGACGTTGGCAGCAATTACATCAACAACTTATTCTTCGTAATATCAATCCATCATCTATTTGGAAATACCATGTGGCAAAAATGTTTGTCATAGGAAAGTCAGAAGTGACCCTGAATGACATTGTTACAAAAATATATCTTGGAGAAAATGATTGGAAAAACGCAAAGTCAGAATTACTAAAGGCATTATTTCCTCATCAATATCAATCATCGCCATCATCATCATCATCATCATCATCATTATTCTTTAAAAATAGTTTTATTAGTATGTTCAATACAATGGTCAATAAAAACATATGATGCTAATTTGTAGTTGAAAATTTCAATCACGAGGAAGAGGTTTTTCATTCTCCGTATTGCCAACTGCAGAATTTTTTTTTCTTCTTCTTCTTTCTCTCCTTTCCTTTTTATCTTTTATATATATTATATATACACATATATCTACTTATTTTATTTTATAATCATGACCGATTCACACCTTCTTCGGTCACATATATCTGATGATGACGAAATAAATATGGATGCAATATCAACAAAAAGAATGGGGAAACGACCAGCAGCAACAAATGGCAACCGAATTCAATTTTTACCAGAACATCGATATCACCAATTACAACAACAATCACCTAATATATCCGATAACGAAGATGACGAAGAATCTGACTTGGAAGCTCCAGCATCACTTTTAGTAGAACAGAAACCCTCACCTTCAAAACAAGACCAAGTAGGAGGTTATCCATCTTCGGCGACTGCGGCGGCAGGAAAGTCACCAACTCAACTTTTACCGAGGAAAAGAACTACGTGGCAACAGCAACAGCAAACAGCAAATACACAAGAACATTTAGGTTCCACTAGACATCATGTATCTACTTTTGACAGAACAATGTGGCGTTGGACTAATGTGGAAAATATGGATGACTTTTTTCAAAGGGTGTATAACTATTATCAAGGAAAAGGATTATACTGTATACTACTAGCTCGATTATTGAATCTTTTGATTTTGGGTTTTTTGATCTTCTTCTCTACTTTTTTGGTCGGCTGTGTCAATTATTCTGAAATACCAAATCATCATTCTCTATCGGAAGTTGTTATACCTCATTGTTATTCAAGGTAATAATAATATAATAATAATAATAATGAAAAACATACTTCTAATCTTTTTTTATTTTATTTATTGTTTGATAGATTATCATCATCCACATTTCTTTTTTTATTGATGTTTATTATTTGGTGGATTTGGCAAGCTATTCGATTTATAAGAGATATACCCTCATTGAAAGAAATGTATAATTTTTATCACCATCTATTAGAAATACCTGACGTGAGTATAAATATATCACATGAAAAACCATATTATATTTACTCTTTTTTTTTTTTTTCTGTATATACATTTTCTAGAAAGATATGCAAACAGTCTCCTGGCAACAAATCTTGGGTCGCATTGTTGACATCCGTGAAACGAATCCAAACACCGCTCGTTCTTCTCCTCTTCGTTTAAATGCGCATGATGTAGCAAATCGAATTATGCGAAAGGACAATTACTTGATTGCTTTATTCAACAAGGACATCTTGAATATCACCATTCCTTTACCATACTTTCGACATAAATACATGTTTACTCGTGATCTTGAATGGAACCTATCTTTTTGTGTACTAAGTTATGTATTTGATGAACGTGGACAACTTCGAAAACGATTTTTACGAGAAAAGAATCGTCCATTATTAGTAGCAGGGTAAGCGAATGAATATAAACATTTTTTTCTTTTTTGAATGAATATTAATTATTATTAAAATAATTATAGATTACGTAGGCGTTTTATCTTTATGGCCCTTTTGAACTTGGTGTTTACTCCTTTTATTCTGGTTTATCTTGTGGTTCATTTCTTCTTTCGGTATTTCGAGGTGAGTATATGATTCTGTCTATATATATATATATATATATGTGTGTGTGTGTGTGTTATATAGATATTATGATTGACAAGAAAGAATTTTTATATAGGAATTCCGTAAAAACCCAAGTGAAATTGGATCAAGAGGTTATTCTCCCTTTGCCAAATGGAAATTCCGTGAATTCAATGAATTACCACATCTCGTACGCAATCGTATTAGTACAAGTGTTCCCATCGCCAACAAATATATTGATCAATTCCCCAAAGAGAAGACAGCATTACTGGCGAGGTATATATATATATATAGATCAAGAATGATTTTCTTTGACTAATCAACTAACTTTTTATTATAATAGATTTGTTGCATTTATCACTGGTTCACTTGCTGGCGTTCTTCTTATCTTGACATTATTTGATTCTGAAGCATTGGTGAACTTTGAAATCACATCAAATAGGACAGTCTTCTTCTATATGGGATTATTTGGTGCGATTTTTGAAGTTAGTAGACGAATGATTCCGGATGAACATTTAATCTTTGAACCAGAAGTATTACTTCGACAAGTAGTAGAACATACTCATTATTTCCCGAGTGAATGGCATGGTCAATTACACAGTGATGAAGTTCGATCCCAGTTTTGTCAACTCTTTGATTACAAGGTATCTTTATTTTTACAAGAGCTAATCAGCGTTATCTTTACTCCGGTTATTTTGGGTTTCTCACTTCCTTCAAGCGCGGATCAGATTGTGGATTTTTTCCGGGAATTCTCAGTTCATGTGGATGGTCTAGGTTATGTGTGTAGCTTTGCTCAATTTGATTTTGAAAGACATGGTAATGTGAAATATGGCGCTCCTACCAAAATAGATGATGATTACTATGTCAGCAAAGAAGGAAAAATGGAAAAAAGTTTTTTGAATTTTAAGGTAAAAAAAAAAAAAAAAAAGAAAAGAAAAAAAAAAAAGAAAAAAAAGAAACAGAAACAGAAACAGAAACAGAAAAAGAAAAAGAAAAAAAGAAAAAAAGAAAAAAAAAGACAAAAAAAAATGAAAATACTGTACTAATATTTTTTTTTTAATATTAACAGGCCAATAATCCTGAATGGGAACCAACGGATTTAGGTGGCTCTATGTACCTTTCTAGACTAGCAGCATTCCAAAAGACAAAGACGGAAAAGTTAGACCGATTATCAACGAGAACCAATCGATTTGCAAATGAATCATCTTCAAAATCATGGAACAATGATGGCGATGATATAGATAGTAGAAATGAGGATCATAAAGACATAGATCAGCATGGATTACAACAAGAACATGAAGATCATACTATACAACAACAATCAACGGATGATGAAGATCTCATGGAACAGGCCTATTCACCCACTGGATTTGCATTTCAACGAACTCATTTTGTACCAACAATTCATCCCTCAAGTATGGAACTATCAGAACCACGTATGATATCTCAATCCACAACAAAAACAACACAATTGAACCAATATGGTGTCCCAGAAGGTCGAATACCCAGTAATCTCGGAGATTCTTTTGCAAGAACAAGATCAGATAGTCCTACAATGAATAATGAAGAAGAAGAAGAAGAAGAAATTACGGATCCAAATCAAGTACCTGGTATGATTGGATTATTGAATCAATTCTATGATTTAAATAATGGACCTGTAGTATAGTTTATTAGTATAGTTATTTTATTTTTTTTTTTGGAAATAAAAAAGGTATACATATATATATATTTGATTGACCCTGAAAGGGAGAGATGAAGTTACTATTTTTAGCGAGATGATTTAGTGTAACATGTATCAATTTATATGAAGTAAGATTTGGTGTTATTTTCAATATGGAATCATACTGGAAAAGACACAAAAGCAGTAATTGAATGAATGATAGAATATTAGTTTGCATTGATCAAGTATACTAAATGATGATAAAAAAAGGCATCAGAAAAAAAGTTGATATATTATTAAACAGTCGGACTAGGAAATAGACTAAAAGAGTGAGAGAAAGTGGCATCAAAAGGAGGTAGGGTTAAGGCACCACCTTTTTTTTTTTTCTTTTCTTTTTCTCTTTATTTTTTTTTTCTTTGTTTGTTTTATTAATATTTATTCAATTCTTACTCTACTACTATTATTTCTTTTTTTCTTTTCGTTGTAGTGTTAAGATTGATCCCTTTCCCTTCCTTTTCCCTTTCTTTTTCCCATAGTATGTATTAATTGTAATACTACTTCCATTTGTATTCTGTCCTTCAAGCATCTTATTTATTTAATTTTTACTTATTATTCTACCATCATGTTTAAAAACCTACAACACAAACAAAGCAATCCTTCTTTTCAATTCGTTACTCCTAATTCAAGGTAATCAATGCCATTAATATGTATAATGTCAAACATAATACTGATTATTATTACTTTACTTATATCTATATATATATATTTATATAGAACCATTCCGACTACTCCATCAAAGGATACCTATCAAGTAAGTATTACTATAAAAAAAAATCAACAACTCTTGTAGAAAAAAAAAAGTATGTGTAACCCGAAAACCATGTACTTATTATATTACTACTCTTCTTCAAAATAGACTATTCCAATGGGTAATCAACCCCGCTCTCAATATAAGCAACCTTCTACTAGGATATCCTCTTTACCTTATGATTCTCTTTATGATACTTATGGTGATGGACGTGAATCTCTTATTGATCCTAAAAAAGATGTCTCTCCACCTTCTGGTACTTCTCGTCAAACATATATTGGTAAAAAAAAAAAAAAAAACAATTATATATATATATATATATTTTACTGATGATAATATTTTCAATAGAACCCAATAAATCGACCATGGTACAAACTTCTGTCACTCCTATAAGTATGTATCAAGGTTCTTCCTCTTTTGGCAATATGGACTTCTTTCAAAGTACAAGTGATATGGCATCCATGGCTGAATCAGATGCTCAAATCAAACGACCCCCTACCATTATTCAACCTAGAGTACAACATGTGGAAATGCCTGTCAAGATTGAACAAGTAAATGCTCCATATGCTCAAGCTTCTCATGCTATCATCGAAAAAGCTTCAAATCATGATCATTTTTATCGACAACGCGATGATTATAATGATTTTATCTTACAGCCTGTACCTTCACGATCTACTCACAGTACATCAAGTTCAACAAGCTCTCAAAGTAAATCATCAAGACATCCTCAACCATTACCTCCTCTTGTTATTCCACCTACACCGAATCGATCAGTATCTTCACCAAATAAAGTGAATAATGAACATATCTCTCCTCTTCAACGATCACCATTACCTTCCCAATTGACGCCATCATTGACTCCTGGTTCTTACGGTTATTCTCCAATGACTGTTTCTCCTGGTACCCCTTCATCGACAAAACAATATCTCCAAACGTCCATGTCTCCATCTGCACATGAATATCAACAAAAGCAACATTATCCAGTTTCACCAGGAAGACAACCATCCACTCCTGTTTATCAACAACAGCAGCAACCTTATCCATCAACTCCTCGTCAACAACAACAACAACAACAACAACAAGCAAGTATTGGACAAAGGAAAAAGGAGGCACCAACATCAGAAGGTGAGGCATTGTTATTGGAAGGTATCAAGTATCATGAATCTGGTAAGTTGGAACAAGCAACCTATTATTTTCAAAAAGCAGCACAATTGCAATTACCTATGGCGATGTTCTTTTACGGTGTTTCTTTGAGACATGGCTGGGGATGTCAAAAGAACGAACAAGTAGCATTCCAATATATTCAAAAGGCGGCAGAGCATGCAGTACTAGATCTCAACAGTTTATCCAAAACAGTCAATACATCAGTATCCAAAGGTGAATTAATCATGGCCATTTATGAAATGGGTGTATCTTTCCGTCATGGTTGGGGCTGTCGAAAGAATAAAGAAACGGCTGTTTACTTTTTCAAGATTGCCGCGGATTTAGGTGATGCAGATGCTCAAAATGATTTGGGACATTGTTATTACAATGGTCAAGGTGTCAAGAAGGATGTGGCTCTTGCTGCAAAGTATTATCGCAAAGCTGATAAACAAGGTCATGGTATCATGGGTAATTCTTGGATTTGGAAAAAGAAATATGATCCAAAATAGATTTGTAGTTTGGTATGATTTAGTTATTCTTCTTTTTTAATAAATAATAAAGATACCTTTTTTTTTATTTATTTATTTGATTTGATTTGTATTTATCATTACTCCTTTTTCTTTTTATTATTCACTTATCATCATTCATTCATTTTGCCTTGGATCCATGCGTATACATCGGGAACTGAAAAGTATTATTCTGATTTTTAGACATGATTCTTGATTGTATAGATAACACCAGGAACCTTGACTGGTTGGTGTAACTGAAATAACGTTGACTGGTATGCATATGACGCCAACATATAAAAGAAGAACTTTATGACTTTTCACTTCATCTTATTCAAAAAAGATTAATTTCGTGTGTGTGTGTGTGTTTTTTTTATTATTATTTATTCCTTTAATCACATAACGTATATTGATCTATCATTCCTTTATAGAGTTCAATGCGGCGCTTGAATAACCTTTTTTGGATCTTTTATCCTTTTTGGAAACCAAGAAGAAGAAAAAAAAAAGTTTATATATTTTTTTCTTTTCTCTTCTTTCTGTTTCTTTCTTTTTTTTTTTTCTCTCATTTGTCTCCACTTCTTTTTATAAATATATATATATATATTTCATATGGGATCTGTTGTATCTACTCTACTTTCAGTTGCATTTACTTATCTTTTATCACAGGTGGTAAGTCAGTATATGTGGGTCAATAAACATGCTGACGGTAGACCTAAAAGTCCCTGGGCTCCTTCTCCTGCATCTTTACCTTGGTTATGGAATGGTCTTGAAGACTATCAACTCAAAGGTTCAAGTATTCTCTCAAAATGGGCAATGGAATGTGGTCACTTCTTCTCCGTTCGATTAGGTCAGAAACGAATTTTGGTACTTAATGATGGTCCTTTAGTCAACCAACTTTTAGTAGATAAAGACCAATACAACTCATCAAAAATACCAAATGGTGGATTTGAAATGGCTTTGACTGATAATGGTAAAAAAAAAAAAATATTCAGGTTAAGAAGGATGAAAGAGCTCTAACCTTTTCTCTGTCTTTTTTTTTTTTTTTTTGAATAGGGAAAACTGTTTATGCTGCTCCTTTTAGTCTCTATTGGTCTCGGATTCGACGATCTGTAGCTACAACTATCAATAATTCACCTGCAACTTGGTTCAGTACATTATTTTCTAATCAAAGTGAAAAACTTGTACATGCCATTGCTCAAGCATGGAATCAACAAGAGAATGGTGGAAAGGTGAACGCGGATCAACTTCGGGGACTTGTAGATTTGGTTGCATTGGATACAGCATTGATTATGGTGACGAATCAATCTTCAGTGGATCCTGAGGATATGGTCAGATTATTGGATAAGGTAGCCATACTGGAAGAAGAACAAGCTAAGCCATTGGTACAATACTTTACGTTCCGTATCCCGGTGATTCCATTGGTCATAGCGGCCAAGAATATTTTATTTGGTGATGCAGCTGTCAGACTTCGAAACGAATTATTAAAATATTTTGTTGATTGGACTTTGAATACTACAGATTTGGATGATGACAAGGAAGAACAAAAACGTCCTTTATTGGCTAAGGTGTTAGCTGATGTGAAGCCTTCTAAAAATGACCCTGAACCAGAACAACTCAAGCAAGATGAAATCATCCTTAACCTTATGCACATCACTCTTCATAGTTATAAGTATCTCTCCACCATCATTTTCAGTATGATACAACGTTTGGCCACTTTACCTGGAATGCAAGATCGATTACGAGGTGATCCTGAATTTGCGGCTGCTTTTGTCAAGGAATCTTTACGGTATGACCCACCTCTTCGTGCTTATTCTCATTCTTCTCGCGTGGATCAAGATGTGGATGTCGATGGCAAGAAATATCGCGTAGACGAAGATTCCGAATTGGTTGTCAACTTGGATACGATTCATTTCAATTCTGATTACTATGTGGATCCTACCATCTTCAACCCTGATCGCTTTTTACCATCCTCTGCTGCTGGTCAGGTGAGGAAGACCGTCTCCATTCTCGACAACAATCCTTCTCGCTTACCAGCTCATGATCATCTAGCATTTGGTGTCAGTCGTCGTCTTTGTCAAGGCTCTCGTATAAGTGAAGAGTTCCTCAAGGTATTAATACTTCAATTGGTACAAGCCTATTCCTTCCATGGTGGTAGTACGGATCGCGTGCATAGAATAAGTGGTATCTGGTCATGGTTCGGTAGGGAAGAGACCATTGGAACAACCATCTTCTTTACAAGCAGATCTTCTTCCTCTTCTTTATGATTCTGACTTTACAAGTTTTGATTGGGTGGGGAAATTTTGGACAAGGAAAGACAAAAAAAAAAAATGTAGTTATTACCTTGGGGGATTATATGCTGGTATTAGTTTTAGTGGTGAAAAATCTTGTATTAGTTTAGTATTATTTTATTGTCGGATGATTCTTTTAATTATTTACTAATAAATATTCTGACATTGTATTGGAGATCTTTCTAAAGAAATATGGAATATGGGAATCTTGATTATTTTGGCTAGAGTGGAAAGTTGATTAATGCGAAAACCGATAGGATTCTCTGATAGGATTCTCTGAAAGAAAGGAAACAGATATATATATATATATATATCAGATGATTAGATGATCGGATGATGATGACCGTTTGTCACATAGGAGACCGGTGATGAAAGCACTTTGAAAATGTAAATGTGATTTTACTAAAGGAGAAAGTAACAAAGTATAAGAATTAATCGATAGCATCCACTAGCAACTACCTTCAACGAAAGAAGATTAGATGAAGAGTTCCGTTTCGGGTATAAGATTGCTATTGTCTGACCAAGCTGTGGAGCCATTGAAAGTCTACTTGAATTACTTTTGGCAAAAAAAAACCTGAAATTGTATAAAAGTCACTGACATGAATTTGTAAAAAGTTTTAGGTAAAACAACTGCTATCCATCATCACCATATCATCTACCCATAAATCTTATCCACCATCATGATACCATCCATCATCGCAAAAAGAGACATCAATATATTATTTTATTTACAAGTGTTTCAGATAAAAAAAAAAAAAGTGTAGTCATCATATTCAATTTGCTAAGAAAAAAGGTGTGTGTGTGTTTGACAAGGGAATATACTAAAAAAGATAAAAGATCGGGTTTCACTTTGCGTACTATTGAAGATCATGAATAATAATAAAAAAAGGAGATAATTAGATTGTGTTATATGATGAATTTTTCTTCCTTTACCTTTTCTACGTAATCCTTCGCTGTCTTGTTATATTTTGCACGGTTGGTATTGTAAGCTTCAGCAATAGAGGATACGAGGGCATCATCAGGATTGGGATGTTCCAATAGCATGGCAAGTGCGTCCAATACTAGATATATAATAAGTTTAGTTTGAATCAATAGCTCTCTCTCTATTTCATAGGATCCTTTTTTATCACGTTCTACATATTCATTTTTTTTACCTTGATGTATTTTAGTTGCAGGTTTCCATACGTCTGATTTTAACAAATCTACACAAATAGAACCATCATCGTCGATATTAGGATGATAAATCTTGGTAATAAACTTGACCTATGAAAAAAAAAAAAGATAAAATAAGTATATCCTCCTTTGTATATTTGATATACTTCTGTACCTTTGGAGGTTTAAATGGATAGTCAGCTGAAAATACAATATCCAAGTAAAAAGTTCCTCCTTTATATGGAGTGTTTTCCTAAAGACAAACAAAAAAAAAAGGAGTATTAATGTCAATGAAAAGTGACATTCTACCTCTTCATTTACTTACAGGACCAGCAACACTACCTATAGACAAGATATATATCGTATATATCCAGAAAAGAAGAAAATAAAAAAAGGAGAATGAGTTGACAGGACAATGTAACTATATACGTCACCTTCTTTTTTTCTAGATGCAGATCCCCAGTCTTTCCACTTTTAATTCTCTTTCATCCTTACCTTTCCAATGGAACATATCTTCGTCAACAGGTCCAGCAGTTATACCAGGTGGTGGGTTCTTTGCCAAGTCATTTAATTCCTTTACATGACAGGCAGTAGTAAAAAATAAAATATATAAAAGAGAGAGAGAGACAAAGAGAGAATGATGAGTAAAAGAACAGACATTATAGCCTTTTTATTGCTATTTTTTTTTCAATAAATTAAATATAAATCAGATTTCTGTTTGGATAATTACCCGTTGAATTCGCTTTAATGCCATGCCGCTGTATAAAAGAAGAAGGAAACAAAAGAAAGTATGAAAACATATCTTTTTTTTTTTTTTTTTTTTGAAGGTTGTGAGATTGAAACAGCGCTGTGGTACAAAGTTGAAAGCATCGTAAAACAGGGATATTTATTATTCAATGATGTAAAAATAAGAATAAAAGATGATGATATAAAAATATAATACAATAGTACACAGTGATAAATAATATCAAGTAAAAAGTATATACAATAAAAGTAAAAGTAAATAAAAGGTAATACACTAAAAATCGCTAGATAGTAAATATTGAATTTGCTTTTCCATTTGTTGATCTAATCCTTCCGTCTCTGAGCAAGGTGACAAGTTGGATGAATGTGATAATTTGTTGGTCTGTCGTTTTTTGTAAGTGATGGGTGTACGTATTGCATTTTCAGGTACATAAGAGGTTTGTTGTTTTCCTGCCATGGCTTGTGTAGTTGGTACAGTCGCAATGTCGGTTGAGGTAGATGATGATGATAAAATATGAGGCGCATCCTGTCCAAATTCTGTTCGCATTAATTCTGCAAGTTCTTG
The DNA here is from genome assembly GCF_025201355.1 of Halteromyces radiatus. Lineage (NCBI taxonomy): Eukaryota > Fungi > Mucoromycota > Mucoromycetes > Mucorales > Cunninghamellaceae > Halteromyces > Halteromyces radiatus. The sequence goes on along the minus strand of NW_026251692.1, from coordinate 1,022,906 downwards.
TTCCATGCGATCCTTATAATCGAGAAAACTGGTTGGTGAATTTGTAGTTGTTAAAGGACTTGATAGTGATGACGATGTTGAAGGTAAAAGTGTTGGCAATGATAAAGATACCGGTGTAGATAATGTAGTGTCATCTTCATCGTCAGAAATATCATAAAATCTGAGTCCTGTCGTTTGAGTATGGGTGCCTAAACATTCACCATTAGCACCTTTAAGTTGAGATACTAGGTTCCGCTTTTTTTTCTTCATATCTGGTAATCGATGAATCCTTTTGTTCGTCACTGGTGTGGTGGAAAGTGTAGGTGAAGCCGTCGAATTATCTGTCATGAATGTAGAGGATGAGGGTGCTGATACTGTTCTGGAGAAAGAAGATACACGTTCGCGTTTTGTAGAAGTTGGCCTTGATTTCTTTTTGCTGTTGGTAGAAGCTGTAGTTGTGGACTTTTTGACTTGAGGTTTATGTTTGATATGTAGTGAAGATGCTATTCTGAGTTCAACTTGAGCATCATCGATGTCCTGGTCAGGAAAATCAAAGATATCGGTTGTTTGTAATGAAGTTCTATTCAAAAAGGCCACGTCGAATACATTGTCTATTGGTTGAGCCTTTTCTGGAGTTGTTGGTTCTAGCGTTTTTTCTGTTACAAGTGAAGTCGCGTTGTTTTCCAAGTCAGAGTCGTGGTTCAGGGGCGTTTGATCGAGTGTGTAGTGTTGTACTTGCTTTTGTTGCTTTCGTTTGTATGTAATGAGAGGAGGTTTTCTAACTGAAGTTTGAGAAAATATATCATCAAAAGGATACATTTTGCTCCGTAGCAAAAAAACTAAGAAAAGAATAAAAAAAAAAAAAAGGAAAAAGGAGAAAGAAAAAAGAAAATGCACGACTTTTTTTTTTTTTTTTGGAATGAGCGTGTCATTTTTTGTACTCTTGTCAGAAAAAAAAAAAAAAAAAAACGGAGTTCACAGTGACTTTTTTTTTTCTTAACTGGACGTCATTTTTAATATTCTAATCTTTGAGGTGGGATATCAATTTGTTGAGCAAGGCCAATTTTTTTTTTTTTTTTTTTGCGGCGAAAGAAGGGAAAACAAAATAAAAAAAAAACAGATTGTTTTGGTCTCTTTCTCTTTAACCTCGTTCAACTTCAAATACAAAAAAGCAAAACTTTCAATTCTTTTGGAAAGAAATTTTTGCTTTCCCTATACTTCTTCCTCTGTCATTTATAAACTCTCCCTACTCTTTTTTTATTTTTCTCTTATTATTTTGTTGAACAATAACTAGTCATGTTACGATCCCTTGCTACCAAACGAGGTAAATATCTAAAAACGAAATGATATCACCAACTATTACAGCAAACTACTATAAACAACGTCTTTAGAGAATATAAAATACCTTTTTATAACAACCTGACTTTGAACATGTACCAATTATTCTCTTTTCTTTTTTCTTTCTTTTTATTTATTCAAATAGTTAGCACAACTGTCACTCGAAACTTGCGTGTGTTGCCAAATGTTACTCGATCTTTCGCCACTGAAGCTGACCCTAACGCCAATCCTATTACTGGAAAGACAACATTCGGTAACTTATCTGATGAAGATCGTATTTTCACCAACTTATATTTGAAGCATGATTACAAACTCAAGGGTGCTTTGAAACGTGGTGATTGGTATAAGACCAAGGAACTTGTCCTCAAGGGTCATGATTGGATCATCAAAGAAATGAAAGAATCTGGTCTTCGTGGTCGTGGTGGTGCTGGTTTCCCTTCAGGTTTGAAATGGAGTTTTATGAACAAACCTTTGGATGGCCGGTAAATGTTTTACATTGTTTGAATATCTCTTATCATTTTTTTTTTTTTACTAATCCATTTATTATTTCATAGTCCTCGTTATTTGGTTATCAACGCTGATGAAGGTGAACCTGGTACTTGTAAAGATCGTGAAATCATGCGTGGTGATCCTCACAAGTTAATCGAAGGTTGCTTGTTGGCTGGTTCTGCTATGAAGGCTAATGCTGGTAAGATAATGATGAATTAAAAGGAAGAGAGAAATACAATGTATCTCATCTTTTTTTTTTTTTTTTTTGTATCTTTAGCTTACATTTATATCCGTGGTGAATTCTATCAAGAAGCTTCTCATCTTCAAGAAGCTATTAACGAAGCTTACGCTGCTGGTTTGATTGGCAAGAATGCCTGCGGCTCTGGTTATGATTTTGACGTTTATATTCATCGTGGTGCTGGTGCTTACATTTGTGGTGAAGAAACTAGTTTGATTGAATCCATCGAAGGCAAGCAAGGCAAGCCCAGACTTAAGCCTCCATTCCCTGCTGATGTTGGTTTGTTCGGTTGTCCTACTACTGTTACCAATGTCGAAACTGTTGCTGTAGCTCCTACTATTCTTAGACGGTAAATTATTTTTTTTTAAAAAAAAAAGTGAAGACTCTATATTTATCATCCTCCTCATTCATCTTCTTTTTGTTTTTATTTTATTACTATTATTACAGTGGTGGATCTTGGTTTGCTAGTTTCGGTCGTCCTCGTAATAGTGGTACCAAGTTATTCTGTATCTCTGGTCATGTCAACAATCCCTGTACCGTAGAAGAAGAAATGTCAATTCCTTTGAGAGAATTGATTGAAAAACATTGTGGTGGTGTCCGTGGTGGATGGGATAACTTGCTCGGTATTATCCCTGGTGGTTGTTCCGTTCCTGTCATTCCTAAAGATATCTGTTCTGATGTGTTGATGGACTTTGATGCTCTTCGTGATGTGAACTCTGGTCTTGGTACTGCTGCTGTGATTGTGATGGATAAATCTACTGATATTGTTCGTGCTATTTCTCGGTTCGCTAAATTCTACCGTCATGAATCTTGTGGTCAATGTACTCCTTGTCGTGAAGGTACCAAATGGCTTGAAACTATGATGGATCGCTTTGAAGATGGTCGTGGTCGCCCTGAAGAAATTGATCAAATCTGGGAATTGACTAAACAAATTGAAGGACATACTATTTGTGCTCTTGGTGATGCTGCTGCTTGGCCCGTGCAAGGTTTGATTCGCCATTTCCGACCAGAACTTGAATCTCGTATGGCCGCTTTCCAAAAGTCCTTGGCATCCTCTGCATCTGCTTGAACAAGTACCCTTGGTGACAATGATCGTTGGAATTAGTATATTAGTAATACAAAGAATTATATATTTATCGTTTTTTTCTTAGTTTGTAGATTTTGTTTTTTTTCAAATAAAATAAAAACCATTTGGATTTTTTACCCCCCTATCTTTACTTTAATATTGATTGATTTGGAAACTCTTAAGACTTGATTAGTCTTTGTTGTATTCTTATATATTTCCTCTTCTTTTTATCTTTTTTTTTCTCTTTTTTCTTTTTTTTTCTTCTTTTTTTTTTTTTTTTTTTTTTTTTTTGTCCTTGCTTTATTCGACTCTAGTTACTATGGTGGATTCTACGACTGATAATTTCTCCACTACGATTTACTCACAACAGCGACATCGGCATAAAAATTATCATCATCGACAGGAACAGCAATACCAATCGTCGTTGGCATTACCCAATTTACCATCACTACCAGCATCATCCCTATCCTCTTTACCTTCTCTATCCTCGTCATCATCACTACCTTCATCATCATCATCATTATCACTACCATCATCACCTCCGATCTCGCGTGAATACAAGGATCGAAACTACAAGTACTGGAGCAAGGATGAATTGGAACGCCTACTAAGCTGGCTCTGTATACCAAACAATCGACTTCAACTCTCCTTGAACAAATCAAGTACATGCCGACAAGCTGCACGCGAATTATTCCAAGGTGATGAAATACTTGCCTCCTCTATCCGATCGAAGATCAATAACTTGGAAAAATGCTATCGAAAGGCGCAGAAACTCCATAAAACGCTCAAGCAATATAGTTGTAAAGATGGTGAAATGGACAACGATATGATTGATGGTAATTAACTAATTAAAAAAAAAAATGAAGAGGTCCTCAATTTTTTTTTCTTTTTTACCATTGATTGTACAGCAAGGATTTACAATACCTGTAAATATTATCATCAATGCCGTTTGATTTTTGGTACTAGCGCAACTACATTATCACCTCCAGCTTCTCCTTTATCTTTTGATCTAAGGTAAGACTGATTCTCTCACATAGATTCAAATCATCGGTCTCATTTGATACTTCTTCCTTTTTTATACCTATATGTATGTACCTGTATGATTTTGCAAAGATACACATCATTATTGCCAGCACTTGGAAAACGTAGTACAAATTCACTTGATGCTGAACCTTTGGATGATGATGAAGATATGGATGATGGTGACGACAATGATGAAGAGCGTAGAAAGAAATCTGATGAAGGGGAAGATGATGATGGCTTTGGTAGACGGGAAAAAAAGGCACGATCCATCACTGACATGGATCAGCATATCCACTTACGACTCAGTCAATATGCGCTCGAACAAGCTAGCTTCAGGACAAAACAAGCCAAATGGGAATCAATCAAGGCCAAGCAAGATACCCTTAGGATAGAAGAACAAATTAGATTAGTTCTTATAGATAAAGAACGTGATTTATTAGCTATTGAAAAACTAAAATTAGAATTGGAAATTGCTCGACTCAATAAACAATAAATTTATTAAAAAAAAAAAATAGGTACTTATACAAATGATATATTTACGTATCTTTATTGAGCATCAGGAATGAAAGAGAGATTTATAATTTTATTGACTATACTGACATAGATTGCGGTTAAATGTTACCTTTTTCAAAGGCACCTGGCTCATGGCATGCTTTTGTGATGACTGACGATGATTACTTTGATTGTTCAAATTATGCCTTAAAAAAAAAAAAAGATGAAAAATGGCATGTTATTAGAGACAATCCTCAGGCAACTCTCTGATGATGGACTTTTTAACAGTCAAGATTTGGCTGATCAGTTGGCTGTAGAATCAGAAGAATCCTGCATTCATGCGGAAGGAAGAGCAAAATTCTGTCTTTTCGTTTCTCAATCGAAAATGATCATCACGCCACCAAATTTTTACTGAACATAGATGAAATCATTTTCTACCACTTGTCTTAATAACAATTTATACATTGCCTCACAATATATAGAATATATTAAAAAAAAAAGGAAAATAAGAATGCTCATCCCTCATCCAATAGTGATCATCATTCAATAAAATGACCACCATTGGATTCCTCTCAAAAAAGTAGTCAAATATCATCTAATCTCATTTTATCGCTTATCTTGTCACCTCACGTATAATGATCACCAAAAGCATTTCATCGATTTTTCGAAAAATTGCCTGGCAACCCCCTGACGATTATTTTTTACAGCTAAAATTTGGCTGAGGAGTTCGAAAATTTTGGCTGTAAAATCCAAAATTTTCAAAAAAAAAAAAAAAAAAAAAAAAAAAAAAAAGTTGAATCCACAACTCTAATCACCCCTTCAAATCCATTTTTAAGCTTAAGTCTGTCATATACCCGATTTGAGTTGACTTTGTGCCTCTCATCTAGCTCTTGTATTGAATTCTTTTATTATAGCTTTATATTTTATTCATTAATAAAGACAGATTAATGTTTGAATCATCAGAATCAATGCCGTTTATCGTCATTGTCATTACCTTGAACGCTTCTCCTTTTCACCAACCATCATCCAATATCACGTATCAATTGTCCATCTTACGATTTTATTTATCATTCACCATCAACAAATAGTCATCAAGCTTGGATGACACAAAGATAAATACCGTAAAGGTGATAGACATTTATTTCAAATAAGATAAAAATAAAGATAGACAAAAAAAAATATTCTAGATAAGGAAGTAATCAGTCAATTCATTCTACATTTTCATAATGGTTTGTCTATATTGTTTCTCTAATATAGAAGAAAAAAAAAGGGTGAGTCACTTATTTCCTATTTTGGTTTTTTTTTTTTTTTTTTTTTTACCGCGTCCTTCCAAAGCATAAACAAGTAGTGGTATTGTTCGATATATAGGCATATATTAGTACGAATGATGATAATACTAATACATTTTTCTTTCCAATGTCCAAAGTGATACCGTGTTGTCGAGTTGATCATTTTCCTGAGTATGTTATAAATGAGTAAGCGATAAATCAAATATGAAACCCGAGACATCGCTCTAGTTGCATCATCATTTTGTTGTTCAACCATCAAACAAGATGGCATCCACCCACAACCTTGAACATTGGAAAATAGGAATCAATCAGAAAAGTATTCATCTTCAGAATCGTCATAAAGTTGTTCAAAATTCACCTCCAAAAAAAAAAGGAATAAAAAGTCAGTTTCAATATGTTTGTGTATATGCATGCCTACTTTGAATCGTAAAAGTCCACCAATACCACCAAAACCTTTGACAAATTGTGAACCTTCTGGTGATCTGTCAGTGATGAATTCCAAATTGGCACCATAATCTTTGTAATTGTCTGTTAGCCATTCCAGAAAAGGTGTTGCATTGATGATTTCCATTTCTTCACTATTGTTGCCAGTATTTTTCTTGAAGGCATGACGTTGACGTTCCTCTTCCTTGGTAAGATACACTACCCGTTTTTCCAACGTTGTGTCCATAATAGGATCATTTTTTATAAGGTTTGATGCTGTCGATTCATCTTGTAGCTCATAACGAGTCATTTCCAGGTTTTCCCAAACAATCAGTCGATCTACTGCACCCATTTCCAGTGCCTTGAGAGTATCATTGATGCCATAACATACTTTGCCAGAGTCTTGAGAGATTTCATTAAAATATTGTTGAATGAGTTTCTTTTCTTGTACAAATTTGACATTAGATAAGGCTTCTGCTGATAGTTCAATTGCTTGATTAAACCCATTTTCACCGCCATACGAGACATCCAGTAACTTGATTAGCTTGTTATGAAGACGAGGATCGAAGAGATCAGATTGTGCCAATTCAGTCTTGAAATCTGCTGAACCTGCTATTACCAAACCAGTGACATTCACCTTTGAAAAAAAAAAATAAATAACAGAAGAATAAAAATGGGTTCATTAGAGAATAAATAAATAATTAGATAAACAAATAATCAACTTACCTTGTCATTGGTGATAAAGAATTGTACAGCCAATTCAGCGATTTTCCTAACATAATTATGGCGTTTTTCTTCACGAAGACGAGAAAACCGAAGAGCAGATTGTCCACCACGACCATGTTTTTTGGGTAAATCCACTTGTATCTTGTGTACGATGGTTCTTGTATTTCCAGAGACAGTACCAAATAAAGTACCATTGCCATCCATAATGATAAAACCAAAGATAGAATCATTTTCCAAAAGTTCAGTCAGACATTCAACATGGAAACGATTGTCGCACAAGTAAAGAGATCGATTGATTGGCTTGTGAGGTTCAAAATCAAAATTCACCTTCTTTTCTTTGCCTTCATCTGTAACAATAGTACCACAATAAACGACAAGACCATTTGGAGGAACTTGATAAAAAATAAAAAATAAAAGTCAAGGCAAAAAAAAAAAAAAAAAAAAAAAAATTAAAATAAAAAAATAAACCTACCTTTGTTATAAAGCTTGAGTTTTTGTTGAGTAGAAGTAATGGCTGAAAGGACAGAAAGTCGATTCACGCGGGATTTGATATTACTTGCTGTACCATATTCAACTGTCAACATACTATTCACTTTGTTAATTTGATCCTTGGGTGCTATTAAACCAAAAGTAAAGAAATAGTAAAAAATAAATCGTGTTGATTAAACAAACTTACGTATAACAAGAGAAATCATTGATGTCCCATTCCTATGATATAAAAAGTATTTTTAATAATAGTATATAAGTTCTGAAGGCTTACCCTCTAGCTGCTTCTAACCGTTTGATAAGTCGTTTTGTCTTCCAAATTTCAATATTTTGTTCAGTATTGGTATCAATAGGTGCAACTTGAGTCATATTTAATTATTGTTCAAAGGAGAAGAAAAGGAGAAGAAGAAAGAAAAGAAAAGAAAAAAAAAAAGGTTTTGAACCAAACTTTTTTCTTTTTAGTGTCCTTTTCTTATGCGAACTAAATTTTCAAAATCCGTAAGGGGTAAAACAAAAAAAAAAAATCAAGTTTCAATTTTTATTTGATAAACTAAGAAGAGAATAATAATAATATATATATCTAACTAACTAAAAAGAAATAATCATAGCCACAGCACGTTGAGGAATACGGTCTTTTTGTTCAGGATCAACAGCCACATTGATAGTAAACAGTAAATCACTTCGGTCAGAGTTAAGATACACTGGTAAGGCCACTTCACCTTCATTACCATCAGAAAGATCATTCTTGTCAGTTCCACGTATCCATCGTAATCCAATAGAAGGTAATTTTGTATAAGGATTTGACGTAAGACAAAGTTGTTTATCATTCCATTCACCACCTTCCATCTTCATACCACGGACAGTATAAGTGCCTTGAGTTCTATCACTTGACTTCAATTCCATATCCACAACAAGCACCAATTCTTCCAATGACCACTTATTATGTTGAGCTGTTGCTTGACGAGTAGCTGTAACATAGGCTTCTGGAATAAACAATCCACCCATCCATACTTCTACATGACCGAAATCCTTTTCTTGAGATATCAATGCCACTTGTTCCAAACGAGCCTTGAGATCTGCTAGCCAAATATTGAGAGAGATATCCTTGGGAGCCTTGTATCGTTTCCAATGTTCAGGAATCAAACCTTTGGTAAGCCAGCTCATCAATTGACGCAAGTGATTGGTTTGTTTGAGTTCGCCAGTGCACACCTTTTGTAAAGAGAGGAGATCTTCACGGATAGTGTTGAGTAAACTACGGCCTATTTGATTTTCACGTTCAAAGAATCGGAAAAGAGGATTCATAATACCATTGTTGTCATCACGTTGCATAAGAGGAAGGGTTGATGGTAAAAGGGAAAGCCAGTTGGTAATAGATGTGTGTAATGCGCGCATCCAAGCAGGTTGTTGTGAGGTACCTGTTGTCGAAGATTGACCAGTATTGTCACCACTACTGCCACCACTATTTGATGTTGCCGCTTCAGGAGTAAATGCTATTTCGTCATCATCAGTGGTACTCTTCATCTTGCGTACCTTGGATAACATTGTCTTGCCCTTGAGAGTCAATAAAACACGTTCAGCATTTGCAGGTAAGCCTAACCACGTAGGAGGTTCACGATCAGGAAGTTTGTTCACCCATTCCATAAAGTGTTCCATCTTGGTACCATCTGGAACCACTAAAGCCTTTTCACTTTCACCTGTGCTCTTCACAATTTCAAAGTCCAAATCGTAACAGCGATGACTAAAGAGAGTATTGACAAAGGAATCCAATAAGCGTTGATCATATTCATTGTCGATACGACCACCATAAATGGATTGTTGAAGTAGAGATCGAATAGCATCCCAAGGAATCTTTTCTGGTGAGATATTGGCACGACCACCTGCAGCGATATCCAACCAATTATCAATAGTTGAAAAGGCACAATCTTGATCAGAGTCATTGAATTCATATACCTTTGTCCAACCTAAAGGAACATAACGAAGACGTTCTTGAACCACAGCATGAAGCCAAGCTAACATGAAATACAATCGAGCACGTTCAGACGGACCACGTGAGAGACGAGAAGGAGGAATGCTTCGTAGAGATTCTTGGAGATTGGCCTTGATACCTGGAGGAGGTTCAAACATAAGGATTCGAGACATGCGTAAAAGATTGACAGGCACCTTTGGATTGGTTTCCATAGTCAAAAATAGGCGGAAGTTACGATGTGGCTTCATACTATGTAATTTCTTTTCTAATTGACCCAACCAAGAAGGAGCAAGATGGACGTTCTTCAGCATCACCCAGTTACCATTCTTGATAGCAAGAGAGATGGCTTGATCAGCAAGAGTAAATCCTTCAGCAGATCCCATAGCAACAGAGGTACATCGAGAATTGGTTTCGGCAACAAGATTATCCACACGGTAACTAGCATCATAACCAGGTACAGAGCAAAGAGCCAAAGGAGTACAACTTCCCACTTCATCATTGACGACTTGTTGCAAGTTGAGTTCTCCATTGTTGATAAATCCAGAATCAAATATTTCAGAGGCAAAAATAGTAGTAGCAGGTAATAATCGATCAGGACGTAGACACTTGATAACCAACATCTTTCGCAAAGAGGACATGGCGGCTATATCATAGCAAAAAAAAAAAAAAAAAAAAAAAAGTAAGAACTGTATTCCTCTAATTATTTTAATAAGATCGTAATCTACTTACGGCGAACATCGGATGTCGTATTCCAACAGATAGGTACCACAGTTTCAGGTTGAGAGTGATCCATAAATTGTTGCCATTGATCTTGATTTTGGTTGATATGTTGAGAGAGTTGTTTGAAGCATTCAAGAGATTGGAATTCATCAATACGTTGAGCCACTTCATCAGTAATAAAGCTAGGTAAACCAAGTTTGGAGGCAGCAGATCCAGAATCAGAAATTGTATCACCACCACTGAGTAAAAAGTCGAACTCGGCATCATCATTCATATCTTGATGATTTTGAGAAGAGCCACGCATACGAATTTGACAAAGTAAGACAGCAAACATAGTATGATCTTCGTGTAACAAAGTACGAGAGGCACGTTTATAAGTAGCAGAAAACAAATCATGAGAGAGGACTTCCAGACGTTCATTTGGATCAGTAATGCCTTTGAGATTGGGATTTGAGTGGAGAACATATTGGAATATTTCATAGAAGAAGTCCAAAGAGAATTGATAAAAGTGATGTACCAGATTGAGTTGTTCCATAACAAAGAAGATTGAACTACAAGCATGAGCGAGTGGTGTATAAATCCCTGTTGTTTGTTCTACTTCTTGCATTACTGTATTCGTTTCATCCACCTTGCGAGTAATTTCGGCAGCTTCTTTCTTGAGAGTTTCCAAAGTTTCAATCACCTTGTCATCATCCAGAATATTACCTTTAGATTCGTTCAATGCTTGTAATAATGATTTTTCAAGATGACGGAGCTTCAGTTGGAATTCACCTTGTAACTTGATCAAATCAGTACGACGTTGGTCGACATCAGGACGTTCAGCTTTGAGTACTTTGTTCAAACATTGACTTTGTAAACTACCACGAGTGACAGTAAAGTTGACAAATGTAACACGAGAGCAAATATCAGGAGAGAAGTTCACAGAGGGATCACGTGTGGAGAGGAAGAGAGTAAAGGAAGGAGAGAAATCGATATCTTGATTTCCAAGGCGAATCAATACCCGACCACCAGTACGACGGAGTTCTTTGTTTAGCACAGGATTGAGAATAGGATCCAGGTGTTCCACATCTTGAATCAAAATAGGGTTACCAAATCGAAGTGCACTTTCCAAATTCTTAATAAATGCATCATCCAAAAAGCTTGTCACAGTAATCTTGCGATCCTTGTATTCATTGATTAAAAAGTTTGTTGCTTGTCCAGAAGGATCAATCACCAAGGGGTATCGATCAAAACGTTTGAGCATGATGGCGTTTTCAATACATAAACTGTCGGTAGGAAGAGAGTTAGCTTGCCAAGATAGACGATCATCTGCTGTTGAGAGGTATTCTGTCAATGCGACTTCTTGCTTGAATTGTACACCAGCTGATACAAGATGATCTGCCCAATGTTGAATCAAAATTTCACGATATTGTTGATCAAAGTAACCACCATAAGCTAAAAAGGCAGCAGCCAATAAAACATCACCCACAATAGTACCCATTTGACTTTCAAATGCTTGACTGGCAGCTTCCCAACGTATACGTTCAGATGATAAACTACTCAAGAGCGTCAAACTACGATCTACCTTGAATTTGACACGATCCATTTCTGACTTGATCAATTGTGTTTCACCCACAAGAGCAGCATATTCTTCCTTGTAACGTCCAATACTTGTTTCCAAATCCACAATCATTTGTTCAATATCTGCAGCCTTCTTCTTGGTATCTTCAGCACTTTGTTCCAATTGATTAACTTCGTCACGAAGAGGTCCAACACGGTCCAATATATCACTATAAGTCACTTGTGCACCTACCCATTGCACCAAAGGTCCACATGCCCTGGAAGCGCGATTGACAGCTTCATATTCAAAACTTGGATTGCTGAGGTAATTGCGGCGCATAAAGTCACGTAGTTGCTTTGTCATTTGACTTTCAGTGTTGTAGTTGACAATGCTTGCAATAAAATCATCCTTTCGAATAATACTTTGTACCGTTTTCCAACTTTCAATCTTGTGTCCAAGCATAGTACAAACAGATTCCATCGCAAGTTTCACAGCTTCAGGAGGATTACCCATAGATCGCACTTCAGTAAGATGTTGACGTTTGATGTTGCTAACGCTCTTTCTAGCTTCGGCCACAGCTGGTTCTGCATTGGCAAGATCATTTAGTACGACAGCACGACGTTCTTGAATTTCCTATAAAACGAAGAGATATGTAAAGTAAACAATCGTGTAAATGATATAAATCTTTCCTTTTTTTTTTTTTTTTTTTTTTTTTTACCTTGTTTTGAATTTCCAAAGCTTCTTGAATTTGAATGGAGGCTGCCTTCTTTTGTTCTGCTTCCTTTTCATCTGCCAACATTTGATTGATCTTGTCATTTGCTTGAGCATTCTTCAATTCCAATTGATTTTTCTTGATAGCCAAACTCTTTCGAAGTTCTTCCACCTTGATAACAGTATCCTTCAATTTTTCCAAACCGACATTCAAATGACGTTGTTGTTCTTCCAAATCTTCACGTTTTTCATTGTATAGACGTACATAGTGAGAAATAAAGTCCAAAAAGTGTCGAGGAGTAGCATAATTATGACGACCTTGACGTTTGCTGAGCTTGGCGTTGATATCGTATAATGATTGATGAATATAGACTAAAGCATTAACCACAGCTTCACGATGATTGGGTGGAATAGGCAGGTTGCGATAAGCAATAGGGAAGTTGAGAGGCGCACCATAAGTTTGAAGATCCAAATCCAATCCCTTTGTAAATTCAGTACCCACTTGATAAAAGGCTTGATCAGGCCAGTCACCAAACCAGTCTAATACACAACGATTGAACAAAGCAGGAGATGTTGCAGCACGTGAAGCTAGGCCACCTTCTGGAGGATTCATTGTAAATACCACATGGAGGTTGCGCATCACTTGTTGGGTGAACCACTTGTATAGTTCATCATTGGAGTCCAGCATCAATCCATCACGTTGCGTTCCTTCTTTACAAGCAGTCATCAAAGCAGCATATTCATCCCCTTCAAAGAGACCAGGTACTTCTGCGTTCGCCAACAAGGTATTCATACGTTCCAAAAATCCAGAGTCCAATACGTTGCTTTCGTCCATAATAAAACAAATTTTTTCACCTTTACAACCAGCACGTCGAAGTACAGTACGCAAGTCATCATCAAAGTCAGCACCAGTATACTTGTTATGAGCCTTGATTTGGAATAGACTGAGACCATTCATCCATGCCACAAATCGAGAAAGAGTTGTTTTCCCAGAGCCACTAACACCAATTAGTAGTAAATGACCTTGAGGTTGACGGAATACACGGTCGATGCGAAGTACGTGTTCCAGCACATCGTTGAAAAGCACCAAAGGAACATCCAATTCTTCTTCGTAAAATACCTTGAGACGAGCTTTTGCAAAATCACGTAGTTGTTCACGTTCCACAGGCACGTAGTACTTGGATAACCAATTGGAAAAGAGAATAGGTCGTTCCAAAGCTTCTTCTTGATTCAAAGCAGGGAAATGTTGCATGGCAATATCGTTGATCATCTTATCTGTCCATTCACGTTCTTCTTCATTCACCAAACGATCTTGGAAAAGACGTAAAGCTTCATGAGCCCAGATGCGTACTAATCCTTCCACAGTCAGAGTTTCTAAAGGTTTGATTGCTTCAAAGATACCACGTACCCAACGTGTCAATTCACGAGGAGAATAGATATAATGAGCTTGAATATCAGGAGTAAACCGTTTTTGAGATGCAAGGTAAAGATCGACCATGGCAGCAGTCAAAGGTTCGGCATAACCACGAAGATTGGGTACAACTTTAAGCATTGCTCGAGAGAATGTACCATAGATCTGCATAAGAGATGTATGTCCAGCGTAATCCACCATCACCAAAGGAGCATGTCGCAAGAATCTGTGAGAGAGCGGTACACGACCAGGATCAGTAGGAGGATTACAAGCACCAACAAATTGAATACGCTCCAAAGTAACCCATGCTTTATCACTTGTTCTCCAGAAACCATTGTATTCCACCAATTGTCGAAGGAAGGAAATAACTCGTTGAGTATTGTATTTGTCAGTAGCTGGTAAATTGATTTCATCACAGAACACCACAAGCCAACGTCCAATCAAGGTAGGAGAAAGAATCACACCATTTGTCGTCTTTCGATATTCACAATGTTGTTCAAAGGTCTTGAGGATTAGTTCAGGAGTTGAAGCACTTGAGAAATTGAGACCAACCACTTCCATATCCGGCAATTTGCGAAGAGCACTAAACAACGTCATTGTTTTACCAGAACCAGGAGGACCACATAGAATCAAAGGCTTGTGTTCGGAGAGCCAAGAGTAAAGAACTTCTTCATGTCGAATAGTATCCACGGTAGGAATAATCATATCAGCTTCAGAGACCTTGTGTGTTTCAATTTCTACCACTGGTACCTTAGATTCCCATGGGACCCATTGACCAGTATTAGTTGCAATATCAAAGTCAATGATACTTTGGTCGTTGGCAGCAGGAGGCAATTCATAAGTTGTAATACCACGCACGTAATCACCCAATACAGTTCGAAGATCCAATTTCGCATCACCTGAGAAACTCCAAATAATAGAGTAGATCACCCGCTTTGTAATGTATCCTTCTAAATGATCACCAGTCATAGGGAAATCCACATGTTGAGCATTGTATTCCAAAACATTTCGTACTGTCTTGTTAAGTAAAGAGAAGAAGGTTGATAATACACGCATCCTAGTGAAGTCCATAATATGTTCTAATGTTGCAGCATAAGATAATGATTTCGCCACCAAACCAGATTCATCGGTGAGATCAGGAGCCATGATAGCAGCAATAGCACGTTGAGCGGCCAAATTGGGAGAAACGGATGATGGATCATCATTTTCGCCTTGTCTTCGAGAAGATGCACCACCTGAACCTATGCCACTAGCACCTTCTTCATCAATCTCATCCATAGGTACTTGTCGTAGTGTTTCTAAATAGTTGGAGAAAATCATGGGTAGAGTAATAACATCTTCACTGAACCAGACCATACCACAACGAGATACTGTAGCCAGAGTTGCATACTTGAGAGTTTCGACTTCAAACATAATACGAACGTTAGTTGGCAAGTTGAGACGTTCACCATTAGGAAGAGTGAGAAGTCGATTGTCGTCCAATACAGAGTTCAAATTTTCAACCCATTCGGGATCCACATCACCATCAAAAATAATCCAGTGTCGTTTCTGACTTTCACCACGTACATTGTCCACAATCTTGCGAAGAATATGAGTAAACAAACCATCTGTCCATTCACGAGTTGTTGGATCCAAAGTACCATAGAGAGCATCCTTGGGAATTGCTTTGGGATCAATAGTATATGCCACACCTTCAACGTTTTCAACACGTTCCAATGCAGTGAGAAGTGTTTTCCAAGCCATAGATTTGCCAGAACCAGATGGACCAACCATCATCAAACCATGATGAATGTTCTGAATTTGATATAATTGAATCACCTTTTCCATCCAGGCATCACCAGCAACCAGGCGACGCTCTTCGCATACCTTTTTAAGTTCTTCTTTGAGACGATCCAAATTGACAGGAGCATAATGGACGCCAGGGAACACATCAGCAAGCAAGCTAGAAAAAAAAAAAAAAAAAAAAAAAAAAAGAGTACAAATAATATTTGAAATGAGCACTTGTCTTCTTTTTTTTTCTTTTTTTTTTTTTGATTTGTATATATTTTACCTTGTAAGTAAAGAGATATCATCAGCAACCAATTTGGGTACCACTGTTTCACGAATACTATATAAAAGTAAATGATAATATATAAAAGAAAAAAGAAGAAATCAAATCACCTTTTCATATTCACTTCCCTCCTTTTTTTTTTTTTTTTTTTGTACCTTGAAATCAGTAATTGTTGTTCAGGTATAGGTTCAGAGAATGACGCAAATTCAGAAGCATCCACCTTGCCTTCATCAAGATCTTTGCGTAAATCAATCAAACGATCACGTTTCAAATTACCAGCACTGACCAAGACACTCTTGAGGGCACGAAGACCAAAATCATAATGAGATTGAGAAGACAATTGTTCAGCACAGAGATTGAATAGCGGTACCACCTTGGAAGCTAGAGTTTCAGCACTTCGGAAACCTTGAGAATACAACATAACTTGTGCAATCAATTCACGGTCAGGTTTAGTCATAGCCATACTTCGGAAAAGTTTCTTCAAGTTATCAGGCAAGTTGGAACGACCAGCATAACCAGGATTCATAGTGATAAAGATTCCAGTATCGAGATTAACTTTGACATTTCGACCGACAAGCTCTACTTCATGATTTGGATTTGCCATAGTTTCCTTAAGACCCAATTGAATAGTTTGAACTTGTTGAGACACAGCGGATAAGATACGTTCTTCCAATCGATTGAATTCATCGAAACAACCCCAGGCACCAACTTGACAGAGACCAATAAAAATACGACCCATAGCTTGGAAATCAAATGTTTCATCACAACAGAATACCAGCACAAATCGACCAAGTTGTACACCTAAAGCTTTGACAGATTCTGTTTTACCTGTACCGGCAGGACCAAATGGAGAACCACCAAGTTTTTGTTCAAGAGCCTGTGTTAAAGTCAAGTAACAACGATCAGTCAGAGGTGTTTGTACCAAACGATCAGCAACACCGAGATATTCGTAACCATAATGGAAAGTGGCGTTGGCCATATGGATGGAAAGTCGATGGATAGGATTTTCAATAGTAGGATTGAAGTAGAATCGCATTTGATAAAGCCAGTTGAAATCTTTGGAAGATGATACATTGTCATGCAAAAGTTGTCGAGTCACATCCCTTTGATGAACAAGTTCAGTCACCAAGTGTTCACATTTTCGTCGTTTGATGGTCGATAAATCCAAAAGAACAGCATCAGCCAAGATATTCAGGTTACGTTCTACCAAATCAAGGGAGTTGCGCAGAGGTGTTTGATCAGTTTTGTCAGTAGCATCACCTAATGTCACCAAAGCCTTGTCTACAGATTGAGTCCAGATGATTTGTGCAGCAAGAACAACCAATTGAGCAGGATATTGGTCCACCCAGGTCATGAATGCATCAGAGTCTATTTCAGCAGCATTATAAATAGTTTCCAATTCCGTTACTGCATCAGAAAGAAGAAGAGCCAAGGATACACGCATTTCCTCTTGTAACATGGTAAGCCAGACATTGATTTTGGGATTATCCTTGATGGAAACTGCATTTTTGAATGCTACTTGTTCACCTTCCTTAGAGACCATGCCTATGATAGCAGTTTGTTCTTCATCCAACATAATAGTAGCAATACCAGCAAACATTTTCTTGAAATGTTTTTGAATACGAAGGATATCCTTGCTGTTACCGATGATTTCCAAAAGATCTTCATCACCGACAAAGTAGAACCGAGGGAAAGAGCTTCTTTCACGTTCCAAGTATTCACCAAGAGCCTTTTGAATTTTGCTGAGTAGATCCGCCAAACGTTCCAAAGATTTTTGAATATTGGGAATATTTAACACATCCAATACAAAGGGAGATTTGTATACCTTCTTCATCACCGTCAGGAATTCAGTATTGATACTTTGGAAGCGAGAAGTTTCTACAGGTAAAAGATGTTTGATGTCCACACTTCCACTAAAGATACCTTCCAAGTATACCCATTGTCGTTGTACATCAATCCATACATCAAATAAAACATGGACTCTGTTGAGTTTATCTTCCCAAGCCGATGCATCTTCTTCAAATACTTTGTAATAAGGAGAGAGCTTCATAGCAGTAAGAGAGTTGATGTGTTCACTTGATTTGTTGAAAAGATCATCCCATCCACGAATCAAACGGCATCTATTTTGATAATTGACAAGATCCAATACATAGTTGGCCCAAGTTTCCTTGACTTGCTTCAAAAATTCTTCCAACGCCATTTCACCTTGTGCTTGTAGAATAACATCTTTGATGACTTGTTCATTTCGCTTAAGATCCAAATCCCATAGATGACCAATCGTCATTTCGGATAACGTAAATCTACCTTCTACACGAAGCATTTTGAAGATTTGGCGCCAATGACGATCCCGGAGTGCTTCAGATTTTAGATCAGATACCAATGGATTGACACGAAGTAGTTGACGTAACGTATCTTGAACATATTCATATGCAGCATATTGACGCATTCTGTTGGGCATTTCCTTGGTAGAGTTGACAAGTTCATCAATGCTTTGTCGAACCTTGCGAGGTACCACAGATGACCAAGGAGTATCACGAATTTCATAAACAGATTGCCATACCTTGGCGAGAGCAGTCCATACAGATTTAAGATCACGAAGTTCTTCCAAGACAGGATCAAGTCGATCTTCAGATGTCTGTTCCAAATCAAGAGCTTCCTTTGCACGACACACCATGTCATATTCTTCCTTCAAGCGAGTAACCCGACCTTCAAAAATGCTGAGAGTATTGGTAGCGATATCTGGTTTGATATCCCCTTGTACTGGCTTGCTCTTTTCCCATTCGGTGCAAATATCACGGATCTTTTGCTCCACCACCTTATCTTCGGCCACGATCTTCATTTGTAAACCAGCTGATTGGTAAAAAAAAAAAAAAATGTAAAAGTTAATAAGAGGTATAAATTTCTTTACGTTTTCTTTTGTCCTTTTTTTTTTTTTTTTTTTTTTTTTGATAAGCTTACCGATTTGTTCTTGGATAGCATTATTCTTTCGTCCCAATATTTCATTGAAAGCACTCCATTCCCCATCAACTTGATCTACGTATACCCAATCATTTGGAAATTGGAAACGTTGACGTTCCAATGTCTTTTGACCTTGACGAAAGAGTTCCACATCTTGAGACCATTTTGCTACTTTACGTTTGAGATCTTGTACAAAGGTAATAAATGTAACAGCTTCCCCAGTGGAATTGCTTTCAATAGATTGTTGTTCCAATTCATAACGACCCTTTGAAACTGAGGCATGGAAATCACGCATAGATGTGCCGAGCATGCTACCAAACTTGTTGAGAATATCCTTCTGCCATTGATCATACTTTTGGTTCACTTTACTTTGTACTTGCTCATAATCCACAACCAAGGGACCAAAAGATTGTTCTGTTTCCGAATTGTCAAATGTACTACGAGCTTTCTTGATTTCTAATAGTATTTGTTGCCATTTGATCAAATCATCTTCGAGAATAGAAAACACATGACTTGATTCCAGATCCCATAATGACTGATATTGAAGCCAGATATTGACATATTCGGACACTTGACGCACCTTATTTTCAATGATTTGATAAGCTTGTTCCAATGATCCATCACCCATACATGTCAATAAACTTGCATAATCTTTTTCGACGGATGGATCGTCCTTGACGCTTAGACCACCTTCATAACGAGAGCTTTGAATACGAGGCAGATGGCAAATAATGGCGAGCCAGTCATGAAGTTGAGACCACCAGCTAGTTCGTGCTTGTTCAATAGGAGGATCTAAATACATGACTTGATTGCGAATACGTATTTCATGAATCAGCGTTTGTAAAGCAGGTTTGACATCAGGCGTTTTGGGTTCCACAACCACTTTTTCATCCACCATAATTGAGCCTTCACGGGATGATGCGATTCCAGTAGTTCCAGCTTTGCGTTTGCGGCGGCTCTTGGAGGCACTGACTTCGGGTACAACCATTTCTTCAGTAACACCTTGGAATGCATTGATCCATGATTTGATAGCTTGTTGTAACCGATTAACTAATTCGGCTTCAATTCGTTTGTCCAATCCAGCAACCCATTGATCAAGGTTAGAGTAGTTTTCCAAATTCAGACGGTCGATCTAAAAAGTGAAAATGAAAGTAAGAAAATAAGAATAATAATAAAAAAAAAGAATAAACTATAATGATTCGTATTCCTGACTTACCACTTTTTGGATTCTTCCCAAGATATCTTCAAATCGATCCACTTGGTAAGGACAAGATTTCATTTCATCGATTCCCTTATTGATATCTTCATAATAACCAATTAGAGAGTCCACTTTATCTTGGAATACAGAGACCACATTAGCAAATTCACGAACAAACATAACATGACGATTTTCCCGGGCATCAAGAGGTGTACCAGTAAGATAAGATAATGGACGATGATGAGCATCATATGTATTGACGAAATAGTCCCAACGTAAATTGATCCCTTTAAAGTGTATATATATAAAACAAAAGAGGGATTAGTGAAACGTCTATACCAGTAAATAATATAACGATATAAGGATGTCTTCTTTTTTTTATTTTCTTTTATTTTTACCTTTTGTAATCATTCCATGAACTTCGTTTCGATAACCAGCTACTAAAGTAGATACATCAGGGTTCCTGTTGACTTTGTGGACAGTTTGAGAGAAGGTACGGACAGTTTCCATCAAGCTGACAGCAAAAGGATAAACACGTTTGGCATCTTTAGCAACATTGGAGATAGTATGAGGGACTTGGAAGTTGAGCCATAGAAGATTTCGTACTTCTTTGAAAAGAGTAATAATTTGACCATCAAAGTTAACACCAAGGATAAGCGTATTCTTTTGAACCCGATTTCTTGATATTTCAAAGATACGTCCAGACACAGAGAGATCTCGTTTTGTGATTTCTTGTAACCAGTTTTCATAAATGAGACGAGTATCCAACTTTTTTCTGAAACTGCTACTTTCAATTTGTAATTTTTGACCTTCAGCATAAAGTTCCCATCCTTTTCCAAGTACATCTTCTACCCGTTTCATATACAAGGAGAGTTGACGATCAATTTGACGAGCCCAAATAATAGCACCAGAAATAGGAGGAAGATCACGTAATTGAGCCATATGGTATGCTTCAGAATAACGATATTGCATTTTGAATTTGTCATGTAACTTGTTGATATCTTCCTTGACACTATCAATCAATTGAGTTTGATATTCTTGAATAGCGCCACGAATCTAATTTTATTAACAGAATACAATTAAGTTGCTGTTGTTTACTTTTTTTTATCCTCTTTCTTTTCTTTACCTTGGGTCTAACAAAGAGAGCATTGAATTTGGAGAATACACGGAACATTTCATTAGCATTTTTGGCAGTACCCAAGCGATCACGAAGACGAGCGATGATTTGATTTTCTACCCGAGAGACGCGTTCATTGTAAACATTTTCAGCTTGCACCCAGATTTCAGTTCCCTCTATTAAAAAAAAAATAAAATAAAATAAAAATGAGCCAGATAACATTTCCTTTTTTTTTTTTTATTCTACAACATACCTGGAGATACATCCAATATATCAATGTTCTTGACACTTTCATAGGCTAATTTGACCTCTTCCACGGCATTTATGTCACTAACGCTAACACTTTCTTCTTCTTCTAAGACGCTTTTGACTTGGCCATCAACCACCACTGTAGAAGTTTTTGCACGAGGACTGGTCATAACACGCACAATTGTTTGATGGAGTTGTTCATGTTGCTTTCGAAATTCACGGACAAAGATAACACGTTCTTGTAACTTGGCATGAGCAGGGTTGATTTTGATGGGTAAAAACTTTTCTGACCTTTTGCGAGTAACATCACGAGCAACATTAGTGAATTCCTTGATAAGATCATCCCAAGTATGAAATACAGCTTCAGCACCTGCAGTTGTACGTTCAAAGTCTTCGTATTCCATATACATCATTCGTCGACTTCCCAAAACTTTGAGTAGTTGATCATTCAAATCACGGGAGATGGCTTCCACCAATGGCAATGCACGTCGAATAGGATAAGGTCTAAAAATCGTTCCAAAATCATAAATATGTTAGTACAAGTGATTTTTATATTTATATATATGTTAACTTACGAGAGTTTGAGCTTCTTGTTCAAATGACCAAAAATCAAGACAAGAGATTCACGGATTTTGTCGACATCAGTAGCCGATAGAAGTTCATTGAGTGGAAAATCTTTCATAAGTTGATTGTATTTGTGCACTATAATTATTATTTATTTATAAAAAAAAAAGAAGAATGAATCAGTTTTTCATATCAAAATATAATTATTTGTCTTTCAATATATACCTAATTCCATTCCTTCCTTCAATCCGGTATCAGCGATAAAACTAACAGTAGCATGGAAACGTTTTGCATGTTTCAAGATATCCAAAGTTAAAGCTAAGAGAATAGAAAATGTTAATAAAAGAATAAAGTATATGTAAAATAGACTTACTGATTTGATCGCTTTTCAATTGTTCATCAATCTTCTCCAAAGCACGTTCCATACTGAGCCAAAAGTTGATTTCTTGAATAGCAGTTCCACTAGCAGGATCTCTTGACATTTTAGTGACTTTTTGAATTTCTTTGATCCAACCATTAACGTCACCTTGTAATTTGTTCAAAAAGGTTGAGTCGGAAAACAATGTAGAGTCTACAGCTTCAACAGTAACACGTTTATTTTGTTCACGGCACTATAACATTAAAAAAAATAAAAATAGAAATATCAATTAATTTTTTTTTTTTTTTACTTAAAGAATAATAATAACATACCTTATCTACAGCCTTTTGAACCACAGGATGAATATTCAAAGAAATTTCAGGGATTTCTACATTTTGTTGTAAGTGTAACAAGGAAAGTTCCAATTCAGCCATCTTCTTCTTAGCCATAGGGACACCCATCTTGTTATCTTCATTTTTGCTTTTGCTTGAAGTATCAGTAGTAGAACCATGACGAGCATTGACATAGGCATTGAAGTAAGGACTGACTGCCAAATGAATATAGGAGTGTAAAAATTCGTATGCACTTGTTTGACCAGGTTCACCAGAAGCAGCACCAGGAAGATTGATGAATTGAAGTTGAGATTGAAGTGGTCGAGTAGCGTCTAAAGTTGGAACGCGTTTGATAACTGCCAAAGAGCCAACATGAGTAGGTAGATAAGTAATTTCATGAGAGGCAGTATAACTGTAAGTAATGGGAGCATCATCTATATAAAAAAAAAATTGTTAGTTTTTTTTTTTCTTTTTTTTTTAAAAAAAAATAAAGAAATAAAGATAGAATGTAAACTTACCATCTTCCTTTCCACCTTCTTTTTCCTTGAGAATAAACAATACAGGAGATTGAGGGTCATTGGCAAAACGGTTGAATTTATCCACGGTATCAGGATAACAAAAGAGAGTAGTGTCCAAATCAGAGGTATCAGCATCCAATACAAGAGGTAAAAGGTTTTCAAAGTATTTTTGTAACAAACCATGGTCAAAAGTAAGCATATTTTCAGCAGTTGGACCAGCAGTGGCAATAGTTGCTGATGGAGGAAGTGTTGTTTCTTCTTCCAACATTATAATAACAGGGTATCAATAATAATGGAGAGAGAGAGAGAAAGAAACAGGTATAAAAATATATGGGTTTGTTTTCAATAAGGAATCTAGTAAATAATACAATATATAAAACGCGTAATGAAAGAAAAAGATTCCTGATGAAAAATAAAAGAAAGAAAGAAAAAAAAAAAGACAGATTGGCAAAAAATAAAAAAGGGGAAGAGCGACATTTTCCAAAGAAAAATATGACGGAGTGTCAATTCAAATGAATAGGCTGTTAAGAAGTTTACACTCTTTTTTTTTAAAAAAAAAAAAAAAAAAAAAAGCAAAATGAGATGGTAGTAACATCAATATTATGTGACAAAAATAGTGATTTGTTTCTTATTGGATAAATAAGAAGCTTGTGTGTGTGTGAGAGAGAGAGAGATGATTATGGATGCTGCGACATCATAAAAAAAAAAAATAGTCATAATAATAATAATAAAAGCATTCTTATTAAATCCATTACTGCTACATTAAATCGAAAATCATATATGTTTTAAATGTAAATGATCATATATTTGTATGATCATCTGAGTCAATAGTTTTCATTCATTATTTCTTCAAACAATGATAAGTTTTGAGTTTTTTTTTTTTTCTTAAAAAGAATGGGCGGAGTCTTTTTTCTGTCTAACCCTTTTTTATGAAAAAGAAGGTCTGCCCACAAACGTGGATCCCAGAACTTTTTCTTTTTCCCTCTTTTTTTTTAATTTTCCCGTTCTCTTTCTTTCTTTTTTTTTTTTTTTATTTTATTTCATTTTATTTTTTTTTAAAAAAAAAAAGAAAGAATGAATTCAAGTAATACAAAAAGTGATTACTATTCAACAACTAAAGGCGGCTTACGATTAACAAATCCAACAGCTTATCACTTACAACAACAACGATTGAAATATAAAGATATTGATCCTACTCTTGATCATTCACAATTATTTCTTTCGCAACAACATCAACAAAAACCAAATGAAAGATCACCTCATTTATCTGATATCGGTTATTCTGAATTGACTTCACCCGTTTCTCTTCATCATCATGCAGATTATATGAATTATTCATCAACAATGCAACAAGGAACCAGGATGATCTCATCATTACAACAAATTCAACATCATAACCAAGATCGACATTCTATGAATCAAAACTATTATATGTACGGTGATCAATCCATTGATAGTTCATTTTCTTTTAATACAACTATGACTCAACAAATGAAACGTACTGAATCCAATGATGGTGATCATCTGTCTGACCATGCATCAACCGTGTCTCCTCAAGGTTTTATGTTTTATCCTTTGGACCAACCATGCAAACAAGTCAGTGCTCCAGTCAATATTACTTATTCTGATACAACAGCTCACAAGGATATACGACCTTCTTCTTCGTTTACTGATGCTGAATATGTACAACAAGATGCTGAGTTGATGATGATGAATTCTTCCTCTCCAAGCAATAGTAGTGGCAATTTTGGTTACCCTGGGAAAGAACTATCTGAATCTAGGTCTTTGGAAAATTATGATGATGACTATGCCGCACAAGTCAAGTAAGTTATTTACTTTTTTTTTTTAGAATTAAAACTAAAAAATCAGTTACTTTTCTTTATTGTTTTAGCTTACAAATAATTATGGAAAAACGACGAAGACGAAGAGAATCACATAATGCAGGTAAAGAAGGGGGTCTATTGACGGAATGGTTTTTCTTTTTTTTTTTTTTTGTTTGTATATTCACATGGTCCCCCCCTATTTGTACATCGTCTGACATCAAATATAGTTCGTTTTGTTTTCCCCCAATATCAATTCCCAAAAACAATAGCACTGACTCTTATTTATTTTAATTTTTTTTTTTTTTTTTTACTGCGTACAGTGGAACGAAGGCGGCGGGATAATATCAATGAAAGGATTCAAGAATTAGGTACTTTATTATTGGATGTGCCTGATGATGGCGTTAATCGATTGAATAAAGGCACCATCCTCAAGAAAAGTGTTGAACAAATCAAACAATTACAACAAGATTTTACTTTTTATCGACAACGAGTTCAAGAATTGGAATCTATTTTACAGCAAATCAATACTAACCAACAAAACTGAATTATTCATCCTATATGATTATGTATATCTTCTCCCACACACACACACACACACACACACACACGCTCTTTTATTATGTATTTATTTTAGTTTACCTTCTTTTTTTTTTTTCTTTATTGTATGTACCTTTTATTATTTTGTTTATTATTTGTTACTACTTGATGATTCCCATGACAACCATGTACAAGTAGCCTGTTATGGCATTCACCCTTTTGTTATAAATATAGTTTTATAAATAAACACATCTTCATTCTTTATTTTGGCTCATCTGACTTAGGATTTCACAAAACATAATCTTTTGTCATACACTTGTCTTCCCTTATTTCAAATGACATGTATATATATATATATAAAGAATATACAAAAAGGATAATTATGAAAATATTTTATTGAATAAAAAAAAAATAAGTAAAAAGAATAACAAGAATAAAAAGGATAACAAGAATAAAAACACGAATAATAGATAAAAAGTAATGACTAATTTTACTAGAGAATTTGATCAACACTATTCTTCATCCGCAGGAGTATCCGCACCAAATTGAGTATAATCGATTTTCTTGCCCCGAGTACGTCTACCAGTGTTCATGATAAGGCTGGTGTCTAAAGCCTCTAGCTCACTTTCTATAAAATCCATCATGAAAAAAAAGTTGAGATGTTTTTGTCTAATTTGGAATTTCCTTAATCAATTTACCTGAAATGCCGCCTTCATCTTCATCATCCAATTCCTCTCCTCCTTTAGAAGTCTTCGTTTTGGAAGATGATTCTCCCTTGTCACGTTTCTTGGAAGGTGTCACTTTTTTTTCCACCTTTTCCTCTTCCTCTTCTTCTTCTTCTTCCTCTTCTTCCTCTTCTTCTTCTTCTTCTTCTTCTTCTTCCAAGTCTTCTTCGTCTTCTTCTTCCAAATCTTCTTCATCCTCTTCTTCCAAGTCTTCTTCGTCTTCTTCTTCCAAGTCTTCGTCTCCGTTTTCTAGATCATCTTCAACTACAATGAATAAAAGCGTGTAAATCATTATCATGTTACTAAGAAAATAATCTTTTCTTCCTTTATATCCCTTTTCCTTTTTACCTTGTGCTCGTTGTTTTTCTTTTGTGTTTTTCTTGTCGTCTTGATGTTCACTAATAAAATGGGAATAAGTAAACAATTGAGATAAAAAAAAACGCGTCAAGAAAGGAGGATAGATCTTACTTGATAGAAGATTTGGTTCTTTTCAGAGTAGATCTGTTTTCTTCATCGGGTTGTTTTCTTTTGTTTGATGTGGTCTCAATATTGTCAGCCATGGTTTGTAAATAAAGAAAGAAAAAAAAAAGATAGAAATGGGGAAAAAAAAGAAAAAAAAATCAATATAGGGAGGAGAATAAGCGTGTTGGGCAAAGCGGGAGATGAAAAGTTTTTTTTTTTGTGTGTGTAAGCAATTGAATAGGCTTTAAGAGTCACAATTCACGAAAACGATCTACATCAATGACATAAAATGAACTTGTGACAAAAGAAGTAAATCCGAATAGGAAATAATAATTAACCAAAATAAAATCATTAATAATAATGTAAACCAAAATTACTTTCAATCAAGAACCCATATTTAAAGAATAATAAATTCATTGATTGTTGTACAGAGTATTATGCAAATTTTAAGACCGACATCCTTCAATTAAAAAATAAAAAAAAAAAAAAAAAAGGTATCAAAGTAAAACTACACTATATAAAGAGATATACATATATATACATATCAATCACAGATTTTCTATCTATCTATCCAAGAATATCAATACATATCAGGCACCCTTATACTTGTATCTTGAT
This sequence comes from Halteromyces radiatus, assembly GCF_025201355.1. Classification (NCBI taxonomy): domain Eukaryota; kingdom Fungi; phylum Mucoromycota; class Mucoromycetes; order Mucorales; family Cunninghamellaceae; genus Halteromyces; species Halteromyces radiatus. The sequence goes on along the minus strand of NW_026251692.1, from coordinate 995,500 downwards.
TTTTCCAATTCAGTAAAGTCAGCATTCACTTGTCCCATCATATATATCGCCAATAAATCCATAGCCAACATCATCAATGGTAACAACCAAAAAATCACTTCTACCCAGGTTACCTTGATACTAAAGAGACATAACAAAGGCATCACTGATCCCATAGCTATTGATGATATACTTCCAGTCAGATGAAGTTGACCCGTACCACGTTGTGAAGGACTCATATGTACTAGATCAGAAAAAGTCACCCGACAGGTCAACATCAACGTTGCCATTGTTGCTAATAGAGAACCAATACTAAGCAAGACACCAAGATAAGGTAACCCCACTTGAGATGATACCGGAGTTGATAAGAAGGGAAAAGGTAATCTACCTCCTTTAGTAAAATCTTCATGAGTATACACTTCATAGAGATAGACAATAAATCTAATTTAATAATAATAATAAAATAAAAAGTTAAAAAAAAAAGAAAGTTGTTATATGAAGGTAATACTGACTTACATGGCACAGACAAGAACACCTACAAAAAGTAAACCAGACTATAAAGGAAGAAAGAATGGATTAGAAACTATTTTTATAAGATAAAAGAAAGAAAAAACAAGTTATATAACTTACTTGAATCATCAAGTTGGATTCTTCATTTTGTTTTCGCAAGTCCTGTAACAATTGTTCTTGTTCTATAGAATAGTAAGTAATAACAAAAACAAAAAAAAATTGTTAGAGACAGTTCTTATATATTATATCAAGATAACTTACCTTGTTCATCAAGAATCTCAGCTTGATTCTCTCGAGATTCATCGACTTTGGAAGATTGTAGACCTAATCGGTTGGTAATGGTGTCCATGTTTGAGAAGAATTAGAAAATAATAATAATAAACAAAAAAAAAAAAAAAAAAAGTGGGAAGAAATTCAGGTTGTGGAAGTTACAGTTTTCAACTCCGTTTGGTTCTTTTTTTTTGGTTTGAAAAGATTACTGGTTTTTCCCATGAATAAAGCGCGTTTATTTTTTTTTTTTTTTTTAATTCCCAAAAAAATCAAGACCTTTTGCTTTTCTGTCCTTTTTATCTATTCCCTCTCTCCTTTTTTTATTCTCCCAGTTTTAAAGAAGAAAGTTGCAGACGTGATGACTTTACAAGACCAAGAGTCAAGTCAGCTTCTTTCTACTTCCCAACCTCATTATACTTCTTTACCTTCCAGTGAAGCACATGTAAGTTCAAAAAGAAAAACACTCCATGAACTAACTTTTTATGCAATGTATTCACTATTTTTTTTTTATTTATTATTTTTTCTTCTGGATAAGCAACATGGAAACAAAAATAACAAACAGCGTTGGAGCATAGGCATATTAATCACAATTACCATTTTGTCGTTATTTGGTTCGGTTACATATGCTCTAGCTACCCATCGAAGTCATGGCTCTGGTTTGATATATAATAACGGTACTCATGAATTCAAACCTACTGTTATTTTTATCTCGTTGGATGGTGTAGTCAACCATGACCTTGATCTTTCAGTGACTCCTTATTTATCTGATATTGGTAATAGAAAAAAAAAAGACTATTCCTTATCTCTAAATCTTTTTTTTTTTTCAATTCATTTGATCAGCTGATACTGGAATTCGCGCTCAATGGATGACTCCTTCTTTCCCGGTAAAAAAAAGAAAAAAAAAAAAAAAGAAACGATGTATGGTAGTATAAACAACTCACTTTTAGTATACGTTTTAGCCAATCACGTTTCCAAACCATTGGTCTTTAGTCACTGGTCTATATCCCGAATCGCATGGTATCGTTGGCAATTATTTTTATGATCCGAACTTCAAGGATTACTTCAATTATAAGGATCCATCACATAGTTGGGATGAAAAATGGTGGGGTGGAGAACCTGTAAGTTGAATGGATTACCTATGGATGATAGTTTTTTTATTCATTCTCATTGGTTTTCTATTTGACAATATAGATTTGGATTACTGCAGTCAAGCAAGGCAAAAAAGCTGGTGTAATCATGTGGCCAGGATGTAGTACTATTTTTGATGATTATCAACCTACTTTCACGATACCATACAGTGATGCAATGACATTTGATGAAAAATCCGATATTGCTTTGGAATGGTTGGATTTGCCTTCGGAACATCGTCCACAATTCATTGGTCTCTATGTTCCTGAAATTGATCAAGCTGGTCACAAGTATGGTCCTTATCATAACAAGGTATTATATATATATATGAGTAAAATCATGGTCATAGGTATTTATTCCTTCTTTTTTTTTTTTTGGTAGACGCTGACACAATTACAACTTGCTGATAGTAGTATTGGCCGACTTATGCAAGGACTTGAACAACGCAATTTGACAGATATTGTTCATATTATGGTAGTGAGTGACCATGGCATGTCTGCAACAGATACTTCAAGACTGGTATTTTACGATGATGAATTGACCTCTGAAGAATTAGATTTGATTTGGAAAATAGAATTATACCCTTCACTTGGCATCCGACCTAAAGTACAGAATGGACAATCCGAAACGGAAGTGGTTGATCGACTTTATAAAGCATTCACAAGACTTCAAGAACGTCATGGTGGAGAGAAGGCTCCGTTCCAAGTATTCAAGAAACAAGATATTCCTGCTCGATTCCATTTCAACGACAAGGACAATGCACGTATTGCCCCTCTGTTGGTACTTCCTGATCCTGGTTGGAACTTGGTGACACGACAAGACTTTGATCCTGATCATGATACAGTCTTCCATCCAAGAGGTACCCATGGTTATGACAACTTGTCTCCTGAATCCAGAGCCATCTTTGTTGCTAAAGGTCCCACTTTGAACAAAGGTGATATATTGAAACCATTTTGGAATATTGAATTATATCAAGTTCTCTCTCGTCTCTTAGAAATCAAACCCGCTCCCAACAATGGTACGCTACACGGAAGATTGGAAGTGGACTAAATTCTAGAATAGATTATACCTTTTTTTTTTTTTTTTTTTTTTTAGTTTAGTCTTAGTATGAGTAGTTTAGATACCATACCCTCTGCTTTTAGTTTTATTTATTTATTTTTTCTACACCATGCTTCTACGTATGTATTTTATGACTCGGTACTAAATCTCTCTTATTTTTAGTTCAATGTTTGATTCGTATGATGATAATAAAAAAGAACAGTTGATATAATGAATTTTATTTTAGGAAACTTATCAGTGCAAGGAACATGAACTTTTTTACAATCGTAATTTTTTTCTTTTTTTGACAAAATATGGAGTTTTATTCATATGATAAAATAAGGAAACAAAAAATCAATACTAAATTAAGAATGAACAGATAAACTAAGGAAGATCCTATATATTTCGTTTTTTATCCATGGTTCCATTCTTTGTTGGTAGAGCCTTCAAAAGCAAATTGATCCAAAGTCTTGATATCTTCTTGGGACAAAAGGAAGCCAAGTGCCGTAGCATTTTGACTAACATGTTCAGGCGTGCGTACACCTGCCAATGGGATGGTTCCTTTCGCGATAGTCCAATTCAAAGCAATGGCAGATTGAGGTCGATTGTATTTAGTAGCTAGAGAAGCCAAAGTGGTTAACAATTTATCTAGTTGTTCAGGATCGAATGAGCTGAAAAGTCGTTTACGAGCTTCTGGCCAAGGTCCTTTGGATCCAAATTTACCAGTCAGTAAACCCATCCCCATTGCTAATTTCATCATTCAATGAATCATCCATGACAGCAACAGAATAATAAAAAAAAAAAAATGAGTAAAAAAAAAAAAGATATCAAGCTATCCACCTTTCTTCTTCATTCAACTTACGAGAATAGGCAAGGATAGAAATACCAAGATCATGACATAATTGAATCAAACCAGATTTTTCAGGGATAGTACGAATCAAAGAGAAAGAGACTTGATTAGAGGCCAATTGGATCCCACGTTTTTTCAAGGCTGCATGCATTGTTTTGATTTCATCTAAACCATAATTGGATACACCTACTGCCTTGACAAGACCAGCTTCCACAGCATCAGCTAAAGCGTTGGCTAAAGAAAAAAAAAGTCAAAACCAAAATATTTATTACTCATTAAATGATGATTACCGACAACTTCTATAGAAGCAGGATGAATAGGAGCATGAATTTGATAAAGATCTGATTTCACCATGCCAAGACGATCCAAGGAATCTTTCAGAGCAGATAATAAAACATCTGGAAATTGAGTACGGTTATCATAGGGGAAATATTTGGTAGCAATGACTTGTTCATCTTGTTGTTCTTTGGTGTATTCCTTTCGAAAGGTACCTAATTCTCGTTCAGATTCACCTTTTCCATATACCTCAGCTAAAAATCAAATGTTATTATTAGTTCATCTATTTTATTTTGATTTCTTTTTTTTTTTTTTTTTTTTACCAGTATCAAAAAATGTAAGACCATTAGAACAAGCTAAATCAAATGCTTCTTTTGCTTCTTTCACAGCAGCTGGAGTCCATCCCCAATCTATAAAGTTTAATTTTAATTAATAAGAATATGTGATAAGAAACGCGCCCAAAGGTTATGCGACTTACAAGAAGTATCACCAAATTGCCAAGTACCAATAGCTAGTAAGATATATAAGAAAGAAGAAAAACATGTTGATTAGTTTTTTTTTTTTTTTTTTTTTTTTTTTTTCTCTTTGTGATTAGTAATAGAGTTATCACTATGATCATGTAATGACGCGTTCCCATAAGTCTCTTGTTTTTGTTAACATTCCTTTTTTTTTTTTTTTGCTTACCGAGAGGAGGCACTTTGAGAGTATTTCCTAAAATAATCTTGGTACTAGTTGTTGGGATGATATCTTTACCCAACTTGATTAAATATTCGGATGACATTTATATGAATCGAATAAATAAAAAAAGAAAAAAAAAAAAAAAGAAAAGACAAGAAAAGTAAAAGAAAAAAAGACGGAAGAAGAGAGAAAAAAAAAGGAAACCGGGGAAGTGATATTTTTTCCTTTTTATATGCAACTCAAAATGGGGCGCTGTTCAATTGACACTCCGTAAGTCAAACTTTATACTTTGTAATTATATAGTTCTAGTATGACCAGCATACATTTGTTTATTTTATAGTAAATGATCTATGAATAATCATGATAAAAGAAAAAGGATTACATTGATAGATGAAAGTGTCAAGTTGGCTAATATATGTTTATAACTTTGAAAAAGAATTGATTGAAGCAGATGGTTTTTGAGGAGCCAATGGAATTGGAGGAGGTGCAGGATAAGGTCGAGGTAAAGCTAGTTTTTTCCCTGAACGATCGGCTGGCATATTGATGATATATAAGGACAAATAATATAAGTAGTAGTAGAGAAATATTGAGAATGAGAGAGAGAGAGAGAGAACTGAAGAACAAGAAAGAGAGATTTATATACAATGCGATCAATCAATAGTTGCTGTCATTAGATTGTGAAACTGCCACTGTTTTTTTTTTTTTTTTTATTTTTATTCCTATCTTCATCGTTTAGAAACCACGCGGGTGGAGAAGAATGAACAGATCAATTCAAACAGCGAAGTGAATTTGTTTCGTTTCTACCTAGGAAGAATTTTACCTTGTGTTTTGATTGTTTGACCTTTTTGAACCCCCAAGTTGGAGTGAGTTTGAAAATCACATGGTTGAGCCTCATACTTCATCATCATCATCCATATATAATATCATTATTATTATTATTATTATTATTATTATAATTTATTCTCAAAATAAATAAATAATTTCATCCTGCTTTGTTTTCTTTTGAACTCTTTTTTCTTTTTTTTAATGATACTGTACAAACCTTGTAGTGATCTATGATCGTCTTTGATCTGAATTGATACATATTTTGATGGATGATCATTTTAAAAAAAATATGAAACTATCATAATATAGTAATAATAATAGATTTATTGTTGACGTCGATCAGTTATAAAGATACATACTATAAAGAAAAAAAAATATTTTGTTAACGATAGGGAACAAAAAGGCTTGTTCTATATTGTCATTTCCTATTTTGGGCATGTATTTCCAAAAACAGTACAGCACATTGTATTTTGATACAAGACATTTTCTTTTTTTCCCCTTTTTGAATCCCATTGAGAAAAAAAAAAAAGAATAACAATCAAATAAATTTCTTTGTTATTAAATTTGTCTTTAAATGATGAATCAACTATAGTGTGATATGCTTTTCATTGATGATAAAAGAGACTTACTTGGATCATGTGGAAATAAAAAAATAGTTTTGTATGACTATGAATAATGATCATCCTACTTGTTTCAAAGATCATATACAACATCATACATACTGTACATACAGTATTGTACAGTGAAAGGTAATCTATCATTATCATATTTTTATCCTATATCTATTATAAAAGATAGTCAGATGGTTTCTGTATTGGAAATAAAGTTCAGGTCACGCAGAAAAAAGCCTTCTGTGGCGATCCACTACCAAACTACTCACGTTATTGCATCCACAATGAATCATCAAAAAAAAAAAAAAGACAATCAAATGGAAGAGTAAATATATATACATATATATATATATATATATATTTTATTTTGAAGAATATAAAGAAACAAGAAGGATGAAAGGAAAAATAAAAAAAGAAGAGAGAGACAAAGAGGGTATCCCATAAACTGGAGAGAGAGTATAAAAGGAGATGTGTAAGAGATCAAATCATAAAGAGGAAAAAATACTATGGAAGTCATAAATGATGAAAGGAAAAAAAAAAGAAAAAAAAAGTGGACCAATAATAATAAAAAAGAAATGATGGGTACTAATAACTACAATACTTTACAAAACTTGCGATGTAGACGCATGATTCCCCCACTCATGGCTGATCTAGTAGCTGCGGATATGACTTCATTGACGTTTTGATTTAGCTTTGCACTGCATTCGTAATACTTGGACCCAATTTCCCTTCCTAGTCGTTCACCCTATTATAGGAAAGAATCCAATAAGTATAATGATATATGATAATTGTTTATTGTACCTCTTCATAAGGAATCAGTTGATGACCCATAGCATTGAGTTGTGCAATACGGACATTATCTTCACGAAGATCACTTTTTGTTCCAACCAACAATTTAGGTACATTTTCACAAAAATGAGTTACTTCTGGTAACCACTACAAGAATAATAATAAAAAAAAGTATATATCAAATGAGATTATGTTTTAATAAATATATATTAACTTACTCGATCTTGTACATTTGCAAAGGAGGTAGGTTGATCAATAGCAAAACAAATGAGAATCACATTGGCTTCAGGATAAGATAAAGGTCGTAATCGATCATATTCTTCTTGACCTATCCAAATAAATAAAATATATATAAGAATAAAAAAAATACCAATGTTATATAATATCATTAAATTACCAGCTGTATCCCAAAGTGCTAATTCCACTGTACGATTATCTAGTTGTACATTGGCAATATAATTTTCAAAAACGGTAGGTACATATCTCTACATGCCAATGCAATATAAATAAAATAAAAATAAACAACTGAGTTGCATGATCATCCTCATGTTACTTTTATAAATATACCTCCGGAAAAGTCCCTTTCTGATACACCACTAATAAACTTGTTTTGCCTATAATTAATATTAATAATAATATAATAATAAACATAGTAATAATGAAAATATCAAATCAATAATCATATATTATTTCTTTTTCATTTTTTCATTTTTATTTTTTTTTAATTTACCACAATGACCATCACCTACTACTACAAGCTTCTTACGAGGAATCTAAAAAAAAGAAAAGATATATTATTATAGTTGAATTTGTTTTCATTTTATAAAAGTTTTTAAAAAAGTTATTATTTTTTTTTTCACCTTTGTCATGGAGTTTTGATGAGTAATAAAAGAGAAGGTATGTATTAGTTGAATAAAAGAGAGAAGTGACTGGGTATGTTAAAATAGGAGGATAAAGAGTAATGTGAAAACAATATTTAAAGGTAAACTATACTAAACAGGACCAAAAAAAAAAAAAAAAAAGAAAGAAAAGAAAAGAAAAGAAGAAAAGAAAAAAGGCACCAAGACTTAAAAAAAAAAAAAATTGAGCCAGCTACAGCAAATTACTCGGCGAGAGAAATGCTAAAAAAAATCCAAAAGAAGAAGGCACATGTGGTGAAAAGGAAATATCGTACTACACTGCACTCTCATTCATCACACTTTTCCATACGAATTCATCACACAAATCATCATATTATAATAGAATATATACAATTTGTTTTTTTTTTTTATTGTTCAAAATAATAAATCAATAATTTGTAAAATAGCTAATATACAAAGAATATATAAAATTAGTTTAAACTAAATAATAATTATATAACAAAATCATTCTAAACTTACCTCCACCTAAAAGAGCAAACGCTAATATACCAAGAACTGTATAAGATACTGGTAACTTGAAAGTAGGAGTAGGTTTCTATTAAAAAAAAAAGAAAGAAAGATGAATATACTTATAACTTTTTTTTTTCTTCTTTTCATATTAAACTTACTAGACTAGTTTTCACATGACCTCTTTTGTTCACGTTATTTTGATAGACAGCATTCTTTTTGCGAAGAGTAGGTACAGATGACTAAATAATATAACATAATTATTATTATTATTATTTTCATTGAATATTATTATTTAAACTGAACTTACCATAATGAAAGAGGATGATATTGGATTAAAGAGAAAAAAAAAAAAAAAAAAAAGAGGGAGAAAATTCGAAACTAGCAACCAATATATGCGATTTTCCATTCCAAATACCCTCAACTATGTGAAATCATTTCATTGGTCGAAGATTGAATTGCCGAATTCAATTAAGTGTTTACGACAAGGCTATAATACAAATGATATTATACATAACATCTTTATTATAATTTCTCCTTCTTTTCTATAATAAAAAAAAATCTCGTTGGTTTTTTTAGCATGTTTCTTCTTTTAATCATAAAAATAATAATCAATTGAAATTGTAGAAAGGTGTTTCATTTTTTCTTTCATTTTCATTGGATAAAGTAGGGGAAGCTATTTGATTGGATGATGCCTAAAATCAAAAAACCATTCATTACCCCCCCTGGCCTGTGTGAAAGTGCCAGAACACTCTAAAGAAAAAAAAAAAAACTTTTTTATCTCCGCTCCTGTTGGTTTACGTTATTTGTTTCTTGAACCTTTTTTTTTTTTTTCTCTTTTTCTTGTTTACTTTTTTTTTTCTTTCTTTCTTTCTTTTATTTCTTAAAACTTTCCTTCAATAATGTACAACTTGGCAAAGGTTTCCCGTGCTCGCCTTTTCCCTTCCGTCACTCGCAATGTAAAATACATGAAATCAAGCAAGATCTGTTTTTTTTTTGTTACTGTTTTTCTTTTGACATAAGAATAAGGGGTACTAATTAAATTTCTTTTTAGGTCGGTGCTTTCTCTACTCCTTTACGTTCTTATAGTTCTGGTGTTAATGGTCCTGTGATCGGTATTGATTTGGGTACTACTAACTCTTGTGTGTCTGTTATGGAAGGCAAGACTCCTCGTGTGATTGAAAATGCTGAAGGTGCTCGTACTACTCCTTCTGTTGTTGCTTTTACTAAGGATGGTGAATTATTGGTTGGTCAAGCTGCTAAACGTCAAGTAAGTAAATTTTATGATGAAAATATAGAAAGAAAAAGTTTATAAGAGTGAAAAGGATAAAAGAAAAAAAAAAGGTCTTAACAATTTCCTTTTATCATCCGTCTAGGCTGTTGTCAACCCTGAAAATACTGTCTATGCCACCAAGCGTTTGATTGGTCGTACCTATAAGGATCCTGCTGTGCAAGCTGACATTCCCGCTGTGTCTTACAAGATTGTGGCTCACAACAATGGTGATGCTTGGGTTGAAGCTCAAGGCAAAAAGTATTCTCCTTCTCAAATTGGTGCTTTCGTATTGGGCAAGATGAAGGAAACTGCTGAAGGATTTTTGGGCAAGAAGGCCAAGCATGCTGTTATTACTGTTCCTGCTTACTTCAATGATGCTCAACGTCAAGCTACCAAGGATGCTGGTAAGATCGCTGGTTTAGATGTTATGCGTGTCATCAACGAACCTACTGCTGCTGCTTTGGCTTATGGTCTTGACAAATCTAGTGACAAGACTATTGCTGTCTACGATTTGGGTGGTGGTACTTTTGATATCTCTGTTCTCGAAATTCAATCTGGTGTATTCGAAGTCAAGTCTACTAATGGTGATACTGCTCTTGGTGGTGAAGATTTCGATTCTCATTTAGTCCGATGGGTTGTTGATGATTTCAAGAAAGAATCTGGTGTCAATTTGGAAGGTGACAACATGGCCATTCAACGTATTCGTGAAGCTTGTGAAAAGGCTAAGATTGAACTTTCCTCCACTGTACAAACCGATATCAACTTGCCTTATATCACTGCTGATGCCAGTGGTCCTAAGCATATCAACCTCAAGTTGACTCGTGCCAAGTTCGAATCTTTGGTTGGTGACCTTGTTCAACGTACTATTGCTCCTTGCGAAAAGGCCATGAAGGATGCTGGTATTTCTAGCAAGGATGTTGGTGATGTCATCTTGGTCGGTGGTATGTCTCGTATGCCCAAGGTTATTGAAACTGTCAAGTCTGTCTTTGGTAAGGAACCTAGCAAGTCTGTCAATCCTGATGAAGCTGTTGCTATGGGTGCTGCTATCCAAGGTGGTGTATTGGCTGGTTCCGTCACTGATATCTTGTTACTCGATGTCACTCCTCTTTCTTTGGGTATTGAAACTCTTGGTGGTGTCTTCACTCGTTTGATCAACCGTAACACAACTATTCCTACCAAGAAGGCTCAAGTTTTCTCCACTGCTGCTGATGGTCAAACTCAAGTTCAAGTCCGTGTTTTCCAAGGTGAACGTGAACTTTGCCGTGATAACAAATTGTTGGGTGACTTTAACTTGGTAATTAAAAAAAAAAATTAAGAACAAACGTAGATTTTATATGCCTTTTTTTTTTCTAATTTTTTTTTTTCCTTTATGATTTTAGACTGGTATTCCTCCTGCTCCTAAGGGTGTTCCTCAAATCCAAGTTGAATTCGATATTGATGCTGATGGTATTGTCAACGTCAGTGCTAAGGATAAGGCTACCAACCGTGATCAATCTATGACCATTGCTGCCTCTTCTGGTTTGTCCAATGATGAAATTGAAAACATGATTCAACAAGCCGAAGCTAACGCTGAAGCTGATCGTGCTCGTCGTGATACTATTGAAATGGCTAACCGTGCTGATTCTGTTATGAGTGAAACCGAAAAAGCTATGGATGACTTCAAGGACCAATTGGATCAAGCTGAAGCCCATAAGCTCCGTGAACAAATTACCAATCTCCGTGGTGAAGCTTTGAAGGCTCAATCTGGTGATGCTGATGTTAAGCCCGAAGAACTCAAGGCCAAGATCGACGAATTGCAACAATCTAGCTTGAAACTTTTCGAAATGGTTTACAAGAACGTAAGTAACTGTTTTTTTTTTTTTTTTTTTTTTTTTTGGAAAAAAATGGATTGATAATGGTACTGATTTTTTTTTTTTATTTCTTTATATAGCGTGCTAGTCAAAATGATGGTGGTGCTGCTGCTGCTGATAGCAACTCCTCTGCTGGTCAACAACAATAGATGGATTTCTCATCAACAAAACAACAAAAGAAGAAAAAGGATCAATGTAGAATAGAATGGAAATATTATCATCAACAAACGGATAGATCATAGTGTAGTTTTTTTTTTTTATTTTATTGTAATTATTATTTTTTAGACCTCATGTTCAACATCTCCACCCCTCTCCCCCTTCCTCCTTTTCTCTTACTTTGTTTCGTATATATTTTAGTATTATTATTATATCCATTTTCTTTATTCAATAAAATATAAGAAAGGATGATCACTATTTTCAAGCTATATTGTTATGTTTTTGTAGGGAATCCTGATGGTGATTGTTGAAGGATATGAGATTACGAAGAATGGAATGATTAGTGATGGTAGTGATGATCCAAGATTCCCTAACAAAAAAAAAGAAAAAAAAAATGAAAAAGGAAAGTTTTACCTCTATATGTACTTTCCAACAAAATCATCAACCATTAAGCTTCAAAGTAAGGTGTCCTCTGATTTGATGTCAATAATCATCGATAAGGCAATAATAGTAAAAAATTCTAATGTCAATTTCAACAGACTTAATCCATATTTCCATGGGTAAACAAAAAAAAAATATATTTTGAAAAATCCAAAAAAGTTTGTTTATTAACACACACACACACATATATATATATATATGACAGATGACTAAACTAAATCCAATGAGACCAATGCCTTGATTTTTTAAAAAACCTTGATGTTGATTTTCGTTGTTGTTTGATCCATTTCTGTTGTTGACAAGTGGCACATATCCATTTTTGATGATGATGATGATGATATTTGTTTTCCATATTCACACAAGAAGGCCGACCACATGTTTGTTTAAGGAGATGACATTGATGACACCGTAATACATGCCATGATGATAATGCATCCTTATGTGCTTCATGATTGGTTGATGCTGATGATGACTCTTCTATCCTTGTTGCTGTTACCACGGTTCTAGAAACAGAGTTGACTGATCGTGATGTTGTTGTTCTCATGGAATCTTGATGTCGCTGATGAATCCTTCCTTCTGATCGTTGTCCTTGTTGTCGCTGTAATTGTTGTTGCTGTCGTTGTCGTTGTTGGGATTGACGTAATCTTGATTGATGAAGTTGATGACATCGGCGGCATAGGACTGCATGACAAGCATGACATCGACATTGAGCACATACCATTGGTGTAAGGTTTTGACAGACATGACATGGCACGCGATCGATACATGTTTTTGTTGTTGTTGTTGACCTGGAAGCCAGCCCAGAGGATGATGATGCCACATTTCGACTACAAAGAGGACATGCTATCAGATCAATTTTGACAGAAGAGGAAGGATCATCTTGTTCTGTGATTTGGATAAATTGCACCAAGGAATCCGGAAGCCAAGCAGGTCGAAAATCACGTCGTAGATCGATTTGTTGTCTTGAGTGTTGTTGGTGTGGATCCAATGAAGCTACACGTTCACGATGATCATTATCTTGCGGTTGATCTTGCTGTAATAATAGACCATCTCCACGTAACATATGAGATCGAAGTAAAAGCCAGAATTGATAGAGTGCATAGTGGCCCTCGCTAAGCTGTTGTTGTTGTGCAGTTGCTGCGTCGATGGATTCATTATTTTCCTTCTTCCCAAATTGTAATAACACTTTTTTGATTTCACCAAAACAATACATTTCATGACCATAAGATTTGTATGATCGTTCACTAGGAAAAGCCCCTTCGATATCCAGTTGAGTCAAATGTTGTAAACACGGAAACAGATAATTGGAGTTGTCATCATGATTATTTGTTGTACTTGATGAAGATGATGATGATGACGATCGATGTTGAAGATGACTGCCCATTTGACTGAAGAAACCATGCGATGGTGAGAAGGTTGAATCTGTATCCGATGTTGATGAAGACATAGCGTTGGTATCCGATGAGATCGTCTTACTAAACAAATTTAATCTTTGAGGATGATGCTTGATTTTCTTCAGAGATGCCAAAAGTAAATCCGTATCTTCTTCTTCTTGTTGTTGTTGTTGCTGTGAAGATTGACATTGTCGATGATGTTGTTTATTATAGTCGGATTGTCGTGCATGTAATAATTCATGATTCTTTTTGGAGACAGATCTGAGCATATGTAAGATTTTCCAACAGTCAATTTGAGGGCAATGTGTCAGAGAAAGTCGAACCAAGTTAGGAAAAGCATGAGTCATGGTATCCAATAACGATGTATCCAAAAAGGGACATCCATTCATAATCACAGCCTCTACTTGAGTATGTAATCCATTTGTCACCAGAAAGCATATCATCTTGTAAAGTGTCTTTTGAGGATGATCTTGTATCGGTAAAGAAGGGTCTATCACTAACGTACGCCAACTAAAAGCATATCGTGATGTTCTTTGTAACAAATATCGACAATACGAAGAAGTCAAAGTAAGTTGATACAATGTGAAACAATCCAATCGGCTACAAATATCATTGATCAATTCAATAGGCAACAAAAACAGTATAGATTCCTTACTACTGTCATTGTAAGTTTCGTCAAGTTTCTGAGCTTTTGGGTGAAGGATGCGTTGACGTTGTTGAGATTTGTTTCTACTAGTATTGCTATTATTATTGAATCCACTCATTCCAAGGTTAGACTTGCTGTTGTTGTTATTGTTGTTGCTTTGTTGTTTTAGTTTTCCAAATGTATGAACTTTCGTGAGAGAAGGTACTGTGAATGGCGAAGAAGATTGCCGGCATACTAAAGAGGATGACTTGTACATGAATCGAGGCAGCCAACGTGGTAATGTTGATGAAGTTGATGACGGAGAAGTAGTAAGAGTAGATGATGTAGTAATAGGAGTAGTGATAGAATTCTGATTCACCACTTGTGTCATTGAGTAATAAAAACAGAAAATTGAAAAGAGAGAAAAAAATAAAAAAATAAAAAATTAAAAAATAAAAAAATAAAGAGAAAAGGGACAAAAAAAAATATTTTGATCATTTGACTGATGCCTTTTTAAACACAACATTTGTGATCCAATCAAATTCATTAAAAGACACTTGTTTCTATGACTTTGCATAAAAAACGACACATCACCCCGCATCCATCAAAAACTTTTCTTTTGAAACCTGATGATACATTACCTATATCTTAGTAAGCTATCATTCAGTCATTTTAAAAAATAAATATAACCATGTCCTATATTATAGATGGTAATTTAAAGCATATATGATCGCTAAGGAGTCATCGTTTTCAAGGGGGGTTTGATCTCCACCTCCTTCTTGTAAATAAACATTAACACATTAATTTAATAATACTACAGCTTTATTGACTTGGTTTATTTAGTTTATTGTTCTATACGTATTATTTACTTATCATGTCTCTTTCAAAAAAAGTAATAATATGATTTTATGAAGTTAAAACATCATACGTAATCTTGTGAGAATTGAGGACTAGATCCATTCTTTTTGGCATTATGTTGCCATATTTAATAATGCATTTCATGCTTGTCTCATGTTGAGATTAATAAATAATAAAAAAAAACAATAGAGTCATCCCGTGTCAATCAACTCTATCCACAATAGAAACTCATCTTTGAATGGTAAGTGTAACCACAAGATAATATGTATAATTTGGAAAGAATGTTTTTTTTTTTTTTTTTTTTTTTTTTTAAAAAAAAAAAATTGTCATGGAAATTCGTAATAGATGTTGATAAAATCTTGCATGCATCATCAATCCAGTCCTTCAAAGCAATGAATGTGTGATGGAATATGGTTAAAAGGAAATTGGTTTATCCAAAAACAGTATAATGCATATGCCAAACCAAGAGACACACAATGATCAAAACAAATATACAATTCATACAAGATACATTTACAAACATGCTTCTGTCAATCACTTCACCTATATGACCCAAGAAAATGGTAGAACCACATGAATTATAATGTTTCATGATCATATACGGAACTGCATCATTACCAATTTAACAATCATTCATTAATCATGACACCATCCATCCATCATCTGTCATTTTCCACCAATCATCTATCACCCAAAAAATCAATCATCATCCAATAAATCATCGTTCTGTAGTCATTAGTAGTTACTCAACTATTATTTCATCTTCTACCAGTGCATCAACACATCTATTAATATTTATAATCATGAATGATGATAAATAATAAGAATTAATAATAAAGAATATAATGACTTCTTCATCTGCCCTGCCTATTTCTCAGTTGAAAGAATGGGAATTTGAAATCCCGTTTAGTTTTCGTTTACAACAATTTTTGGTGGGTATTCTTTCCTTTTTTTTTTTTTTTTTTTTTTCTTTAAAGACTAATGCAACCGTCATTATCAGAGGTAAACACTACTCAATAAAGGTGAAGTTACATCTCACATCATTCTTCCACTTGATTCACTAACTTGTCCTATTTTAGCTTACTGATCTTCTCGTTAATGAAACTCCAAAACCAAAGGTAAATCTTTCATAATGAAAATATCATGACAATACATATGCTTATACATACTTTGTCTTAATAAAATATAGTTTCAATCGTTATGCGAAAACATATTTGATGTTCCAAGATCAGAACTCCTTGATGTTTTAGAGACTTTACAAGAAGCCTTTTGGAGTGATGAGCCTGATATTTCTTTGACTCCACCGCTACCATCATCACGTGCACATTCATCCGATATTGACCATTCAGCGCCAACGCAACCACCATCAACCTCCTTGATGCCAATAAGCCGGAAAGAATCACACTATTACTATGAACAAGGCATAAAAGATCAGAGTCGTAAACGAGCTCGACTCATGTCAGCAGCATCTACACAGCTTGACAAGGATTATGATCAACCCACTTCGCCATCCCCTCCACCTTCTCCTCCAAGACCATTGCTACCTGAACCTACCTATGCATCAGATATGGCCAAGAGAGTGGATGATCATACTACTCTTTTAGATTCATCATCATCTATCCCAATGGATTTATGGACCATCAAGTATCAACTTTTCCATCAATTACGATCTAATCATCAAGGTAACACTATATATATATATATAAAAGGAATCATCAGTGAACTTACCTTTGTTACCTTTTTTTTTTTTTTTGGGATAGAGTACAAGGAAAATGAAATCATGACACTTTGGCAAAAATTTCAATATCAAAGTACAAAGAAAGAAATTCAGCACATGGCAAGATATCTTTTACCAGTGGCTTGCTCCATGCGTCGTTGGACAGTGGCAAATTCATTCCGTCAAGTTTTGATCATATAAGGTAATAGTAGACATTTGTCGATCCATTCCCCCCCCCCAAAAAAAAAAAAAAAAAAACTGGATCTGATCTCCTTTTTTTTTTTTCCTCCACTCGTAGTTGCCAAACCTGATAAAAAAAAAAAAAAAAAAGAGCGCTTCCTGCAGGTCGTGTGCTTTTGATCATCCATCATCATTATCTATCATCACTATCATTATTTTCCATTGACACGATCATTATCCATTATCATTTATACCCCTCTTTTTATTTGTGGAAAAACTTTTATTTATTATAGTCAATTACAAGAAAAATAAAATGTATCAAAGATCAAAAAACGGACAGTATACACTCTTTTTTTTTCTTCTGGTGAATAGTCTTATTTTTTTTTTTTGTGAATGTTTTTGTTTATTAGTATTGTATATAGAATAATAATAAAGTGTATCAAAAGGCTAGAAACTAGATAGAGAACGGTTTGTAGGGAGGGATGATCAGACAAGATGAAAAAATAAAATAAAATAAAAATAAGTGGGTTATTGTGAAAATAGATGAGGATAAAATAAATAAGGGAAAAATCAGTGATAAATATAATATATATAGAGAGAGAGAAATCAAGATATGTATGTAATAAAAACAAAAGGAGGGGAGATCTATTTTGTACCATTTGATGAGCGTCGTAACATTCTCTTAATGGAACGTTTCTTCCAAGTATGGTTGGTATCAGGATAGTGTTGAGCCAAAGACGATGATGATGATGAAGAAGGAGCACCGGCAGCGGGAGTAACATAAGGATCGGCAAGGCGATTATTGCTATGATTGGACTGATAATCAGAATGGATAGAAAACCGGTCATCATCATGCGGGAATGACAGATCACCCAAAGCAAGTTCTAATTGTTGAGATGGAGTAGCACCAACTGTTGATCTTCGTTTGGTTGTTTTGATTGGTGTGGTAGATGTGATGGGTAATGTTGGCACCTGGGTAGTTGTAGTGATTGTGGTAGGGGATGATACTATAGAAGTTGATGATGCAATTATTTTTGGTGCAGCATTTTGTTGTGATTGGTTTGTAACGTTGTTGTTGTTTTTGTTTTTGTCAAGTTCATCATTGGGCGCTATTGTGGCAGGTTGTACAGAATTAATGTTGGCTCGGTTTAAAGAAGATTGTGTTTCCTCCGTAAGAGTCGCTTGAGGATTGTGAGATGTAATAGATGGGGTTGGTGATTGAGGTGGAGAATTAGCCGCCGTTACTGTTGTTGATGCTGCTGTTGTTGCTATTGGTGGTACCATGACTTCAGGTCTTGATTCTAAAGGTAAACTAGAAATGGAGGAGAGTCTTTCAGATCGAATAGATTGTGATGGAGCTGCAGAAAAAGTACCATGGTCACTATAGTCTTCATTTACATGTCGCTGTTGTTGTTGTTGTTGTTGCTGATGCATTGTTGTCACTGAAGGAAACCCACCAGTTCCATCACCGCCTTCCATCATTCCAGTGATAGGTGCAGTAGACGTGGTCATAGGAGGATCATGAAGTGTTGTTGGTGGAATATGATGATGATGATGATGTTGATGTCCAAGTACATGAGTAGTCCATTCTCTTTGTTTGCGTCTAGCTTCTTCAAAGATAGAAAACCAATTGATCGGTACTTCAACGCGTAAATATCGTGTCCATAGATGCACAGGAGGATTGCCAGCTTCATCAAATGCATCATAAGCATCAAAATCACCAGGAAGATAACGAGCTTGTGACCATCGCATTGGTATATTGTCAGATCCTGTGAAGAAATAAAATAAGAAAAATAAAAAAATAAAATGAGAATGAAAATAAAATCAATCAGAATCGTCTCCATCATCACAAATATCGTTTGTGGCAAATCAACACGTGCCTGAATATATAAATTTATTCTATGATTACTTACGAAGAACGGCAAAGCAGCACATATCATCGTTCCAACCTAAAATAATAACTTAAATCAGATCAAAAGTTTATATCATTTTATAGCTTTTTTTTAACCTTGAAATAATCCAACAGAGACATGATGGATTTTGATAATATATAAAGCCCCTTGCTTCAAGTCTTCATGGTCAAGAGGTTGTAAAGTTCCTTCCCAAAGAGCCGCTGAGCCTTTACGATCTTGTACTGTATTGGACTGAGAAGGATGCCAACGTGCCAATTTTTGAAGGGTCATCCGACTTTTATCTACCATAGTATTATTGAATGTATAGTAAACAAAGATAAAGATGAGAAACTAAATAAAATAAAATGAGGTGGTTTATATATAATGTATAAAGGAATGGAGAGTGAGATATAAAAGAGGAAGAAAAAAAAAGAAAAGAAAAAGAAAAAGAAAAGGAAGAAGAAGAAGAAAGAAAAAAAAAAGTATTGAAGGAAAGGAGAGAGAGAGAGAGTGAGAAAGGTATGAGTTAAGGCAGACAAATCCGAGAGCGCCGAACAAGAAAAAGAGAGAGAGAGAGGAAAATTCAAGTCTTTATTCAAAAAAACCAAAATCCTGGGTGAGCACAATAAAGTTTCGAAGTTCTATTTTTAGTTGATCCTACAATCTTACCTGTTCACTCGAAACTCCGCGGAGGCCAAAAAAGCTTGTTTCTTATTCATCTTCACTACTCTTGACAACCATGTTCTTCAAAAATAATTGTAGTATATGTCGTGTACGATGAGCTGGTAGTTGATTTCTACTATATCGTTTAATGCGTTGATCCAAACACCTTGATACCATTTCATTGGAAATATTGTTGTATTTCATGCTAGTCTTCATTTCATCATTGTCATTATTATCATCTTTGCTGTCATCTTCACCTTGGTTGGTATTACCATCATCATCATCGTCATCATCATTGTAGCTTTTTTGTTGTCGCTTTTGTTTTCTTGGTAATACTACTGCTGTTGCGGGTCGACTGTAATAAAAAGAAGGCGACATCCAATTGACCTGAGCTGTGCTTTGTGTTGATGCTGAATACCAAGAAGGGGACATTTCCATGCTGGGTAATATTGTATTTGTCATGATGGGTTCATATAATGGCGGTGGTGGTCGTATCACAGATTTGGAGGAGATTGGTAATGAACTTAAAGATGGTAATATCCGATCTTCACTATTTGTCGTCATATCGTTTGTACTTGATAATAATCTTGGTGATGATGAGGATGATTGTGTTTCCAAATGATTATGCCCATTTCGTATAACAAATTCTGCTGATAGAATATCCATAAATACCTGTCGAGACTCATGAAGATCTTGTAGTGCTTGAAGTATTTGAGGTACTAATTTAATACAATATATCAAATAATAGTAAAAAAAAAAAAGGTCATTTTTTTTTAATAATAAAACTTTGTCTTTTATTTCCCACTTACCAAAAATGTATTCCAGCACGCCTCTGTTCCTGAAAATCCGTCGTTCTTTCATTTGGTGGATGACTTTGTCCCAAAAATCGGTTCGAGTCAACCAGTACGGCCAACCGTATTGCATTAACACCATCATACTTCCAGCCTTTTCATCCCATCGTAAAGCAGAGTCCAAAGATGCCATTCCCCCTTGTTGTCTTGTTTCACTACCCAGACTGACAATAAGATGTTTGATACACCTGACTGTTAATCCTTTTTGCGTAACATGCATCAATCCATATTCATGATCACGAAATACTGTAGCTGCTGTGTGACAATCTATTTCATCTCTAATAAAATCCTTGTCATTGAGTTCTAGTGGTATCGGAAAGACGGATAAGATGATGGCTATTTCCAATGTTGACTGCTATTGACGTTGATAAAGAATGGCAAAATATGTGTTTATATATTTTGTTTGTTTGGTGCATTTAAATGCATGATATTTTTGTTTGTTTCATTTTACCTGTAGACTTCCAACCAATAAATAGATAACACCAATGGTATATAACACACGGAATGCAAACATAAAAGGTATATTGTATTCAATTAAATGAGATTTTCCTTTTCTTTGACGCCTTTGAGCTTCGATTCGATCACATATAGATTGAGATAATTTGAGAGCTTTGGATAGGTTCCCAGGAATGGATGGCTAATTATAAATACAAACAAATATTTTTTTTTAAAAAAAAAAAGAGAAAATAAGTCAGTAACTATCATCCAGTCTACTTTTCTATTTACCGTAGATAAAGCCAAATCACTTCGAACTAGTAGTACGGCATTAAAAATGTCAAAAGGAAGTTGATAGGCATCTATAACTCGTGTCAATTCTTGTTCCCATCCTCCAAATTCACCTAACCAGTCGAAACTTGGAACAGTGTGAGTAGCCCAATCCCAAAGGTTAACCAAATGTCGTAAACAGTCTGCCGCCATACTGAGCACTTGCAATGTCTGATCCACACCTTCCATACATGAAGAATTTAGTCCATCTCCTACGCCAAAAGATTGTCCCACCGTATCGTCCAGTCGCATTTTTTTGCTTTGATGTTGAAGCTGCTGATGATGAATTCTATACTCATTTTCCTCCTGGATTATTTCATTACATGCTGATGATGATCCTTTATCACTATCTCTACCATTTGGATCGGATTGTTGCTTAGGTTTTGTAGTTGATGAAATTGTAGATGACACTTTTTGCGATCGATCGACATCACCATCAAAATTGTTGTCGTTGTTGCTGTTCTTGTTATTGATAGCACATATAGGAATCAAACATGCCTTTTCTTCGTACTGACTATCATCATCGCCGTCTTTTTCTTGGTTCAGTACACAGACCGCACAGTAATAATCATAGGCAAATTGAGTAAATTGAGAAGCCACTGCCATATATTCGCACATAAAAGCAACCATTACTGATAATGCATCATTATCAGCATCTTGTCCAAGTACAGAAGTTGCAGAAGTTGATGTTGATGAATGTATAGACTTGTTTCTTAAGTATCCATTTGAAGTCGAAGATGATACCAATTCCTCACGTGGGGTAGATTGTGGTTGCATAGTGTCGCTTTGAACAACGGATAGTGTATGTCGATTTTCCTTTAAATATTGATATCGGTTGGTGTGAGATAAAAATGCTAATCGAGCTAACCCATCATATCCACAACATTCCAACATAGAGCATGTAAACTTGATAACATCATTCCACTGTCGGTTGTCGATATAGTAACGTTGTCCTAGTCGTAAGAATTCTTCAAATAGGTTACATGGGATGATGATATAGTGTTTTCCATCAGTTGATTTGATACTCGGTAAACATCCACTATGCGTCAATAAGATACGTTGCTTCCACAGTCTTGGGAAAAGATTTGTCACTGTATTAATGGATCAAAAAAAAAAAAAAAAAAGTTCAATAGATCTTTCTTTTGTGAGCCTATTTTGATATATCCACTTACCTAGAATTTCGATACATTTGTCTTTGTCATCACCTTGGGCACCTAATATCAATAATTTCATAGCACGTATCTAATATAGTCAAAATATTAGATATCATTCTGATTATAATTATTAATTCAATATGAACTTTTTTTTTCCTACTCACCAGGTATTTGTAAGCATGACGAGGATAGGATTGTATATAATCAAATAAGATCCGGTATGCTTGCAAATAATTTGATTTCTCTACATGATCTAAAATAGAATAGAAGGTAAATCACCTTATTCAAAAATTATGATCATTTTCATTTTACCTGATGCTGTGTTCACAATTGTAGATTGTATAAGTGCTGGTAAAGACTGAAAGAATCCTATAATTGTATATAAATGAGAACATCCATAAAAAATCAAAGATTATAGTAATTTTTTTTTTTTTTTTTTGACTTACGACTAAGGGCAGAGTCTTGAATAGGTTCAATATGACTTGATAATTCAATGAGGTAGTCTCTGTACTTCTCATTATCATTTGCGTTGCTTTGTCTATAAATATAAAACCGAGAATAAGTTGATAGAAGATGAAAAGTGCTTGAAAAAGTCAATATTGTATTGACCTACAAAAAAATAAAACTATGAGTTGCTTGTTCCATATTGCCATAACTGACAGCAAGTCGATGAGCATTGAACTATAATAGAAAGAAGGAAAAAAAGGAGTATGTACGTATGAGCTAACTTGTCAATATTGCTTATATAATGAGAAGTGTTTCGTGATCTTACTTCTACATCGAAGTCAAAAGTAGGATGAAAAGAGGGACTGGATTCAGACTGTGGTGAGTTGTCATCGTTGTAATGTTTGTAATGCTCG